>NC_137892.1:86264999-86736135 GCF_963455335.1 Martes martes
CAAACCTTAAAAACACAGGGTGTCATGATAGGGCATTGCATCTGATTAACCAAGGCATGATCTCTGAGAATTGAGGGCCACGAACAGTATAGCTGTTTTCTACTTAAACATGTTAGACTACAAATTACACCTTCTTGGGGCCAAGAGTCAAGTAAAGAGCTGAGAAGACATTTTTCTCAAGCACTCCTTGCTATAGCCAGATCCATCTTTTGGCCTTCAGTACCACAGGAAGAAAATCTCAACATTATTTTTACCTTGAATATAAATGTTTCAGACTATAGTACATTTCCTAATGGAGTGAGGTGTTTTACACGATTTTTTGTTCTATGTCTACAACGTGGGAAAAGGCATTGCAACAAGTAGGATCCTAAAAGGACTCTTCACTTCTCCAGCCAGTTATGGGTAGTTGGGAAGAATCTGTCTCAAAAATAGTAATATCACCAAGGATGTTCAGTTGTCTGGAAAAGAACTGCTGAGTTCAGCCGAGAGCTAAAACTCAATTACCATGAAAGCCAACAAAGGGCCAACTAGCCAGAACACTAAAATTCACTCAGAGGGGTTTCCAGCACTCCAACTTTAAAGAAAAAAAGATTATTTCTTCACTGTTTACACCCCAAATCCAAATTCTAGGATGTTAGCAGGGCCTTTTTTTTTTTTTTTTTTTTTTTTTTTTAGGTTTACTCATTTTAGAGCGAGAGCATGCAAGCAAAGGGGAGCACAGGCAGAGGGAAGGAATCTCCAGCAGACTTCCTGCTGAGGGCAGAGCCCCACGCCAGGATGGACCTCACCACCGGAAATCACCACTGGAACGGCTATCAGGAGTGGGAAACCCAAGAGACTGGGCCACCCAGGCCTCCACCAGGGGCTCTTATGGACAACACACACACACACACCCCAACCCTGTAGCACTGTAGGTTACACACACTTCTGAGCAGAAACCTACATGTGCGCCGTTCGTTCCCAGGTCTCAGCACAGTCATTAGCATTTTACCAGTAATATTTCTTAAATTAATGTTTGAGGAAAACCACAATCTGAACTAAAGACCCTACACCACCATAAACTGAGAATGCAAGAAACTACCTACCTTGTACATCTTGTATGTCTACCTACAAAAGTAGCAGAGGGAGAGAACTTTTACATGCATTCCACAAACTCAGCTCTTAAGCATTCCCAGATGATAGTCACTCACTCTTCCAAGAGAAAATTAAATAAGTACAAAGAAACATGAAAGAAGTTTATCATCATGTTTGCATCTTGGGCAAAGGATGAGCTGGGATAAATTAAATGCTTTATTTGTTACTGCCCACAGGAAGAGGCTGATTATGCTCCTGATGCCATGATAGGGAGTCTGGTGTCCTCAGGTTCAATGCACAAGCCGGCCAAATCTGTTTACGATGTAACTCATGAGAACAAAATCACAGTACCAACACAAGACGGGAGAGCAGAGGACAGATGCTAATTGTTTCATTAACAGATTGCGCGACTCGTGGAGTGGGATATCTGGGGCGTGGGGCCACCACCTACTTTCCGATCATGAAGGCGCTGTGTAAGCAGAACGAGGGCACCCTGTTGTAATTGCGCCACGTGCACAGGGAGGGGGCTCCCACTCCACCACTAAGAACTGCGAGCTTCAACAACTCGTCTAGGCTTCAGACGCTCTGTGGAGAAGAGATGGACTCACCATGGCAGCAGGCTCTTGGGATTGCAGCAAGCACAAAAGTGATTTACGCAAGTGTAAAACACCTGGCCCAGAGAGCCGATAAACAAAAGTGTAAGCGTCCCTCCTTGGAAGGACACACACAAAACACTCCATAAAGGCATCCTGAATTCATCCCCAGCTGTTTTCCAGCATGTGCACCCTGCCTGCCCGCCCGACGCGCCCAAGATGCACGAGCCTAAAGTCCAGCAGGGGCGTGGACACTGTGAGTGCAAGGAAGGGCTGGAAATGCACAGAGCCGGCCTTCGCTCATCACCTGCCTTGCCAGCATGGGGCAGACGCCAGCTGCACCTGGGCAGGTACTCCAACAGGGCAGCACAACGGCCAGAAACTCGACTCAAACCAGCTTACGGAACATACAAAAGAAAAGCTGTACCTCAGAGTGAGATGCGGAAGCTCGACGTGAAGCCCTTGCAGCCTCGGCTCTGCAGACCTCGGTGGGTGCGACACCTGCCCCACGTCGGGCGGCAACGTGGTTTCACCACCCGCAGGCAGTCTGGGAGAAGCAGGGTGAGCTCCCAGAAGGCCTCTAAACCGGTGGGCTCATCTTCTATTGGCCCACACTGGCTTAGGCCCGCCCACCCCTCCGCCAATCAGCGGTGAGGAAGAGCCCAATAATCGTGATTGACTGGAAGCCAGTTGTACAGGTGGAAGGAATGCTTGACGAGCAAACGCAGGGTCTGCTGCAAAGAGCTCAGTAAATAGTTGGTGAGGAACAGTGGACTAATGCATGGCTGAGTCTGCAATATAATGGAATATGTGCTCTCTTTAAAGAACTTTTCCATCTTTGGGGTGAGAGGCTGCCTTTGATTTGAGTTCCACATAATTACGTAGAGATAGTCGTCTTAAGCACTGGCCTCCATTACTATAACCCAGTACTATGAGTCAGGCACTCCATGGAGTGTCACTTGGGCTTAAGAGCTCAATATTTGAAGTGAGACTGGACCAAGTTCAAATCCTGACAACACCATTTACTAGATGTGTAATCTCCAACGCATTGCTTAACCTCTCTGGGCCTCAGCTTTCTCCTCTGCCTAATGGACAAATGATAGTTCCCACCTCACAGTGTTGTGAGAATTCAATAATAAAACGTATTTAAAAGGGCAAGCATACAGAATGTTTAATGAATGCTAGCCATTACTACCATTCATAATAAATCCATCCCGAGACAGCTTTAGCTTCGTGTAAACTGTGTATGAAAGTAGGAGAGGAAAGGTACCTGTTCTCTGGCTAATGTACAGTTCCACAAATGGAGAGACAACCCTTAAAATTGTCGTCTAATTAGCGGGTAGGACGGGGGTGGGTAGGCTACTCCCACCTAAGTGGAGGCTGCCTGCTTGGGAACCTGGTCCCTTTCTGTGACGATACCTCCCAGGAAACTCTGAACTTCTCCCTGCCCCCAACAAAGCAAGTTATTACTACATTTCTTCATTCAAAATCTACCTATTTACCCCAAAGAAATGAAAATATATGCCCTTGCAAAAGCTTGTACATCAGTGTTCATAGTAGCTTTATTTGCAGTCATCGAAAACTGGAAAGAACCAAATAAATGTTCATTAGCAGTGTCTGGATAAGCAAACCATAATATATTCATAAAATGAAATACTACTCACTGATAAAAAGAATGAACTCTGATACAAGCAACAACATGGACAAATCTCAAAAACATGTTGAGTGAAAGAAGCCAGGCACAAAAAGCACATATTATATAATTCCATTTATTTGAAATCTTATAAAACGCAAACTAATTTATACTAACGGAAAGCAGATGAGTGTTTTCTGGGGATCCAGGAGTTACAGGTAGGGTAGAAACTGGCTGGCGTGAGCCAAGAGGGAATTTTCAGGGGTGATGGAAATGCTCTATATCTTGACCAGGGTGGTGGTAGTGGTTACAAGAATATATATAGTTTTCAAAACTCATTAAGCTGTTCGCTTAAAATAGGTGCATTCTATCACATGTAAATTATACCTCAATAAAGTTGATTTTTTTAAAAAGCAATGAAAAGAAAGCTAACCTATTGATGACCCTCATGTGTATATGTGTGTATATATATATGTAACTTATATCAATATTAACATATATATTTCCTGCTTAATTTTAGTATAATTGACAAATAAAAACTGTATATATTTAAGGCGTACAACGTAATGTTTTGCTATACATATACATTGTGAAATGATTACCGCAATCAAGCTAATTAACATATCCATCACCTCACGCAATTACCTTTTTTTTTTTTTGTGGTGAGAACAGTTAAGATCTACTTATTCTGGTTGTAAACTTAAGGTAAACTTAGTAAATTTCAAACTACAATACAATGTTGCCAATAATCACCATACCATTTACATCTCCAGAATTTATTCATCCTGCATCTCTGAAACTTTATACCCTTTGACCAGCATTTCCCCATTTCCCCTACCCTCCACATCCCCCATTCTACTTTCTGCCTCTAAGAGTTTGACTTTTTTAGATTCCACATTTAAATGAGATCATGAAATATTTGTCTTTCTGTGTCTGGCTTATTTCACTTACCATAATGTACTCCAAGTTCATCCAGGTTCCTTCTTTTTTTAAGACTGAATAACTTTGGGGGCACCTGGGCAGCTCAGTCATTAAGCATCTGCCTTGGCTCAGGTCATGATCTCAGAGTCCTGGGTTGGAGCCCCACATCAGGCTCCCGGCTCAACGAGAAGCCTGCTTCTCCCTCTGGTTGCTGCTCCCCCTGCTTGTTGTTCCCTCTCTGGCTGTCTCTCTCTGTCAAATAAGTATATAAAATCTTTAAAAAAAAAGACTGAATAACTTTCCATTACATATGTATAGTACATTTTCCTTATGCATTCATCCAACTTCGGTTGCTTCCATATCTTGACTATTGTGAATAATGTTGCAAGGAACATGGGAGTGCAAATTTTGTCTGGAAGATACCAATTTCACTTCCTTTGCATATATACCCAGAAGTGGGATTACTGGATCATATGGTAGTTCTAGTTTAAGATTTTGAGGATCCTCTGTACTGTTTTCCATAGTGAGGTTTTTCTGGGATGTTAATAATGTTCTATTTCTTAATTCTGGGTGCTGGTAACATGGGTATGTACAGTTTGTAAAATTCATTGAGTTGAGTTGTTTGTGTGTATATATTATGTAAAGTATATGTTATACTTAGAACATTAGGAAAAAAAAAACAGAAAAAAACAACTGGTGATTTGACATGATGTGGTCAGGCCACAGATAATATTTCTGTTTCTTCTTTTTCCTTCTCTCTTTTTCTAAATTATACAGGTATTACTTTATAATGGGCAACATATAAAGAGTTGATCTTGGCTAACTATCCAAGTGACCAGCATGCACAGTACTTCTTTAAACTTGGAAGGAGGATGTGCTGCTCTGGGCTGGAAAACTATAGGATTAGAAGGAGGCTCTTCAGCTCTGGTAAGAAGAAAGTGAGGGAGGTGTGTGGGGCAGGGGAGGAGAAGGGGGAATAATATGAGCCCATCTTTGGAGGCAGGGGTATGATGGACAATTATTGCTCTATGGCTGCTGAGCATCAACTCTCGCTTCTTCTAATAACACCCCATCAATATTCCCTGGGAGAAAGGACCCCTCTCCCATTCCCAGTACATGTGCTGACCTCCTCCTGGGCTCTGTGTAGGCAGATGCTTAGTCAGCATATCCCATCCCAGTAGATCGGAGATGGCCGTGTGACCCAAAACCATCCAGAATAAAACTCCTGGGTTTTGCTGAAAATCTGGGGACAGAGAGACTCTCTGAGGAACGTTAGCAGATATAATGTCTGCCTGGAGTTACTGGTGGCCGTGTTGGTACAGGGAGGGCAAAGGCTGCCTGAAAACAAAACAACAAAATCTGAGGTGGGGCACCTGGGTGGCTTAGTTAGTTAAGTGCCCAACTCTTGATTTGTCTCAGGTCATGATCTCAGGGTGGGGAGGGGGGCCCACCTCTGGCTCCGCACTCAGCAGGGAGTCTGCCTGAAATTTTCTCTCTGCCTCTGCCCCTTTGCCCCCTTTGCATGTGTGCACCCACTTTCTCTCTCTAAAGAAAAAAAAAAGCTGAGATAAGTGATGGAGGGGCAGATCTCTGGCAACGTCCCGAGCATCTGGATGCAACAATTTCTGAATGCAGTTTGCGTCTCCTGGTGTTTTCACTATTGTGGGCCAATAAAATTCTCTTCCATTTAACCTTTTCTGAGTTGAGTTGCTAGCACTAGCAACTCAAAGAGTCTCACTCAGTCGCATACAAAGAGCAGGATGACACCCCAGAAAGCCCCGCAGGGAGGACTATTTTAACAGGACTTTGTTTACAATTGCCAGCTTATAATAAAAAAGCATACCAGCATTTAGTTGGTTTTGTTTTTGTATAAATTTTTTATAGACCATGTAGGTCCCTACCGGGACCCTAGGGCACACCGCTCCCACTGTCCCCTCCCACCTCACCCCTCTCCGCCGCTCCGTGTTAGTCTGCACACGTGGGGAGGAAGACCATGCGCAGATTTTGAACTGCATATGGTCTCAGAGAGACTTACCTCAGTGAATCCATTTATCACTTAGGAAGTGACACTTGGAGAAGAGAATAAATGTAGCCAGGAGCTGACCTGCACGGGTCCAGAGAGGCAAGAAGAAAGAAAAGCAATGTGCCTGACGGAGCCATGAAGCAGATGACCGACAGGAAATAATGCCCTCAGTGGGCCTGGGGCATTTCTGTTCCCACAACTTCTAATAGATGCTAGATGTGGGTATGGGTGGGGGATTTTTTTTTAGTGTACTGCTTTCTGATTTAAGGATTCAGCCACAACAGTCAGCTCAAAGCACTGATCTATTTTTATCCAGAGATAGTGGCACTTGGACCCAGTCCTTGCCTCAAACACAACTTTCCAGTTGGGCGGGAAAAGGAAGAAAACCCACCAAATGCCTGCTGCCTCTTCACACTGGACACACCAGCTTAAGATGAGGCATTCCCAGAAGGGCTTTTGTATTGAAAAGCTAGTGGGACTGTTCCTAAGATGGTGTACAGATGTCCCTGAATCAGGAGGCCACCAGCAGCTATAATTTCAAAAGAGAGGTAAGATTGAGACCCTCAACTCACCCCTCCTTGATCACAAAGTTAGATGACTGTGTTGGAAACAATCCTACCCCCGCTGTATTTCCCATCCTCCTGAAACATCTTCCCCCTTAGTCACTCTTACGCGGTGCGAGTTGCAAACCAAACAGGCGACACTTTCGGTTTCTGCCCACCTGCTTCATGTCCTCTCGCTGGGCAACGACCCGCTGAAACCAGTTACCTTGGATGATAAGGAGTGGAGAGCAAGGGATGGAAGTACGGTTATTAGAATCTATTTTCTGTTGGGCCATTTGGACCTAGCAAAGGCTAGCATCTGAATGCTCTGGGCTCAACATCCCTGATCATCAGTTACAGACTTTGTGAGCTTGGGCAAATAAATCTGTGCCTCAGTCTTCTCATCTGTAAAATGGAGCTCAGAACCCCATGTGGTGCTCAAGTGAAATGGAGACAGGTTCTTCTCCATGTCCGTGGACGGCAGGTATCCCAAGGTCAGATCACTCTTAGCCAAGTTCCTGCCCCACATCTCCACACTCACCCAATCCAGAAACCAAGGCCTGAGGGGCACTCACTGGATCACGGACCTGGTCAGTGGTAATGTTTGGACTCAACTCCAGACATCCTGAGTCCCAGACCTGTACTAATGTCTTTAATGGCTCTGAGCTACATTCAAATTTACCAGAAAGACATAAATTAAGTAATTATGCCTGGCAAAAAACAGAGCCTGGGGAAGGTCAGGCTGAAGAACGCAGAGAACAAGTCCCCCCTGCTCCTGCTGCAGCTGGGGAGGAGGCCCGCAGGCCTCTCCACTACAGGTGGGAAGGGTTCGCTGGGCCTGAATAGTTAGCAGCCGTTCTGCAGGCTGGGACCCCCAACCCCACACAAACCTGATTGCTTTCCTTTTTTTAACAGCAGAAGAAAAGTAGTTGAACTCCCTTCCCAGATAGGAGGCGGGAGAGCTAGACCTCGCAGCTCACAATCCCTTACACGTCTTGGAAGAATCTTCCAAACTCTTCCTTGGCCAACAAATTCCCTGTATTAGGCTCCTACAGTGGGAGGCTGTCTTCAGAGGGAATTTTTTCCTGCATGCTCTAAATCTGGAGTGACCAGTGAGGAGAAGCCCTTCTGTCGTGCTTTGCTGGTCCCGACAGAAAGAGGGGGACAGGGTCCTTCAGCAGCTCTGAAGATGGAGATTTCTGGGTCACAGCTGGAATGTTAGTTCTTCCTTGGAGCACTCTCTGACCCCCACATTCCCCTAGCACCATGGAAGTCTCCTTCACACAGCCCTGAAAGCTTTCATTTCTGTTCATTTAATTTCTGTATCTGTGAACATTTTACTGATGCAATCATGCGTTCATGGCTGCCTTGTCTTCAGGACCACAAGGCTTACGAGAGCCAGGGGAGGGGCTGTCTCAATGACAGCTATAACCTCAGGTGGGTATGCATGCTGCGTATGAGTGGGTGGCGTGCACGAACACGCAGATGGATGGTTGCAGCTTCCGAGGCTCCTGTTTGGAGGAACTTAGGTCAGTTTAGAGGAACTTTACTTCTTTGGGCTTCATTTCCCCCAGTGATAAAGAACATGCTTCTGTGTTCCCTTACAATGTTGAACCCGTGTGATTCCAGGAAGAAAGGGCCAGCAGCAAGTTAACGTCCTCAAGACAGGCTCCCACAGAGAAGCACAAAGGGAAGGCTTCCAAGATTCCAACTGGCAGTTAGGTGACAAAGCTGGGCCATGCTGTTGTCTGTGTGCAGCTTCAGATGTGCTCCCAGCTGGAATGAGGGATCCTGGTCAAAATCCAACTGGAGGCTGGGCATACCACAACAACTGAGCAGATACCCCCAGAGAGTGTATCAGGGCAAATGATAACATCCATTGTATCCACATGGGGCCTGGTCTTCAGTGGAAGATGCTTCTTTCATGTTTAGGACTCTGCCCTCCACCCTGCCATACTCCCTCAGTTCCCCAGCTGGTGCTCCTCCCAACCCTGAGCTCAAGGCTCAGACAGGTCAGGAGTGCCTGAACCCCGCCCCAGTCTATGAGCTCAGAGGGAGGAGAGAGTCTTACAGCAGATCAGAGAAGTGACTTTTGGTGGCACAGACTAAGGGTGTCATTTCAAATTGATGGTTCACAAGCACCAATTTAGAAAAGTCCTCCTCCTTCCTTCTGTGGGCTCTTCCTGTATTTTAACCTGAAAGGGACCCATGGTGGCATTTAGCTAATGTGATAAGCCTATCCCCACTGCCCTTTCTCCTAGCAAGAGCAGTTTACATGGATAATGAAATCAAGATGCATTTAGCCTATAAACAAGTAATCCCATGTTTAAGAATCTCGATCATAGCTACACTTGCACTTCAAGTGTGAAATGCTATGTTCAAGGACATTAAGTGAAAGTTTGTTGTAATAGCAAAAGATTGAAAGGAGCTTAAATGTCCATCACTAGGAGACAAATTAAATAAATAATCCACATGATGCAGACTGAGACAGACAGATCTCTTTGTACTGATATAGAAAAATCCTCAAGAATACACGTTAAGAAAGCAAGGTGTAGACAAGTGTTTAGAGCATGCTACCATTTGTTTAAAAATTAGCATGTAGGGGCACCTGGGTGGCTCAGTGGGTTAAAGCCTCTGCCTCTGGCTCAGGTCATGATCCCAGAGTTCTGGGATCTAGCCCCACATCGGGCTCTCTGCTCAGCGGGGAACCTGCTTCCTCCTCTCTCTCTGCCTGCCTCTCTGCCTACTTGCGATCTCTGTCTGTCGGGTAAATAAATAAAATCTTTAAAAAATAAATAAATAAATAAATAAATAAAAATTAGCATGTACTTAAATGTCTGTGTTATGTGGGTTGAACTGTGTCATCCCCAAGTTCATATGAAGTCTTAATGCCCCGCACTTCTGAATGTGACCTTACTTGGAGATAAAGGCTTTATAGAGCTAATCAAGACCAAATAGGGTCATTAGGTTTAGCCTAATTAAATATGACCTGTATCCTTAAAACAAGACCAAATGTGGACACAGATAAGCACACAGGGAGAAAGCCATGTGAATGTGAAGGCAGAGACAGGGATGATGTGTCTATAAGCCAAGGAATGCCAAAGATTGCCAGCAGGCCACCAGAAGCTAGGAGAGAGGCATGGTACATACTCTCCCTCACAGCCTTCCTAAGAAACCTACCTGGGTAGGCCCCTGATCTCAGACTCCTAGACCTTGGCAGCCCCAGTGGTTAATACAGAGAGAGAAAGAGAGAGCGTGCTTGCGTGTGCACGTATACTTTTTCCTTCCCACGCTCCCCACACTCCCCAAATAAATATATATACAGGCAAATAAAAGTTGCCTTCTAGAGACAACATCCAGAAAACATCCACATCTTCCTGATCTAACTTTAGGGTATCAGTACACTTCACTCTCCAGTACCAAATCTGACGGATTGTGCAGGGCTGTTGCTGGGAGTGCCGTCTTGGCGGAGGATGCTGAGGCCTTCTCCAGTGGAGAAGAGTTCTTCAGTCACTGGCAATCTCTGCAAGGTGCAGGGAGGGAATCCAAGGGCAGGAGCTACAAGCGTCTGCCATCCCTGACCAGTAGTTGGGATTTCAGCTTGGTTTGGGAGTACAGGGAGTAGAATGCAACTAATACTCACCTTCACGTAATAGGGAGCCCTGTGATGATGGAACTTTGTTCTAGTGTGGGGTCAGGCAGGTGGCTCAAAAACACATGATATGATGACTCAGCTCATGCCTGAATCTGGGCCAACTGTGTGCCAAGAAATCCTTTCTCCTTTCTGAAGTAAATGGGCAGATGGATAGTCACTGTGTGAGTCACGAAGCCTGAGGCCCCAAATGGCTGTGCAGATGGAGAAAAATGAGATCCCGTGCAGGAGGCTCCCATCGCCTCCACCTGTGGGGTCTGAGCCCTGTGTGCACCACACCTGCCAGAAAGTGCAGTCTTCCAGTGGCCGTCTAAGCCCCTGTGGCAGAGGGGCATGGACTCTCAGCCAGACTGTGGGCACTGCCAGGATGTTGGCCACCTGCCAAAGTAGAAATGATCAGAAATGTGAAACAAACCTCAAAGTGGAAGAAATCAGAATGAAGGCTGTTAAGTTAGTGCCTGGGTCAGCCTAACCCTGCTCCTAAATATCATAGGAAAACATGCGTGTGTGGAAATGGACACCTCAGGTGTCAGCATTTTATACCATTTACAGTGTTTTTCTACTCAGTGGCTCCCTCCGAAGGATAATAGCTAAAGCCTTTTAAACAAAATCAGCTCTTTCTCTGATTCCATAGGAAAGTATATTTCCCCAGCCAGCAAATCCAGAATAAAGCTTTTTTTTTTTTTTTTTTTTGGTCAGTAGAGAGACATCCCAACACCCCCCTTAGAGATCTGCTGAGAAGGCAAGGGACCAGGAAAACAGATGAAAAAAGAATATAAGTTCAACTGAAAGAAGAAGTTGGAGAAAAAGGTAAATTTGGAAGCTTGAACTCCCCCTTTCATAGAATCACCATTCAAGTGCTTAGTCATATTGTGAAGGTACAGCAAAAGGCAGTGCTTCTCGCACACAGTGGTGCTCTGTGGGACGACAGGTGCATTATATCCATCCTTTCCTACGACAGTCAAGTTCAGTGCTGGGAGTACAGAACACCCGGACGGAATCCTTGATCTTGAAAAGCATGCAGTGTCATATAGAAACAACCATAAGAAAGATTCATGAGTTATACTAATGAAGGCATAGAAAACATGCTCAGGGGTTATGGAAGAAGGGTGGGGGAGACTTCAGAACTGAGTTAGAGAGGTGACTCTTCCAGGGTGAAAAGGAGGACAAAGGAGAGTGCACACAGAGGACCTGGAGGTTGCAGTGTTCAGGGCAAGATGAAGCTGGAGGGCTGGGAGGGGCCTTGCCTAGTAACTCTGGTCCACACTGCAGCCTTGAGTCATTGGGAAGCCAACACATGCTTCATCATGGTGGGAGAGTAACCCGTTTCCTGCCTCAGAGGTAACCTTGCCCTTAATGTGGAATGTGAAGCAGGGTGGGGGAGCTGGTGAAGGGATCTTAGCCAGGAAGGGGCTGAGGTGGTGCCAGTGAGAGGTCACCAAGCCCCAAGCCCCAAGTGTCAGCATGTGAGGGCCCGGGGAGGAGGAATTGGATCAAAGCCATGTGGGATTTGGAACGGATAGGACCTCCCACAGGTAGGGGCTCAAGGAGAAAGACTTGGAGGTTTCTGAGCTGGCGTGGGAGAAAGGGAGTGAGGTCTCGTTTAGGATATGCTGAGTCTGAGCTTCCTGTGGGTCCTCTGACTGGAGATGTCCAACATCCCAGCAGAAATATGGGTGTGGAGCTGGGGAGAGAGAATGCTAATGGAATATCTTTCTGATGACACATTCCTGTTAAACGTCCATTCTTCTGGTTTGGCTAAGGCCACCGTGGATGGGTCGATGGGGAATTGTCATTCTGACCACCTGGGTGTGGTCTCACTGTCCTGAGAGCAGGACAGATTTCTTTCCCGCCCTCTGCATGGGGGTCAGGACATGCATAGGCCCATGCACCAGGTAGAAGTTGAGGTGAAAACACATGTCACACCTCTGGGGCCTCATACTGCGATTTGGTGGGCAAGCAAATGTTTTCCCAGGGAGCTGCTCACGTAGGATGAATCATTGCAGCATCTCTGAAGGCTCAAGAGCCCCAGGTTCAGGCAACAAACTGGAAGCTTAGGATGGGAGAGGAAGGGGAGGAGGCGGCTCCCCTGCCCCAGGCCCTAGAAGGTTCCCACTAGGATCTGGTGGAGCACTTCCTACTAGAGAAGTTCCGGCACACCTTAATAGAACCCTTCTGATTTTGGTCATTTCATAATAACATTGTGATATCATTATTTTACACCTAAAGGGACTTTCGATTGCTTGGGCATAAAGCCTCTGCCATTTGCACTACCTTATTTACTGAATGCCATCTCCACGAGTTTGGCTCTATATTACAGTGATGATCCCCATTTTATGGATGAGGAAAATTGGGGGCAGAGAGGTTAATCGAACTGCCCTCGATTCACCTATCTGGTGAGTGATTTATCCAGCCTCTGAAAGCCATCTGCCTGAATCCAGAAGCTGCTCTCATAAACACAGAGCCACAGCCTCCCCAGCACGTGCATCTGATGGCTGTATTTTATGGCATTTTGTACTGCTAAAAGCACTCTCTTATATTTATGTCTACAAATTGACAGAGATGGGGCCAAGACTAAACCTTTAATTTGAAATGGCTTTCTACAGAGTTCTCTGGGGCTGGAAGGTGAACGCAATATCTAAGACACTGCCATCCCTTCCAGGATATGAGCCTAAGACATGGTGTCAGAGTGAACCCCAGGGGCTTCCTCCCACCTCATGTAGGACTCACTTCATGAAGCCTGCATTTCCTGTAAGACCACCCATGGACCCCCAATCCTTGGACTATAGCTGCCCAGAGGAACTGAAACAAAGTGAATCCCAGGAGGAGGGTGGCAAGTTACATTTTGTACTGCAAGACCAAAAAGTGCTTTCAAGCAAAACTTTGTGCTGCTTTGGTATGTATGGATTTTTCTCTTGGCTTCTAAACACTTCAAAATAGATTCAGAGTTCCATTAATAATATTAACAGATATAAGGACAGAGAGCTACCAGTTATTTAGTATGTGCTGGATACCTTAAAAAAAAAAAAAGTAATTTCAGACTTACAGAACTGTTGCTAAACTAGTGATTTTCTGGACACCCTTTACCCATTATCATTCTTTACCCTGATACCTCAATTGTCAGTATTTACATATTTGCTCTATGTATCTATGTATCTATGTATCTATCTACCCCTTACCATTTAAGATGCTATAGATCTGATGCCCTTTATCCCTAAATACTTGCATATATTTCCTAAAAGCCTGCCTAAAAATCCTGCCTCTCAAAAACCACACCGCAATTATGTAAGTCATGGTATTAACATGGATGCAATACACGTATTTAGTCTATAAACCTTACTCAGCTTTTGCCAGTTGTCCCTATAATGTCCTTTCCAGCTAAAGAAAATCCACAATTATATGTTGCATTCACTCATCACATGTCTGGATATCTCAAACAGTTCTTGACTCTTTCTATTTCATGGCATTGGACATTTTTGAAATGAACACCCCAGCTTATGCTATAGAAGACTCCCCAGTTTGGTTTGTCTTTCTCATGGCGAGATCCAGGTTATACCCCTTTTTTAGGAATCCCACAGAAGACATGATGAGTTCTTCTCAGTGCCTCATAGAAGGGACAGGCTGTCAGTTAGTCCCAATAAACAGTCGTGTCTCCTGGGTTTCACCACCTTGAAGTCACTATTTTGTCCTTTGTGATTACTAAATCTCCTGTGAGGAGATACTATGAGATTATGCAAATATGAATCATCCATTGATGATTCTTGACTGACTCATATGGTTGCCAAATGGTAACACTCTAATTCTGCCATTCCTTCTACAATTGTTAGTTGGCTTTCAACTATAAGAAAGAATTTTCTTATATGCTTTTTAAATTTCTATCAGCATGGACTCATGAATTCTTACTTCATTCAATTATTAGAATTCTTTACTATCCCCCTTCGCCTCCTCCCCCCTCCCCCTCTCCTCCCACTCCTCCTCTTCCTCCTCCTCTCCCTCCCCTCCTCTCCTTCTCCTTCTCCTTCTTCTTTCTTCTTTCTTCTTCTTCTTCCTTCTTCTTCTTCTTCTTCTTTTTTTGAGACTCAAAGTATCCCAGATGTTTGCTAGGTACTTTCATGTAAATTATTTCACTGAATTCTTAAAACAACTCTATGTTGTGGGGATTAAGGTTATCCCTATTTTCTAGACGAAGAAGCTAAAGCTCTAGGAGATTAACTTTTGCAACATTTGCAACATTTAATTGACAGAATCTCCACACTTTCTGTGTCAAATGCCTGATATGTATACATACATATGTGTGTATACATATATGTGTATATGTGTATATATACACATGCATATACATATATGTGTATATGTGTATATATACACATATACACATATATGTGTATATGTGTATATATACACACACATATATACATGTATATATATATACATATATACACACATACATTTCTCCTCTATTCCTCCTGATGTCTCTGCCCTGTAGGAGTTATCCTCTCCTCTCTATTTTAAGAGAAATCAGTCTCAGAGAGATTATTAAGTAACCTGTCGCAGAAGCTGTGATGAGAATTCGAAAGCCTATTTGTAATCTCCTGTTGGTTTTCAGTGGACCACGTTGCCTCTTTCTGCTGTATTTCCTTCTGCAGGCAGGATACTTAAGCAGCAAGTCTTTTTGCCATTTATTCAAATCTATTCAGACCAGAGGAGGTAAAAGGAGAAACTGGGTTTTTTTTTTTTCTTTCCTTTCTTTCCCTTCCCTTCCTCTTTTCCTTCCTCCCTTCCTTTCTGCTTTTTTCCCTTCTTTTCTCCCTCCTCTCTCACTTCCTTTCTTTCTCTTCTCCTTCCCTCCCTCCCTCCCTTCCTCCTTTCACTTCGCTTCCCTTCCCTTCCTTTCTCTCTTTCTTTCTTAACAACCTGTATTTGTAGCAGTTTCTGCTTCAGCTAAAAGCGACCCTGATTCTAACCAGCACCAAAGCTGGGAAGTAGTGGAGGTTTAGATCTTGCTAGAATCTTTGGTGTTCTTGGAGTAGTTTACGGCTCCAAGAATGACTGAATATACAATCTCTTAAAGTGAATGCATTCATTCTAGCATTTAAAGGAAGACTTTGGTGAGATCTGTCATTATATAGTCACCCTCCAATTTATCGTATATGGGTTTTTCCGTTATTCTGCTTGTGTTCACTTTGGTACAGGTGCCCATTAGAAACACAGACTCTGGAGCCTCCTCCTAGACTCATCAAATCAGAATCCCTTGGATTTGAGAAACTTTCCAGAGGCCCCTGATGTTCACTGAAGTGGGGATGGATGTGTGAAGGCCTCTGACCACACTTGGTTCCTGTGGGCTCACAACAATGCTGGCTTCAGTCCAGCAGTGTCAGCCTCAGGGCCACTTGAACTTTGCCCCGCCTCTGGCCCGCAGCAGTCACCACAGGAAGTGGGATTTGCCCTGCACTGCCCTCAGGGAGTGAGCCTAGGGCAGGCTCCTGTGTCCTCCCTCCTGCAGGAAGTGAGCAGCAGAAGGAATGCATCATCCCCCAAGTATTCTGATGTACAGGATCTGTACATAGTTCTTGGCATCCCTGAGCCAAATTCTGAGAAGTGTGTTTGAGTGGGGGTGGCGAACCAACCCCTTTTCCAGGCTCTGGTTAAAACCAGTGCAAATAAACAAAAACCAGCTGTTGATTCACAAAGTACTGCCTGCAGTTAGGAAGTGTTATTTTATCCCCAAACCAAGATCACTGTGAAGTTACTGACTTAACTCCAAATGGGGTATGTGTAGCTTCTCTGCAGCTCTCTGCCCACCACCCCCACTCAGGCTGAAACTACTCTAGGCTGCAGACAGAGCCAAGGGCAGATGTTGCCGATCATGTCAGCCCTAGGAGTCGAAGCAGTGGAGCACTGGGGAAGGTTTCACAAGGATGGGCTGATTTGTAGCCTTTGTGATTTCCATGGTATGAGGGCTCCCACCAAGGTCGTTTTCCAGCTACCAGCAATTTAACAAGCAGATCACAGGATTCCTGTGTGTCTAACAATTGCTCTTCTGAGCTGGGATGAGCCGGTTCCAGCAAGGGACAATCCTGAGCGGAAGATTTCATCAGCTTTATTGGGTGTTTAGGCAGGGAGGGACACGACAGTGCTGGACGGTCAGCCCAGACCTCTGAGATCCCTACTGCAGCTCCCTAGCATCTGAGAACAGAAACATGGCAGAGCGCTCGAGACTCTTCACAGACCTCACGGTGCACCCAGGTTTGCCTTGAATGGAAAACCACTGCAGGTAACACAGATGGAAAGAATGTCAAGTGGGCAGAGTAAGTAGAAAATAGCAGTTTCTTTTTGGCTCTCTCTGCAACACCAGAGCTTCATGTGTGTGTTTTCTGAGCAATGGGTAGTATGAACAATAAAAAGAGACTAAATTTGCCTGTGGAATTAGTGGTCAGCCCAGCTCATGCCAGGTTCTAAAGCTATCCTTCCTAATCCTAGCTAGAATGCGATATGGGCAAGGTGTATACACACCACCATCTCTCCTGGTGTGAAGAAATCTCACGGTGGGTTCCCTAGTGCAAGAGATCCAGAATGAGGAGAAGCCCAAGGGTACAAACTCCATATCACAACGTGACATAGGGCCACTCATTTTGCTGACAGAACCTCTGGTTTTCCCCATTGCCGTCGGGATCCATCATGGTTCAAAGACGGGCTCTTCTGGCTGCCAGGAGCAGAAACTATTCAAACTAGTCCAAATACCACAATGTGTTAATTGTAAGGATGGAGGGATCATTTGGAATTCTGTAACAGGGCATAAAGGAAATTTAGGCACTCCGGGAACCTGAAAAGCTATTCAAGGTTGAGGCAGCTTTCCTCTCTTTCTTGGTTCCATTTGGCTTGTTCTCTCTGCATTAATCTTCTTCCTCTAAAGACAGGCCTCCTTGTATCTTTAAATGTGTACCCAGCACAACATGGCCACTGGTCGCAGATCGATATCAGGATGTCTCCTCTTGTACACTCATCTATAAGGGCAACTTCCCTGGGAAGTCAGATCCACAGGAGCAAACAGCTGATTGACCTACATCATGTGATTAAGCCAAGCTACCAGTCACAGGACACTGCATTAAGACAACCTTAGACTTACGCATCTGCCCATGTATGGTTCTTATGGCCATGGCTGAAGAAGCAGGTGGGGAGAAACACATGACATGTTAAGGCTGTCCTTCACAGAGGTGATGGGCAGAACTCTAGGAGCAGAAGATGCAATCCCAGGACTGGTAGGCCAAATGCAGTAATGGCTATGAAACCATGTAACAAACATTCAGATGATTTCCGAGGACAGCAAATTTTATAAAGTTCATTAATAAGTGTTATTTTATTTAATGGAAACAACCTTAGAGGATATGCATTCTTAGACCCATTTTAGAGATGAGGTAACTGATACTCAGAGAGGATAAGGATTACTTCAAGGTCCCACAGATGGGAACCAGCAGAACCAGACTTAATGTCAGGTCTTCTGACTCCAAGTCCATTGCTCTTTCTTCTTGGCAAAGGATCCAACAATCGAGTGGGAGAAAGGACTGCACAGAAATCACTCTGAAGCTTTATCTGGAGCTCAGGACTTCAGTTGTTAGCAAAAGAATGAAACTCAAACTGTTTTGAGCACGATAAGAGTTTATTGGCTTATGTAACAGAAAAGCTCACGTGCATCTGGAGCCATGACATGGAGTGTTGCTCTTCTGTGTCATTCTTGGCGGCTTATTTGAGTTTCCCAGTTGGGAGTCAAGCTCCCCCTGTAAGGAGACAATATGGCCGCCAGCAGTCCTCTTTGCTTCAGATGGAGAAAGAGAGTCCCTTATCATAGCAGTCTAAGAAATTCAGTGGTTCTTGGACTTAATTAGGTCCTGGCTCATTTCTCAAGCAGTCATATTGGCTGGGTGGATTTGATGTTCCAGGCCTAGCTGGGATCATAGGTTCACCACTGGATTCAGGAATGATGCCAAGTCCCCCAAACCTATGGGACCTGAGAATAGGGGAGGGTGGCTCTCCAGACCAAAAAATGAGGTGCTGTTATCAGAATAAGGAGTAATGGTTGCCCAATAGGCAAAATCAACAGTTATTCTTCTTGGGGTGGGAAAAGTAAAGGGCATCTGACCCCAAGTTCACCTCAAGGGTACAAGGAAACAGTACCCTAGCACCTGGATGTGGACATAGTAGGTAATGAAGAGTTGGTGGCTCTGGGGCATAAAATGCATAAAGGAACATGAGAGAAAAGATGCTGGGGCCATACTGGGAAACACCCTTAATGCCATAGTGCCTTTTTTTTTTTTTTTTTTTTTCCTTTCTGGCCATAAGAGCTTCTGAAGATTTTTGGATCAGGGGTGTGCCATGGTCAAAATCTGGAGTGGGAAAACAACCTTGAGACTTTCAAGTGTTATCCAAAAGTGAAAACATTATCTTTTGTGGGCCAGGAGTGGCCTCCTTGACTGTGAAGGTTTTTCCTGTAAGATTTGTAATCACTTTATCTGGAAATCCCTAAGACAAGAAAATTGTGAGCACATCATGGAGAAAGAGCAGCAGCAGGTATCTGAGTCTGATTAGATCACCCACCCCCTTCCAGGGCCTCCAACTATGTAGTTCCACCCAAATGAAGTTGAAGGTCTGAACTCTGACACTGGAGTTTCTCAGACTCACATTCATGGGATGGTTGAACAGGTCTAGGTGCGGCCCCCAGGGTGTGTGAACTGAGGAGTACTTTATGCCATCCAGTTCCATATCATGATTAAGCATGATTTATTGCCATTTTTTGAACTGCAACTGACTTGGGGGTCCTTCATGAGAAACCCAAGGTAAAATGTGTCAACACTAATGCACCACTGGGATGGGCCAAATTGTCGAGTAGTGACTTGAATCAGCTGGGGTTGGAAAAGTATTGTCAGAGGGCTCTGAATGACACAATTCCTCCCTGTTCTCATGAGATTCAGTCATGGCTTCTTCTGGTCCAGAGTAGAGAACAAATGCTGGAATTTTAAAAATAAGTTATGCTTGCTGAGTTCAGGCATCAAGGTGAACTCATTCCAGGATTGGTCAAATTAGAGCAATGTTTGCCCATTTCATATTGCAATTAATATTTCAGATCTTCTGCTGTTCTCTGAAGTGACTTTCCTGAGAGGTACACTACTAAAATCTCAATAAATACATACTTAGCATAAAGTATGCGGGCCCTCAAATAAAGACAAGTGGCAGACAGTGTTCATATTAAGAAGTCATTTGCAGGTCAGGGGAATGGTACTTACTATGCTTCCCTGATAGGAAGAATATCTGTGTGACCCTGCGGTGACCTGTGTACCTTACCCCAGGACAAAACTCTGGCACTGTGGATTTAGCCAGGCCCCGTGCCCATTCCTTAACCAACCAATCACTAGAGCTGGATGGATCTGATGATCTCATAGGCCAGAACAGTGCCACTGGTACACTGCTGGATCAAGGGTTGATGCCCAGCCACCCAAACCCATGGAACCTAAACCCATGGACCCCAAATGAAATCTGAGGTGCCCTTGCCAGAAGAAGGGGTACTGGATGCCAAAAAGCAAAAACAATAAATATTCTCTCAGTGCCAGGGAAGTAAAGGGCATTCAAGGGCAGGAGCTTCCAACACCTTCTCATCTGGGCACAGGGTGGGAGTTGAGGGTAAGCTGAGCTATCAGTTTTGCTGAGGTTCCCTGTCTGCTCTGTTACTTATTGGCTTAGTGACTCTGAACAAGTTACCTGGTCTAATACTTGGCTTCCTCATCTACAGAAGAGGGGATTAACAGGGCCTATTTCATAGGGTTGATGGAAGGATTAATAAGATGATGCATGTGAAAGCAGTTAGTACAACGGAACTGCTCCATAAATGAGACTTACTTGGTCACTGTCATCTTGACATGCAACAGCTCTACACCTCTGACAGCAAGAGACCTGGATGAGTCCCATTCTGCCTTTGAGGAAGTCCCACAAATACCATTGTCTGCCTTGACTTCTCTTGCTAACTCCTCTAGCTCTGATTTTTTTTCAAATCTCATTAAGTTCAAGAGGAGGTTAAAATGCCAAGGAGATTCTCTTTTTTTAAGCATTCACAGATCAGGCTAGATACACTGGCTCTCCCACAAAAAGACACATGCTCATGGGATTTCCCTGGCAATCCCATAAGAGCCTGATGGTCCGTTCTCGGCAGCTGGATCAGGGTGGGGAGAGGGACTGTTTTTAAATTGTTAAATTTTTTTAAATGTGCGCACTACATACTTCCAGCCAACAAAACATAGCTGGTCTTCCACAGGGGCTGCCTCCTTGCAGCCCCTGTGGGGGGCTGAGACCAGCCAAGGATTGCAGCTGGAGTCCGTGGGACTGACCAGACAACCAGGAGTGTCTGCAGAGAGCTCCAGAAATGGGGAAACTATTCACCCAAAAGGAGTAAGCACAGGGCTCCTAGGAGAAAAGAAAGTTTTTATTCAAAACATATCCTGTTCTTATTCTGGCCAATAGGGAACCAAAGCTAAGTGTTTGTGGGAGACTGCTTGCCAGAGCCCTTTTTGAAGGGCTCACTACTGAAAAGGTCATAATGCGGTTGCTGATGTCAGGTTTGAGGATGCTTAGGTGGGGGATGGAAGAACCAAGTCAAAAGCAGAAGGAAAAACTTCCATGCCATTAAAAAATGCTTACACATTTATGTAAGACCATGTGTATATACCTATAAGGAAAATTTTTTAAAGTTAAGAGCATATGGGCTCTAGAAGCAGACAGACCTATCCTAAAATTTAAGTTTCACCACTTCCTAGCTTGTGTGACCTCCCTGATCCTGCTTCCTCATCTATAAAATAGGAGTAATTATAGTATTTCTCATGAGTTTTGAGGATTCAGTGAGTTAATGCATTTAAAATAGTGTCTCGTGCCTAGTAAGACTGTAATTCATGTTAGCTGATATTGTTGGTCATTGGGAGAAAACAGAAGCCTAGAGGTCATTGTGGGGAATGGGTGAGGGTGACCAGACAAACATACAGTTTTCCAGGAAGCTCTTGTCTCTTTATGTCCAATCATATCCAACTCACCTCCCTCTCTCTCTCTCCCCTCCATGCCTCAGTCCTTGCCATCCTCCAATGGTCTAGGTGCCAAACTCCTCTCCACCTTTTGAGATCCCTCTCCAACGTCACTTCTGTGAAGCTTTCTCTGGTACCTGCCGCCCAAACAGAAAGGCCCTTCTTTCACAGAGCCCAAGACTATCTGCCGCACAGCAGGCAGACATGTCACATGGCATGTGTGGCTTCTCATACACGTCCCTGTCACGAAGGCCAACTATGAGTTCCCTGAGGACAGAGATCATGTCTTTTAAGTCCCGGTCATAGTAGTTCCTGGTACACAGAGATGGTCCATAAGTGTTTGCTGGATGGAATCACAAAAATGGAGGGTGATTTCTCTGAAAAAAATGAGGCAAGCGGTTCCCCACTCTAAGGAAAAACAGAAAGGAAATGGACATTAAGCTGCATCATGGGAAACTTAAGTTAGACACAAAGAATTCCCTTAGTGAGAATGTTAGATGCCAGACCAAATTCCCATGGGATAATGTGGAATTTCCTGGAAGGGTCTTCAAAAAAGAACACTTTTTATTTTGGGGGTGATTCTGATGTGGCTTTGCTTGAAGGCAGGCCCGAGCCTGGTATGAAGTTCATAAAACTGCCCATAAGCAATTCAGATGACAGTGAAGGGTCTTTGGCTCTCGGTCATCTGCTTATCCAGATGGCTTCTTGTACCGAGCACTAGGGAGCAGGATGGGAAAGAATGCGGTTGTGTGTGCCTGGATGAAGGGTGGGAAGTCCCCTTCCAAGGAGCTGAAATCCCAGGACATGAGCGAACAGAGGAGCTTGCCAGAGGTCACAAAGTCACCTTGTGTTCAAGAACCCAAGTCTAATGACACCCAATTTTTTTCTTTCAACAAGAACTGTAGAGTCCAACAGGAAGGAGGAATACAGGGCAAAGCAGCGCTCTTCCACTTTTGGTCACTCGGTCAGCCCACCCAGAGGCTACTGGACATGTGTTGGGCCAGGCCCTGGGCTGGGAGCTGAGTGGACACGGGTGAGCAAAACCTGGTCTTGGCCCTTACGGAGCTGTTAACTAAGAAGAAGATGACACTACACATTTTATGATGAAAACTGAATGGATACAAAGACATATGAAGGGGCCAAATGGTGTGAGAGGAGAAAAAGTAGGAAAAAATGGGCGACGCTTTACTGCCATTACTTCACTGCATTTAACACAGGAGAGGCAAGCTGCTTCACCGAGAAAGGTTCAGAGAAAGCAGAAATTCATTTAAAAAACATCTTTCCAATAACTTATCAGAAAAACTACAAAGAGGACATAGAGCCATAGTGTCAGAATAAAAAATTTTAATTTGATGGTGGGCTCAAGACTTGGAGGGTAAGATGTGATTTTTGTACCTAAAGCCCCAAATGGATTCAAGTCTTGATTAATTAGCTGGTTGGCCTTGTGAAGGCTTATTAGCTACCAGGCTTTTAGCAAACCAAGGCTGGGGCCTGCCTCATGGGGTGAATTACAGGAGATAAGATGCACACTGTGACTGGCATTGCTGAGTACAGTGGGCCGTGGTTTCTGATTTTCAAATGAAAAGCTTCCTGCTTTGGTCCCCGCTGACTGATGATGCCTGGGTGTATAGGATGCCAGTGTGAGGGATGCAGCCCTGGTTGGAATGCCCCTGCCTGCAGACAGTTATTTGCACCCTCCCATGCAGGAGCCTCTCGCCCCTACCACCAAGCACTTACTGCATTGGTTAGAGGCTCCTTCGACTGCCATGCTGGTGGAACTCTGGCAATCTGCCTAACCCAGTCTAGGTAATTAGTTGCAGCTTAGTTTCGTGTTATTAAAAGGAGGGCAAGCCAATGACATTGACATATTAGGGTAGGAGAGATGTGTGGTAATTGAGCAAAGACTGCAAGAACTAAGAAGGAATTAAAGCCCTGATTTAATTCTCAAGACCGCATACATATTTGGGGTCTAAGAAAATCTTTCATTTACCTAATTTCAAGTGTCAGTCCAGCCCATTTCTAACCAAGGTGCTCTTTTAACCAATCAGGCAGCCAGAGCTAATAAGCAAAGAACACCAAACCAACCACAAGGTGTAGTAGGGCGATTTGAACTCTACAGAGTGGCTACTAAAATCAAAATGAAAATGATCTCTTTTCTGTTAAAAAGACACAAAAGGTGAAAGGATTGCCAAGGCTGTTAAAAGCCCAAGAACAAAGATAACACACAAATACATACCATATATCTCATGCTCCCACGATGGACATAGTCAGCTGTGTGTGCCACTCAGAAGGTCTCCCCTAGGTGCCATGTGACCTCATGGATGTAGGAGGCTTCAGATGCTTGAAGAATTTTCCAGGGCAGGCATAAGCTCCATGATGGCACAAGGGCTGCAAGCTTGTGCTGTTCACAGGGGGAAGCCAGTGCCTTCTTAAGTGACAAGTGAGCACAGTGTGAGCGGCTCACATGTGACCCACGCACTCAAGTGGGCACCTCCAAAAACCAGGCAGTAGGGAGCCCCACTCTCCTCCTCCTCTGCCAGAGTCTCCTCCTGCCCTCTCCTTCTGAGCCCTCTGTGCTCACAACAGAAGGTGGGAAGTCCGTAATAAACCTGGGTTCCGGGCTACAACTGTGAATATGTCCGGAAGGGACATGATGAATGAGAAGACTCGGTAATAGAAGCCGGCCTGGGACATGTTACAAGTTCTAAACAAATGATGTACAAACCTGTGGGACACACCGAGCTGTGTGGGGGGACTGCCTGTGTTGTGGCTCTTTGACTATCCCACACGGTATAATGAACTTCCACAAAAGAGTGGTTTTGAAAACCGAATTCAGGAAGAATAAAAACAACTATGGCTTCCAGGAGATAAAGTCAGAAACATTAAATAGAATATGGATTTCTGGGGCTTGGTTGATATGCTTCATAGCTCCTCAAGTTCACTAGCATTAGCCCTTTCCTAAAAGAAAGCGAAGCTCTCCACAGCAGGTCAAAAATCAGCACTGCGGTTGTTACCAGCGACCACAGGGACCCAGACCTGGAACTGTGAGCATGTCTTTACACTCTTATTTGAAGGAATATGAAAATAGGCATCATGTCAAAACTTTAACAGAAACTCAAGAAACAAACGTGCCACCAAATGGAAAAGTCATTTAATTCAAAAATCATACTTCCACTCGTTTCATAAGGATTGTCACATAAACCAAGCAAATGAAAGAAAGCCAAGTTTCAGAGGCCACTCAACAGAAACTGGATTTTCCTTATAGATACGCTCAGTGACGCAAAAGCACATTTAAAAAAAAACAGCCTCAACATGGCAAGACTATTTTATTAAGAACAGAGAAAAAGTTCTATTCTAGTCACAAATTACTTTTTAATTACAGAATTGGATTCTACACACCAGTCAATATTCAATACTGAAGTTTAAAACAGTGCATAATTTATGGTTTAAAAAAATTAAAGTGCCATTTTTAAGTACTTTATTGATAATCTATCACACAGCACTTTACAGTATACTCAAAGGTAGCCTAAATTAGGAGATAAACATGCAAATATTTTCTTCTCCAAAATATGGACAAAATGTCTTTTAGAGTGCTTGTGACTACTAGCCTAGTAGTAGCTACTAAAGGTTTATGAGTTTGATCTGTCTTCCTACACGACTTTTAATAAGTTAATAAGGAATACAGCTGTAGATAGTAACCATTTGATAAATACGAAGTTTTAAAATGGCACTTAATTTACATCTTTGATCATTTTGACAATCAACGGCCTCTCATTTCTCTTGTTCTCCAATTTGAAATCTTAAAAGGCTGCCAAGGCTCAGCGGCTGCCAGCTTCTGTGGGTATCTACACGAGTGTCTGTATCTTTACTGATGTAGATGTATGTGCGCAAAAACACACACGAATACACAGACACTTTAGAGTCACCACATGAACCTCTTTCCACAGGTACCAGTGTGATCCTGGCATCTGAATACCCGAGGGAGTTGCTCTTAGGTGTCTGTAGGGACAACTTTGTAGAATGTCTTGATCTCTCCAGGACTGCTCCAGGGAAATTGGGCATTTTGATTACTGATACTCTGGTTCTGATTATACTCAAAAGAATTTTCATGTAATAGTAACTGTTATTCTTACATGGGTCTAGGACTACACCAAGGCTTTGGTCACTATAGCATTCTACCTTGAAAGGCATTTCCATCTTGTAGAGTGCTATTAAAACTTTCACAAAAATATCAGTTGTGAACTTTTTCTGTGGTCGATTTTTCCCTATTAAGAACTATATTTATTCCTCCTAAACAGCACAACCCCCCCCCCCGCCAGTTCTTCAGTGTGGTTCACCTTTCTCTTTTTCTCCAATCCCTGCACTACTTGACATCCAAACCTTTTCACCCCAGAATACAGCACTTCCATCAGAAGACCACATTTCAGCCAGGGCTGGCGGCTCTGAATGACATCTGGATTCTCTATATGGTCTCTCCCTCTGCTTTGGGAAGTTCTTTAGTTAGATAAGTACTGTAGGCGGCGAAAGGAGAAAAGCTAATTATTACTTGTTGGGAGTCTTGTCTCAGGCATGCTGTAGGATTGTGCAAGGTTCATTGCTCTACTGTTGTCATTTTGATGCTACAATTACAGAGAAGTGGTTCAGCACCCAGCCGATCAGCGTGGCTGCCAAACACATTTGAACGCAAGATGACTTTTTTAAATACCAGCTAAGGGTGTGTGAGAGGACACCCAGTTGACTTAAAAGACATGTGGGACAAGGTTGTCTAGGTAATTGATTACTGTCAAGTTTGCCAAAGATGACAGATAACTCTGGAGATAGAATACCTGGGACATTCCTTTTAAAGTCAGGTAGTTATTTGGTTTCTTCAAGGCTGGCTACCTACTGCAGTAATATGGTTACTCATAAAATATTCTGTACTAGGGCGAACTCTGAGTACCACGTTGGCCACTGTTGTACCTGGGACTCCTGTTGTCTATGAAACTGTTGGTCTAGACTTGCTTTTGGAAACAGAAGCCAAAGGATGAAAGGTACCAATAAAGAGTCATGAATAGGGGAGCAAATTACCTTTAGCTGGTTATTTCTGTCTCCCCATGCTTCAACCATAGATGTTTTTGCAGTCTCTGTAGTCAAGACAGAAATTCTGGGGTGACTGGGCTTGCTGTTGTCAGGAGACACAGTTCGTAAAAGGACTTCCCTCTGAGCTACAGGCATGGCACACAAACTGTGGAATCCTGGGAATGCCTGAAATGGTCTTTCAGTAGCATGGCTCTGTCCTGCTGATGCCAACCTGCCAATGCTTGATTGCTTAGCTTCTTTCTGTTTGCCTCTCTGTCCAAAAAGCACTCAGCAAAAGGGAATGAACTAGAATTACATTGAAAAAGACAGTTTGGTCTGACAGAAGTAAACACATTTTGGCTGCAGAAATATTAAAACACTAAGCAAGAAACTGGCTCCAATTATAAGATACTAAGGAAGGTTGTGCTATACAGGGTCTGTCCCTATACATTGATTTTTTAACACAGAAGAGAATATCTTAAGCAAGGGATTTGGGGGTAGGGATTTGAAACTAGTATCTTTCACAGCATGGAATTCTGTAGCTATGGACTTCTTTGAGTACCTGATGGAGGAGTGAGACGAATCATGATGCCCAAGTAAAGATTCGGGCTCCGTGTGCATCACCGAAGTGCCTTACAGAAGAAACACAAGGTTCCTGGGACAGCTCAGGAATCTTGGTCCACAGCCCTCCGTTCTGATACCTTGTTCACTCTCCTAATCTGCCCCAAAGTTCCCTTTTTGAGCAGAATTAGGAATGGGAGAGAGGCATAGACAGTAAAGAGAGTAAAGCCTCCTTTTAGTCATCAAATTCCTTCCCTGTTTCTTGGCTCATATTCTTAATGGTATCTCCAGTTCTGCAGCAAATGAGGAGGAGGTGAGCCTGGCTGGGGAAAGGGAGCAGAGCAGCCATCTGTCACAGCCCCAGCATGGCCACAGGGAAGCTGGGAAGGGGTCTACCTAAAAATTCGCGTTGGCGGCAGTTCCATTTCCCTCTGGCTTCAAATCAGAGCCAACTGAAGAGGGAGGGACAGGCTTCCAAGTGGTCAAGCTGGGGCCAAGTGTTGACAGCTATGCTTCAGTGAGGAGCTCCCAAATCATGGCCTGGGCCTTCTGCTCCTCCATGTTAGCTCTAGTTAAGGTTCCAGTAAGGCAGGTGACAATTGAAAACATCAAAGTGTTAAAAACAACAACAACATTATGTGGAGTTCCTGACATTTAGAAAATACAGTGGACAGAGCGTGCTTGTCCCCGCAAGCCCCACTGAACAGGTTCCGCAGCTGTCCCAAGTCTACAGGGAGTAAGTGTAGCCAGTTGGCTTGTTCTTTCTTAGGTTTTCAGTGATAGCTTTCCTGAGTCCTATCTTCGTCTTATCCACTCTTAATTCTTGCTCTCTGAATTGGTAGTGGTAGTGTCTCACTTGCTGCTGGTTGAACTCTTGCATAATAGCTGGGTAATCCTTGAGCTGATCAACTGAATCACAATGACAAACTCCTTTAAACTTAAAGTCATCTATAAAGCTCTAACAACAGCACAGCCTACATCCCTTTTGGAGATTTTCTTTTATTTTGGGGTTATACGAAACTTGAGATGAAAAAGAAGGGAAAGAAAGGGAAAGCAGCAGCATACTGAGGACCCAAGATCCTAAGTAGCCAGTTTTTCCTAGAACGTAGACACACACACGACATTTACAAAATAGCTCGGCCTCATGTGTACAGCCTCAGAAGATGTGCAGAGGAGTAAGATATAAGGAACATGCGACAACCCCGTCGCCTTCTGTCCTGATATCTTGGGGTACCAAGAAATACACCTGAGAAGAAAAATGAAAAAAAAAAAAAATCTAACTCCTAACCCCACCTATTTGAATCCTGAGCTTCATCTTACTACTGAGCAAGAATTCTTCGAAAAATTCATTGCCTGAAAATGCTCTTTCTCTCTCCAAATTCAAAGCCCAAGAAAAGCTCAAAAACACATGTGGATAAAGACCACTGAATACCATCAGTGTGTCACGCCCACCAACAAGAGCCAGCAGAGAGTCCCTAGAAACGTGTCCTCCTTCCTCAAGGCCAGAGAAGGGATGACCTTGACTCTCTTCAACCTTGCCTCCTCTCTCCCTCTTACACACACCTACTCAACAATCAAAGCTTAAATGTGTGGAGCGCTAGCTTAAAGATTATCAAATATAAAACTTCGCCATATAATATTTCAAATCACTCTATTTACAAGTTTATCTTTAAAAAAAAAAAGTAAAAGATACAGTAATTCAACACAATTCAAGTTTTTCTTTTCTTCTTTCAACTTCCCTAAAGAGGAGTTCCAGAAGCAGGAAACACTCTGGGGTGATGCTGTCAACCCAAGGAGGTTCCTGGGGAGCTTGAGAGTCCATCATTAGTTTGGAGTCTGTCTGCCCAGAGGCACTCTTGCAAAGACATTCTAAAGTGGAAGATGCTGGGAACTCTGTTCCTTTGAAGGCCAAGTGAATGTGATATGTCCAGACCCAACTTCCCCACTCCTGGCAGTCTTGCACAAGACCCAGCCCCTTCTGGACCAGGAAATTCTCTTTCTTAGAAGGTACCCATGCCACCTTCCAAGCCCCAACCTTTTGGTGTTCTCCTGGATCAAAATGGCTTACAATATTAGTCTTGTGCCTCAAAAGCCTGAGAAACAATTCCCTTTTTCTGAGTGGCAGTGAACATATATGTCCTTTAAAACTACAGGCCATACAGTTAGCCTGGGAATCATCCTTGAAAGCTGCCAGGGCACCAGTGCTCAGCAGCCCAGGGCACCACCAACGTAAGTGAGGGGCTAGAGGCAATCAAGGGCAGGAGAAGGGACACGGAATGGGAGACCATGAGTGAACAAGTAGAGGGGAGGAGAGGATGTCACCCATGAGGAGGCAGCACATTGCCCCCCTAGAAAGCAAACACTAGTTGCATGGAAGAGCAGAAGTATTAAGCCTGTATGTAATTTAATCTCAAGAGGTTACTAGAGTTTGTTCCAAATATATCCTGATGCTGCTAAAATTCACCAGAAAGGGAAGAGTTCCCAGCTGCTATTCTGTCTGCCCCAAGCAGACCACTCTAATTCCTTGACCTTCTGCTTCAGGTGGTTGGCAAATCATTCACAAAATGACCAAAAAGGGGGAAGAAAAAATATGTCATGCAAAAAGAGTGATTTTTCTTTTTTTTTTTTTTGGTTTGGTTTCAGAGTAGGTTGGGTTGCCATGGTTACAAGGTGATGGCAGCTCTCCGTGGCAGAGAAGTTCCTAGCTTGGGAGGGGGAACATGGGGGGGGTGTTCCCTTGCACAAGAGGACTGAGCTGAATTCTGCTGATGTTTGGCCAAGGCGGCTTGGAGATGGTGAGAGATTGCATCTTATGTAAACAGTGCTGTAACCCCTCTCCCTCCTGCATGCAACCAGACAGACCCAGCTGCCTGTAGCACTGTGGGTCTCAAGTATTTAGAGGTGGAGTAGAGAGAGTGTCTACTGTAAACAGAAGCAACAGGCCCAGCCTGGCCTCAGAGCCAATGCCCAGCCCTATTAGACTTAGCTACATTGCATGCTCTTGAGGACTACATACATCTTTCTTACTTCCTTTTTTGGATTTGGGTGACTATTGAAACAAAATGAATGCTCCCTATTTAGGGAGCTAAATGAGAGGAACGACTTCGCAAGCCTTTCTCTTGATTATCGAAATCAAATGGCCTCCACTGCTGATTTACTTCTGTTCCATGCAGCATCACCACATGCCAGCTGACATGATCATGGGGATGGGTGACACCAGAGTTCATAGAAACATTCGTGTTGACAGGTGGTAACAGAGTCAGTCACCCCGCATTTCTCAGTGGCAAAGAGAAATGGCCTACGACACTGGAATCAGCAGCTGTCATGGACACCATGGAAAGCTCAGCAGGTCTGCTGGGGTCCCCAGTTAGAGGAACTCCACGTAGTTCTCAGGTATGAGGCCAGTCTTTCCGTCGAGAGTCCCCTCCAACCAGCCAGGCTCCTGAGATGGATGAACTGTACCAGAAGAGGGGAGAGAGAGAGCGAGAAGAGAAGATGTTACAGGTAGGGCAGGTGATGGATGTGTGTGCACATGAGAACAAATGAGTGCAATCGCTTGTTATATGTCACATTTCCAGGACTTGTTTAAACCAGGGGTTCTTAACTTTTTGTGGGACATAAGCTTTTCAATAAAGGTTACTCCAAATGTTCTTTGTAACAGAAAAGGAAACAAAGACGTTCCAAATTTTACATAGAATTTTAGGAGTTTCCTAGACTTTCTGAAGTTGCTGGTTTAAACCAGAAAGAGGTGACAAATCCCTACTTTTTTAGGTTAGAAGTCAGTCACAGTGCTCCAACCATAAATTTATCTAACCATCCATCCATCTATCCATCCATCCACCCAACCCATCCACCTACCCAGGACTGCCTTTGTAGCCAGTGGAGTGCCTTGGAGGAATGCTAAGAACTAGTCTTTAAAGATATCTCGTAAGCATTTTACTGATCTAATTATGCATTTCACTTTCTTTTAAATCTTTACCCTCTGCTTCCAACCTCCCTGCAAATTCTGTTTGGTATTTTTGCATAGCCTTTGAACAGCCCCCTCTCTGTTCCACCCATACCCTTAGTTTTCTTTGCTGTTCTCTAGAATTTTCCTCCCTCCTACATACGATACTGAAAGCTGTCTTCTTCCTCTCTCTCTTGCAACTTTCAAAATCTCCAGTTCTTTGATTTTTCAATATCCAAAAAAAAAAAAATACACTCATTTCTGTGCTATCACAATCCATCTTCATGGAAATTAGTGATATTGTAAAGATTATATAAAATCCAGCTGAGTCTGCAAAGTTCAATAGCAGGAGAAAAAGAGAAGGAATCATGGGACCTGGAAATGTGGAGGGGGGGGGTGGATATTCATGCTTCTAAACTAGGAATATATAAATCACTCTTAATGGGAACGGCAATGTATTTGCTCTTAGTGTGTTAAGAAAAGTCCAATTTTCTGAGATTTTTTGGAAAGAATGAATTTTCTCTTATTCCCTTCCTAGGCTAATTAAGTGACTTCCTGAGCTTGTTTTAGAAAAGCATTTCCGCCCCCACTGCTACTATATAACTCTAGTTTCAGTTTTTAGGGAAAGAAGCAAGAACAGAAACAAAAGGAAGCAATGGGGGAGTAGCAAAAGGACACACATTGAGGCTTATAGGAGATCAACGTCAATGTAATCTTGAAAGCTTCTTCAGGAAAAGACAAGCTCAAACATCTATTAGTTGGCCTCCACAATGCTTGCATAATTTTGTATCACTAGGCTTCATGAATAAACCAAAAATAGTAAGGGTACTTCGGATTCATGACGCCCACACAAGGAGGAGTCTGGAAGAGAAGTGCCACGGAAGAACACAACACAACTTAAAAGCAATCCGTCCTCTCCAATGATGAAACTCTCAACCTGCCTCTAAGATACTAGCACCCAAACACCACCGCCTTCTGCCCAGCCACCCAGCTCACAATGTTAAGATCACTTAATTTCTGCACCTATAAACTGGTACTCTGTCAGTGAGTTCTTGTGAAGTTCCAGAGGCCAGCATGGAGAAAGCACTCAGCAGAGAGCCACGACATAGCTGGGCTAGTCAATAAGGGATCCTGCATCATTTCACCAGTCACTTGGACTGGTCAACAAGGCTCTCTCCCAGTAATGGCCTGGTCTCAATACCCACCCCAGCTTTGGGGAACCTCAAATGCTCAGAGCCAAAACAAACACAACAAACAAACTCACTCCCCCAAATAAAAGGCCTAGAAAGAATAACCAACCAACCAAACAAAATAAAAACAACAAAAAAAGACCCCTTCCACTTTACAGCAGAGCTCCTAGTTGAATTGTTACTCCACCAGATAAACGGAGTCCCTCACTTTCAGACATTCTCCCTTCCTGGCCAGCTGTTCAAACACATCTCAGGTGTTGAGGTAGTAATGTCTACAAACATTAAAAATGGAATTTGCAGAGTAAGGGAAGAGTGAGAAGGGATAAAGGAGGCCCTCCATATTGAAGAACAGGAGCTGTGGCACAGGAGATGGCAGGGGACAGTGCAGCCCTCAGGTTAGACTGGGATTCATGGGGGTCTTCAAGCTGGGTTCATCAAGGCATGGTAGCAGACCACCCAAATCACCTAGATGGTTATTAAAACTGCAGTCTTGGACCCTAAGGCATACCAGTTAAAACACAATCTCCAGGAGGGAGGCCCAGGGATCTGTCTTTTTAACTCATCCAAAGAAAGGTAAGGGTTATGACTTTTCTGTGCCAAAATGCCTCTGTAACAAGGGTGGTAATAAGAAAATGCAAATTCTCATTCACTGCTAGAGGAGGGAGGCAACATCAGATGTCCTCCCAGCTTCTGTTGTCTTCTGTTTCCTGTCCTCCCACTTCATGGCTCAGCTGAAGCCCTACTTCCTTCATAAATACTGGCATGGATTCTGGTCTACCTGTTCCCTCTTTTCTCCAAACTCCTGGAATGTTCACAGTGCATTCTGTACATTGTTCATGGGTCCTATTAACACTGTTTAAATGTGTTAAGCTTTGCTTCCCCCTTTTTTAAAGGACACTTATTCTGTACTGTCTCACCCAGTGACTCCCCTCTGCCTGGTGAATTATGACAGAAGCTAACAGACAGTGCCTGGGAAGGAGCCAATGGACTGAGAGCTTTAGACATACATCAGTTTATCTGATCCTAAAGATCCTAGCTTGTTATTTTACTATCTGTACTTTACAGATGAGAAAATTAGGCTCAGAAACGTAAATTAATTTGTGCAGCAGGATCACAATGGTAGAACTAGTGTTTGAACCCAGCTTGTTTGACTCCAGAGACCATGCCCTTTTACAAACCACTGCACCTATATTTAACCAGAGAACGTGATCTTTGGGGATAAGAATTATACATATGCACATACTAAGAATGCACATATACATATGTATGTACATGCCAAGTGGTGGCTTTTTGCTAATGCTTTGCCTGCACCAACTCCTTTCATCTTCAGAATGACTCTGGAGTTGATTCTGCTATTATCCTCATTTTACTGATGAGAAACTGAGGCTCAGAGAGTTTAAGCATCTTGCCCAATATTACACAGCTGACAGGGGATGGAGGTGGATCTGAACCCAGGGCATCTGACCAAAAAGGCTGTGGTCTAACCACTATAGCTTTTGCCTAGCCCAGTGCTTTGGACGTCAGTGATGCTCATTAGTACTGATTGAGCTCAACTGAGCCAATGTCCAACTTTCTGAATTGCACCAATGTCCAATGTACTATATAAACACACGGAGTGTTTCTGTGAGTTGCCCAGGCAGCTCTCCAGCCCAGCAAGCATCTAATACAAGCTGCTGCTGACATGGATGTGCTTTCTGCCAACCACTTTCTCTCAGCTCCAGCCATACACACTTCCCTACACCCCTGCACACACAACTCACGCTCTCTCCTTTCCTTCTCTCACTGTGGACAAGCAGCAAGCAGGTGGCTAGGATCTCTAATGGCTGACTGCTCCAAAAGGAAGCAGCACTGGCTGGAAGAGGCAAAAACCCTTGTGGAGCTGAATACATTTACTCATTTAACAAGCATTTATTAAGCACTTACCCTGTGCCAGACACTGTGCTAGGGAACCCTGGACACAGTACTGAGCAAGCAGAAGGATTCTGCTCTTGGATCAAGGCAATATATTAATAAAGAAGCACATAATTTTAGGGAGTGATGAGGGAAGAGAGAGAGAGTGGGATAGGGATGCAGGTAGGGAGAGGAGCTCAAAAAAGCTAAAACCTAAAGGATCTAAAGGAGCTAGCCAGGCAGCAGATAATGCAAGTGCAAAGATCCTAAGGTGGCAGAATGCCTGGTATGATTTCAGACAAGTGGTCTGCAAATTTTTCTCAAAGAGCCAGATTGTAAATGTGTGTCTCTACTCAACTGTGCCATTGTAGCTCTATAGGTAATATGTAGACAAAGAGGCATGGGTAGCTAAGCTCCAATAAAATTTCATTTACAAAAACAGTCAGTGAGGTGGATTTGACAGGTCATAGTTTGCTGATTGTAACTGAGAACACAGGAAGGCCTGTGAGGCTGCAGTGTATTGAGTGAGGAAGGGAAGGGCCGGAGGTTAGGAGCTGGTTTGTGGAGGCACCCACCAATAACTGTGGGAGGAACAAGAGGCCAGGAGTATGTGAAACAGAATAACATGGTGTGATTTCCAAACATCACTCTGGCTGCTGCACAGAGAATGAGTTATGGGGATAAGAGTTGACATGACAACTATATAGGTAGCTGGTGGAAACACCTGGGTAAGAGATGGAGGTGGCTTGGGTTTGTGTTTGGATTTGGCAGTAGAGACAGCTGTGGAGTCCAAAAGACTTCACTGAGGACCTCCCCCCAAAACCCCACTGGTGGAGTAGCTCAATGGTCCCCTGGGAGGGTGTTCTCTATCTGCAAAGGAAACCCAGGGCAGCCCGATCTTACACTCATGCAGTACCCCATACCCTGGGAATGAATGGATCCAGCCCACCTCAAATCTTGAGGGAAATATCCCAAGAACCCAATTTTAGTGACTACCATGTGAATTTTCCAGGTACCACTAATCATATTGCCATAAAATGACTAATGTTCCTGAGAACACAACTTATTTCTCTTTCCAGTTACTATCTGAGGTGCTCCTGGTGAAATGGGCTATTTCCTAGTAACCTGGCAAGGGCTGACAGTGGAGTTATTTCCGAGTATTGCACACCCATTCCCCCCTGCACGAAGTCCAAAAGCTGACTGAGCAGGCACCTCAGATTCACAGCACAGGCCCCTGGAATCCAAAGGCTTGTTGATTAATCATTGAGAAATAACAGAGTTTCCCCTCAGGGTGCCCCTCCTTCTTCCTCCTTATTCATTCTTCCCGATCCTGAAAAAGACAACACACAGGAACTCTAACTCTCGAAGCCTGTCATTAAGAAACTTTCTTCCTATTGGTCTGATGATTTAATCTCACAGCTACAGAGCATCCAACTTAAACAGCTCTTACCTGATGTCTCCAGAAACAAACTAGCAAGGGAGAGAACAAGGGAAATGATCTCCCTGCCTAACATGCTAACAGCTTTTTCTCCCGTAATGCCTGATTTCTCCAACAGAGGTGAAGGGAGGGGGGAAATGGGGATATGTGTAGCATTTTCTAGGAATCACCACAAAAAAGTGTATTCATGGGGTGCCTGGATGGCTCAGTCAGTTCAGCATCTTTTGGCTGACTTTTGGTTTCATTTCATGTTGTGATCTCAGGGTCCGTCCTGGGATCAAGCCTGGCAGCAGGCTCCTTGCTCAATGGGGAGTCTGCTTGCTTGGGATTCTCTTTCTCTGTGTGTCCCCATTCCCCCCCACCCCCGATCATGCATGCTCTCTTGTTCTCTCTCTAAAATAAATAAATAAGTAAATCTTTAAAAAGTGGATTCACATTTTGTCAGATCCTTCTTTGACTGCAGCTCAGTCAACACTGAGAGGTGCTTTCTTTGGGGTTTCATTTTGCCTTTTGCTCTTCAGGGAATGTGAAAGGGCATTCCTGGTTAAAAACAAGCTGGTGTCAATGACCTCTGCCATGACTCCCAGAGATCACAGGAAGGCATGGATAAGGTCTCTGACTCATTAAACCAAACCTCTTTCCCGCTCTCCTTTATCATTATAGGATTTACAATGATGACCAAGTTGTGTGGTGCACGCAGTCCCAGGACATGCTAGGCAGAGCACCCCGTAGGGAAGTAAAGGACTTGGCAGTTAAAAATCACCTAGGTTTCTTTTCCTTCCTCTTTGGTTACCTACTTAAGCTGCTTCAAAAAGGAGACTTAAAAAGGTGGGAAGGTGACATGAAGCAACCTCTCTATAGAACAGTCTGGCAGCTCCTTCAACTGTTTAACTGAGTTTCTGTGGGATCCAGTAGTACCTCTGCCCTCGCCCAAGTCTATCACCAAGAGACCTGAAAGGTGTCTCACAAAATCTGTACGTGCATGGTTACAGCTGCATTGCTCCTCACAGCCAAAAAGTGGAAATAATCAAAATGCCATTAACTGATGAGTGGATAAATAAAATGTGGTATATCCACACAAGGGAAGACTACCCAGCAATAAAAAGGAAAGAAGTCCTGATGAACACTCCAACAGGGATGAACCTTGAAAATACTATGCTAGGTGGAAAGAGCCAGTCGCAAAGACCACATACTGTGTAAGTCCATTTATATGAAATACCCAGGGCAGGCAAATTAATAATGACAGAAAGTAGAGGAGTGGTTTCCTGGCTAAACGGGGAGGACTGGGGTAAATGGAGCATGGCTGCTAAGGGGCACAGGGTTACTTTTGGGGGTGATGAAGATATTCTAGAATTAGATAGCAGTGATGGTTGTACAACTCTGAATATACTAAAAACCACAGAATTGTACATTTTAAATGGGTAAACTGTATGGTATGTGGGTATTTCAAGAAAGTTGTTTGGGGAAAAAAAAAAAAAGGAAGAGGGTTGCCCTTGAAAAAAGGAGTCACAAACAAGATACACACACATACACATACCTTTTGAGAGTTTAGATCAAGTTTGCCCCTAAGATCAGGGGTCCTTTGTGCAGTCACAGGGAATAGCTGATAGGAACATGACAGTCCCTGGCCCACAGGAGCAGTGAACTGGGGTTCAGAGGACAGACTTTAAGTTCTGGATTCACCTGTAAATGTGGGAATGTCTCAAATTCTGCCCATCTCTAGGCAGAAGGCCTGCCCCTGCTGGCAGGGCAGGACACAGAAGGCCTGCATACAGCCCACGTGGGTCTGTCTGCTGGGAACGCTGCGTCATGTTAGGGCTGTGCTGGGACTCCACCACGCGGGCCTATTCAGGCAGAACACACTTGTCAGTGACATGGCTCTGGACAGCCTTCTGTGGACCCATGTCACCTCAGGTCTGCCAGGGCCGGAATGCTCCAGCTGCTGACAGGAGAGGCAGCTCAGCTGGCTGGCTGTGCACTGGATATGTAAAGCACCCAAATGAAAGTTAATGGCACAAAGGTTTAAGGACAGTGTTTGGGGGCTTAGAGAACCATACAAGAGGACACACGCCCAGCAGGCCACATACAGTCATGGGCTTACCCCAGCTCCTGCGGGCTCAGAAAGTCCTAGTGTGACCTAGGAATCCCCCAGGTGCTCTGTGACCTGTCTCCCCATGCCTAATTATTATCTCTGCAACGCTGAATGCAGGGCTGGGCAAACAGGGGGCTGCCCCTTCGCATGGAGGTGCACTCAAGACTGTCCCCAGGACAGTCTTGGCTTAGAGGCTGCTTAGAGGCTGCTAAAGACAGCCAGGATTCAGAGGGCCAAGGTGTGGTACCTACTGACCAGGCAAGAGCCAGGCCTGTGTTATAGGAGGGACAAATATAAAAGGGTCACGGTGAGCTATGAGAACATAAGGCTCTTAGATGGGCATAATGATGGCAATCATCATCATGATAATAACACTGAATGCTTAATGTGTTGAGTATGCTCTTAAATACATGATGTGCACTACTGCAATTCTCCCTCATAACCCTCTTATCTTTATGTGGCAGGGGACAGAACTGAGGCACAGAGAGTTTGTCATTGCTGGAGTTCACACAGAAGCAGGTGGTCGAGCCTGGACTTGCACTTTGGTGGCCTGAATCTAGAGCTCAGGCACTCCAGTGCTAGGTGGGGGCCTTGGCTGCTCTGTATTTCTGGTTCTCGAGCAGGTGGCAGGAGGTGTGACCTAGGATAAAGTGGGGCACTCAGCCCTGAAGGGGAGCGCTTGGGCGACAGGCACTCAGCCCTGCTCAGGAACTCTGCCACTACCCCACCGGAGGTCAAGAAGGCAGCCCGTGAAAATGTCTGCTTCCTGAAATCAGGCAGCAGCTCTGGGTTTCTCCTGTGAGCAAAACAAAGGACCCTTTCACCCAAGGACCCAGGAAGATTAACCCCAAAGAACTTCATCTGGCAAAAATCTCAGCTACAACAAAGACTCTGGCTTTTTCCCAGAATCCTGATTTTTCTCTTAGGTAAATGGTAAGTTACGACAAATTATGACATCAATAGTCACTTTGAAAAATACTACCTTTTCCTTATTTTCGGGAGGAAAACAAACAAAAAACAAGAAAAAGGTACAGCAAGTAAGACTGGTTCCCAGTTCTACCATGCGGGTGCCACGACTCCATTTTCACACAGGATACTTGAGCAGGACAGCTGGGAGTCTGCTGGGAGATGGCCCTGAGGGAGTCTACTCTACACTCCCAACAGTCAGGGGGAGGACAAGCATGGTTGCATGGAGGCTCACTGACCCCGAGCTTGCCCAGTGCCCTGCCAGCCTGGAAATAAGCCTCACCTGCTATGGAGAGTGAATGCCACTGAACCCAGGAGGAAAAGAGGCATAGACCCTGTGTGCTTCAGTCTTCACCCTGAGCCAGCCACTTGCAGGATCCCTGTTCTCTGCTCTGCTATCTCCTATCCTCTGTCCAGTTCCCAGATTCTCAAAGCCACTGCCAGGTGCCGAGCAGAGCCCTGTCCAGGTACACAATCCCTTTTCATGTCCAATACAGCTCCATGAGGCTGAATCTATCCAAGTGAAGACTTCTGTACACTGTCCTACTCTTCTTTCTTTCTTTCTTATTTCTTTTCAGCGTAACAGTATTCATTGTTTTTGCACCACACCCAGTGCTCCATGCAATACGTGCCCTCCTTAATACCCACCACCTGGCTCCCCCAACCTCCCACCCCCCGCCCCTTCAAAACCCTCAGGTTGTTTTTCAGAGTCCATAGTCTCTCATGGTTCACCTCCCCTTCCAATTTCCCTCAACTCCCTTCTCCTCTCCATCTACCCTTGTCCTCCATATTATTTGTTATGCTTCCACAAATAAGTGAAACCATATGATAATTGACTCTCTCTGCTTGACTTATTTCACTCAGCATAATCTCTTCCAGTCCCGTCCATGTCCTACTGTTGACAGTGCCTCTAGAAGTCCCACTGCTACTCCCCTATTTTGGGGAAAGACCCCCCCTCCAGCCCTACCACACTTCTTGTCAGTCTTACCCATTCAAGAGAGACTGTATTTTTTTTTCCTCATAGGAACTTTGAAGACTGCAGGGAGTTTTTTTGCTCCCCTACCCCTCCCACAGCTCTGCAAGGGGATGAGAAACTCACCATTGTCGAAGACCGTGCCTGCTGTGAACGAGAGCTCTGAGTCATGTTCAGCTTTGCAGGCATATAAGGCTTTTGCCTTCCGGAACGGTGTGCTGTGTGAAAACAGGAGTTTATTTAGCAGTATTTTTAAACCTTCTGAAAGCCCCAGATATGTAATCTCTCTCTCATCCACTTCCCTGCAAGCCACCTAGTTGTCTCTTGCGGCAACAGCCTGACAAGGCAGCCAGATGGCAAAACATGAGGTGGAAAAGTTGCAAAGGTCACCAGAGAAAAATGAGAATTATTCAGAGACAAGCCATAAGCCCTGAGAAACCACACTTCTTGTGGGGTCACCTTGTGTCATGTGAAACTCTGCCTAGGAGTTACAACACCTGAACAGTGGGAGTACAGGCTGAGACCCATTCTTGGAGCAGGAGTAGTTTGGGGAAAGGGAGGTTGGGCAGGAAAGAGCTTCCTAGTTGCTCTGGAGAGCACTCACAACAGACCTGGTTGAAAACTGGCAATGCTCAGTGAGGCAAAAAGCAGAAATTCTAACAGCCATGTTCCGGCTCTAGGCCACGGGCTGACATTCGCTTTCTCAGATGTCACTTATTTCTCATTGGGCTGGTGGAGCAGGATTCCAGAGCTGGAACTCCCCGACCTCCAGGGTAGGGCAGGGAACAGACAAGTTGTGTGTGTGAGCACTTACATGAATATGTGTGGGGAGCGTGGGGAGGAAGAAGGGAGGGGGAACATGACGTATATATGTGCATCAAAATAATTTCTGAAAAGCTTTCGAAGTGACTCTAGTGTGCAACCAGGGCTAAGAACCACTGTTCTAGATTAGGGGTTCGCAATCTCTTGCGCTAAATGGCCTAGCAGTGAGTATTCTAGGCTTTGTGGGCTCTAAGAACTCTGTTGCAATTACTCAGCTCTGCCTTGTGGCATACAAACAGCCGTAGACAACATGCAAATGAATTTGTATGGCTACGTTCCCTCAAAACTTTACTTAGAAAAAACAGGTGGTAGGTTGGACTTGATCATGTTCTAAAGAGTAAATTGTAAGAACTGGTAAATCCTATTACCTTCTATCAATTTTTGCTTTGATATCCAAATAGTTCTAAATGATCTATGGACTTCTCAAGGGTCATAAGACAAATAACATTTAACAGAAGTTGACTCTTTATTTGCTAAAAGTAATCTCTTCTCCCTCTGAAGAAGCACTTTTAGGAGCTCAGGGCAGAATAACAAAAGAGCAAGTAGGTCCTCTGGGTTTAACAATTATTCCAGGGATGTATTATTTACTTTAGCTTCATTTGACTAGCAGAAAGCCTCTAGGAGCCAGTGATGCTAAATGCCCTCTGGCACACTGATTTCTAGCAGCCTAATGAGATTTAGGTGAGGAAAGTCTGGTCTTAGGTAAGCCCAGATAAAATCACAAGAGGCAGGGGTCTTGGGTCATTATGACACTGTTATTTCTAGGAGTCACCAAATCCAGCTTCTCTTTGGGAAGGAGAAGCCATGGATGGATGGATGGACACTTATACTGGAACCAGGCATCAGAAGATCTAGTCTTGGCTCCATGAAAACCGAAGGAAAGATAGTTTAAAAGTTCTGCTGTACACAATGATCATGATAAATGATTATCTAGAATTTGTTGCTGGGCATAGTTTACCATTCTTTTCTCCGGTCTTCTAGTGGCCAACAGATGATGGCCAGGTGGCAGAAAATTGGGGAAGTGGGAGAAAATGAAGTGGACTCACTGGGAATCAAAGAAAGAAGAGCCATCAAAATTCCTGAGCTTTAAGTGCAAAACAGCTCTTTCTGGGGTAATTGTCATTAAACTCAGAATAGAGCTCTGCACCAGAGGCATATTCTGTGATCTAAATGAACCAAGTATGCATATTGTCAGGAAGGGCCAAAGATCCATTGTGCAACTTTCCATGGAGGGCAAAATAGTTTGCTTTTGTTTTTGAGGGAGTGGGAGCCAAGAGGAGGAGTTGCCTGGTTATAAAAAGTGATAAAATGGCCCATATCCCATAATGGCATGCAAGGAGAGCTTGGAAGGTAGAAGGAGAATCCATCTGACATTAGCCTTGGTCACTGGCCCCTGAGGACAGTGTACAGAGGGTGGGTAGAGTGCATAGACCAGGGACGAGAAAAATCAAAGGTGAGGGTAAGATTACTGAGGCAAGCCTCCTCCAGCTGGATTTTCATAGAGGTTAATTATTAACTTCATTAAATAAAAGGAATGGGACAAAATGGGCAAACCAGGGAAGCCAAGTGGGGTATCTGGCAGGAATCAAGCAGAGGGAACGGTCTCAGGTGCTCAAGTTTATCATTCAAGAGGAGTAAATTTTCCACTAATGTTAGGCTTTTGGAATTGAATCAAGTGACAATAAAATAATCCATTAAAAATAAAAACAAAAATCAGGAAAGGGCCTTGCTTTTTTCTTAGATTAACAGGTGACTGACTATCTACAAGAAGGTCTTTTCCCCTGAGACCTCCTATTCCTGTTTCCCAGGACCAGGGCTGCCAAATAAAGTACAAGACACCTAGTTAAATTAGAATTTCAGATCAACAAGAAATGCTTTTGTAGTAGAAGTATGTCCCAAATACTACATGGGACCTACTTACAGTAAGAGAAATCATTTGCCATTTATTTACCGTTCAAATGTAACTGAATATTCTGTATTTTCATTTTATTTGCTAAACATTTGCTAAATCTGGCAATTCTATCTGGGGGACAGTCTTATCTTTTTTAAAAGTTTGTCAGCCCAACAGGTCCAGGGTCCTATGTTATATTCACTCTCAAAAGTCCCAGTAGTTTGCTTTAGGTAGGGTTCCTACCAAAACAGATCCTGTTGGCACAGAGGTTGTGTTCGTAAGCTTTGGCTCTGACTTAAAAAAAAATTAAAACTCCCCACACCAAGCATCCTTGGCTCTCTGGCTCCCCATTCTCTGTAGTGCATCTCAACACTGGACACAGAGAGCCTGAGGAGCCTTCAGCTGCTCCTGAAACAGTGCCTTTCAGACCTCAGCTGGCCTTCAAGGGCATGAATAAGTTTGGAACCTTCTGCTGGTTCATTTTTAATTTTCGCCTCTGAGCATGGCACAAGGCCAGAAAAGCACTCAGAGGAGCTTCCCTCAAATGCCCTTGCAAACCTTGCAAAATGACGACCCACTGTCCATCAGATGACACTACAGGGAGGTGGGGCAAGCCAGACTGGCAGGATGCAACAGCTTGATCATTCAGGTCCTACTGCCAGGGACCACTGGGCAAAAGGGAAGCTATGGTTTAGGGGCTGGGAGCTTCTCTAGGGGTAACAGGAAAGGGAAGTGTGAAGGGAATATGCTTCTACGACCCTTCCTCTGCTGTGCTATTAAAGTCATCTTCCTTCCTGCGCTTGAACTAACAAGCACTGAAAATGCTTGGAAGAGGGAGGAGGGAGTCATTCCCAGAGGAGACATTATGTAGAAGTTCACAGGACCATTTATTAGGTCCTATGGAGTATTTACTTTTTAAAAGCTCTGCCAGGGGAAGGAAATCTGAAGCTTCAAGCTCTTGAAGTAGATTTGGGGGAAAGGCCCCATTGGACCTGAACAACAGGTATGCCCCCATCTCTTGGCTGCATACCCCAATGGCAGTTAGGGGATTTTAATCCCCTCTGTTGGCTAGGTCTGATGGGCTAAGTAGCTCCCAGTAGGGTCTCCATCTGTGCTCACCTCGGCACACACACTTAGCTCTGTGACAGCTGATTCTAAGCCCTAGTCTGCTTTTCCTACTTCAAAATGGCAGATTCCTAAAGTGTTGTGGAATAGTATCATCCAAATGGTGCTATTTTAATGATGGCCAGAGAGGGCAGTTCTGAATAACCATGACCCCAGACCTACTACAGTAGCAGATCCTATTGTCACCGTGCTTTGTCAATCATGAAATACTTTGGGAGATGGAAAGGAGTAGCTAAAGAAAGAAAGAAACAAACAAACAAACAGACCCTGAAAATTTGTTGGGTGATGGAACGGAGTACAGAGATGGAGATACTGGTCAGGCAACAGGCCCCCAAACTCAGAGACACAAAAAAGTGAACATCCTCAAAGCATAGAATGTGTTCAGCTTTTTACCTGAATGATTCTACCTTTCTGAGTCCCCCCAGTCCATTCTGTTCAAGGGACCAGTGTTTTGAAGATTTTACTTCCCTTTGTTCAAAATGAAGGAAACACATTCTGCTAATGACCAAGCCTCTTCTATGAGTAGTGACGCATATTGGAAGGTGGCTGTAGTTTGCTGTGGTTCAGGTCTTCGTGGGGGAATGAGTGAATGAACTGCTCTGGTTAGATCCATGCCCTATCTCATGTCCTAGAAAGTTAATGTCTCCCAAAGCACCCAGAATATGTCTAAGAAATAATGAAGAAATAACTTGAGTGTCAGAAAAATAGGGTCTGAATTTTAACTTTATTCCCAGGATGAGGATAAGAGTATATGAAAAAGCTACCTTTCCCACCTTCCAGTGCAAAGCTAGACAGAAAACCAGGAAGAGCAGGGCAGGCTCTGCAGCTGGGAGTGGCATCGAACCTTAGGTTTGGGGGCACCTACATGTTTGGAGGAAAGAGTGCTGAGTTGAGGACAAGAAATCCTGAATTCTGGATGGGCTTTCATCCAGTGGTGGGACTACAGTCAACTCTCTGTGCCTTAGTTTTCTTTCTCTGTAAGACAGTTCAGGCCATTTCTCCTCTCATTCTCACAAGATGATAGAATGCAATGATAGACTGGAAAGTTCGTGGAGAAGAATAAACTAATATATACATCTATATATATAAATAACATGGGTTTTCTTTTTTAAAAGTGAGACTCAATGTTACAAATTATTTAAGCCTCTCTGCTGGACCCATCCTTCAGGGAAAAAAACAGCTATGAGAAAAAGATGGACAAGAAAATACTGTTAAGGCTCCAGGGGCTTATGATGCTTTATAATTGGGCTCTACATTTTAGTTGTCTGCAAGCAGAAACTAAATTTGAGAGAGACACAGCCTTAGGATCCATATAGCAGAGAGATTCTGCAGGGAATCTTTATTCATTAATTCTTTTTTAATTTAAATAGCTTCTTTTCTCTAAAGAATTAAGTCTAGACATCCTCAAACCAGAGGAGAAGAACTAGATCAACCCTGAGAAAGAGGTGCTGCCTATTCCCATGAGTGCTAAGGGTCCATGATGCATGGAGATCGGAGATCAGAGCACACAGAGGGCAAGGAGGCAGCCATGATGATTTAAAGAGAAACTGCTTCACATCTCCATCCTTTATTCCATTACATCCATCTCTCTCATGACTCTGGTCTTAGCAACTAGGGGTCAATGCTCATGGCCAACAGTCAAACCCCACAAATAAATGCTGCCTGATGCTACTTGATAAAAATGAGGGAAGAAAAGGCCTGTACGTGTCTCAGCACTGTTCCCTCTGGTATTATCTTACACCAAAGCACAGAGAAAGCTCCATGACTCAGAGAACAGGGGCCCATCCAGGAGGCACTCTTTCCCCCAACTCCAGGCATCACGGACTCATTCAGAAATTGGGGGAAGGGTTCAGAGAGATGTGGAAAATGTCATGCTGGTTCATGCACATGTCCCTCCCAGCTTCGGTCTCTTAGGCTGGAATCACAGGAGGGCAGAGGCTAGCCACCCCCACTGTTCCTGACCGGCTTTGGATAAACAGGAATAGATCGGTCATCATCCATGATTTTACCTGGAGTCTTCACGAACTGCTTCTTCTGGCCTGTCAAAAAGCAAGTGCAGGTTTGGATGGCGGGGAACAAAGTTGACGAGGAGGCTGAACACTGCATGAAGAGAGGACCAAGCCAATGAGAGAGCAACGGCAGCAACAGAAAACCAAACAAACCCTGCAACAGACCTGATGGGGGATGAGTCGCTGGACGTGGATGAGGTGGGCATAGGGCTGGATGGCGCCGAGAACATGGGCCAAGATGGCGAGAGGGGTGAAGTTGGGCTTGGATTCGGGGGGCTGCAAGACAGAACAATCAGAAAACTCGTCAGCACAGAGGGAAACCACAATGGGGGCATGAGGTTCATGGGAGACCAAATGATGGGGATCTGGAGCAGACGAGGAGCACTGAAACCCGGCTGTGTTGTCAGTGCCAAGTCACATTTCTCCAGACCAGACCTCGGTATATTCCAAGTAGCGCCTCTTCTGCAATTCCTTGGAGTATTAAGGAGTCTCTCTGCCCTGCAGAACAGCTGCTTTCTAGGTCACAGGAGCTTTTCAATGGTGTGCCTTGCCCACTGGTGGAAGACGCCCTGGGCCCATGTGTGTGAGCTCCCACTCATACCCTAGCACCAGCCCATGTGGAACAGGGCTAGTTTCTAAGAGGCCTTCAGGTTCCACTGCTGTGTGAGTGTTTTTAAAATTGGATCTCAGCAAAAATGACCATTTTTCTGGGCCACATGGGCCATTCAGCCAGAAAACAATTTCCTGTTTACATTTTTAACTAAACGGGCTGTGTGCCATTGGAGACTCAGAGAAGCAGTGCATCAGAAATACGATAGCGGATGAGGGATGGGTCTGGACACACACCTCTCAGGAGAGGGCACACATTACCCGCAGCATTGCGGTTCCCCTGAGGTTTGCTTTCCAGGGCTGCCCTTTCTCTTTTCATGGATTTTGGGCATTGTGACGCTCTAAGAAAAAGCCCCACAGGGAAGGCAATGAAAAAATGAGGAAGTGAAATCTTCAATCTGTCATTTTGTTCTTTGATGGGTAGCTGATCAAAAGTTTGCAGGGGAAAGGTTAAAATTACTCACTGAAATACAGCTTGTGACTTTTAACTGGTCACGCTAGCCCTTTGACTTATTTCTACAAATTACACAAACAAACATCTTAGCAACTCCATAAAATCACATTAAATCACAGATAGTGGGAAGACCAATGACTGAGAAAACAATGTGGAAATCACCCAGCCACAACACCCCCTGCAGTCCTGAGCCTCAGCCGACTGCTGGAATGTTTGATCCAAGCACTTTATCGGGGGGAAAATGACAGCAATCCAATTCCAATGCAACAGACGTTCTAAACATAGTGGGATTTAGCAAGAATGCATAAATGTTCTACTTAATGGGCCATTCTCAATTCAGACACGAGACCCAATAATGGTCCTAATTACCTATGGTTGTAACATACATTCTCATGGAAATATATAGTAAAAACCTATCACATGAGTTCACCAGAAATCCACAGACTAAATGAATGAAACACTTATTTAATGCCATTATGTACATTATATTTCTAGAACATAAATTCTATAAGGGCAACGATTTTTATCCACTTTGTTTACTGATCTATCTCCAATGCCTAAAATAGTGCCTGTAAGTATTCAAGAAATAATTACTGAGTAAATTAATAAATCTCATTTAACTTTCCCAACAAGCCAAGACACACAAAACAAATGTGGAAACTTGGGGCCAATTTGAGGCTTGCCTCTAAGTGACAGGGCCGAGGTTCAGAGCCCGTTCCCCTGGTCCTCAGCCCTGGGCTCTGGTCACCACAGTGTCCTATCTCTAGGGTAGCAGGACTGGCTCTATTCCTTTATGCTGTGCCAAGCTTCCTTATAGCCCCGGTCACAGCACTAGAAGCCTTCTTAACCACTGATTTACGAGTTTCCTTTAGATCCCTGCCACATTTGCAAAGGAAAATGGGAATGTAGCAACAGACAGATTCAGTAAGACTCAACACATTGTAAATTCCCCAATCCTGCCTCCAATCCTCTGTCTGGTAGATTCACAAAGCAGATGGAATTCATATAATATAAGAGATTAAACTCTAAAAATATGGATTTTTTCTCTTTTTCTCAAATAATCCAGCAAAAAGCTACTGAGCATACAATATGTTCAAACACAATAAATGGAAAACAATTTAGCATTTGCCAAGGTCCCTAACCTCAAGAGTTCCCAATCTGTTTAACAAGATCGGACTGACCAAAAAACAACTATAACATAAGACAGTAAGATTTGGCAGCTGAGGGATAAGTTTCTCTCTTATTAGTTGAATACCTGCTCCTGCTTGACTCTGTCTCGAGTCCTGAGAGAGAGTGCTGCCTCATTTTAACTGTGCAGTCCTCACTTTCTTCTATAACTGCTGCTGGTGAGCAAGACCTTGCTTTCTCAGGCCTCTCCCCACAACACTCCCTTCTCAATAATGACCTAGCAGGCAAGGCCTGGCCATGACTTCCAAACTGCAATCCAGCCCAGGAACCCGAACTCTGACCAGGGAAAATTTGCAAGTTCAAGAGAGCAAGCAGCCCAGGCCAAGAGGCCTGAACTCATCTGCTCCTCTGGTCAGTGGTCAGCACACGACAATTTAAAAGTCCTTAGGACTTTTTGTTTGTTTGTATTCTTTTTTTCTTTTTATTGGCTTTTATAAGTACAAAACACCTCCAGCTTCCAATCTCATTTGTACAAGAATCATGCCTTTGGCTAAAGGCATAGCTGGGGACATACTCTATGAATACAATGTGGGCTCTGAATGTTTTTTCATATCCATGCCTATCAAAGTGGTTCTTGGCCAGTAGTATGTGGCTGAAATTATCTGGGGGTACAGTTAGAATTCCAAGGTATTTGAAACCATTATAAGAACTTACTCTTCAATCTCCATGTCAATTATTGTAGTACTGACTGTCATTTTTAACAACTAATAAAATTTCATTTGTTTGCTTGTTTTACTCATAGCAGTGACATTTATTTGCTATAAAATGACCACAATTTAAAATTTGTGACGACTATATTTTAGTGTAACAATAAAATGCACACTCCACAGTACTCTGATTTTTTAAACTGCTGGAATTATGCTTTTTACTCATTTGTGCTCAGAATCATGTCAATAAAACTCATGATCAGCAATACTATAGAACGTGTATTATTTATTTAATGATGGATGTCTATAGCAAAAGAATGACAATAATATATAACTATTATTCCAAGAAGCAAGGAATACATTTTATTTTAATTGTGATACAACTCAGAGAACATATAGGTGGGAAATAAGATCACACAGATGATGCTAATGGCCCAAGACTGTATAATCTTTCATTTCCCTTCAGTTCCAAAGTGTCTGAAAAATGACAACAGCAGACAACAACAACAAAAACTCTCCCTTAAAAAAACCTAAAACAAAACACACAAACAATAAAGGTCAGTTTGCTACTGGCTCTGAAGCTGCTATCAAATTCTCACTTTCCCTAAGGAGGCGAAAGATAACAAATGACTGAGGTTAGGATAGGAGAAAGTAATTTTGTAACTACAGTCTTAGCAGATGACCCCCAAGGCCTCTCTACCATCCTCAGAGTAAGGCTGTGAGTATCTGAGCTGAATGCCCCAGCACATTTTTCATTCCTGGGGTTCTGCCCGTGCCCTACCCCCCTCCCCGCCCCCTTTAAAGGCCCAGCTACAACAACAACAACGAGAGCTTAAACTTTAGCATGAAATGAATATTTGCTGTTTTAGTTTAGATTCAACTGGAAGGCTTATAATAGTTTAGTCTGCTGGTCCACAGTGTCCTCAAAAGGAGTCATACAGTCCCAGTCAGTCCTGTTGACATTCTCTGGACAGTGAAGAAAGAATGGTGTAGGAAGATAAGGCTCAAAGGCCTGGCAGCATGTTGGGTTGTGGCCAATAGTTCAAGTACAGTGTGTGGCATTATCATCAGCTTGACACCCTTCTGTGGTGACTCACTTGAATGATGGAACGTCTGGTATACCAGCCAGGGCATGCCTGCCTTACTATGGACAGTGCTGCCCCAGCAGGCTCCCAATCTCATCATGCATGTGGCAGACCCAGGCTAGTCTCCACTCTATGGCTTTTAAAACCAGGTGCAAGATGAGCAGTAAGCTGACCATTAAGAAGAAAGCTAATCTTTGAAGATTCTGATACTCAAAATTATAGATGGCCTTGTAGAAAACTAGAAAATACCAAAAAGCAAGAAAAAGCAATATAATCATAATTTATAACCACTGATAATCATTATTAATATCTTGGCATATCTTCTCATTTTAGGAGGAATAAAACTACATAGTAGCCTGTTTTTTTCTTCCACTTATTAAAGCATTTTTTAATATCATTAAATAGCCTTTGCTATCACATTCTTAAAATGGCTAAAGAGGTATTTTATGATATGGTATATACCCCGATTTATGCAACCTTTCTCTTACTGTGTATATTCAGATTATTATGTCCCTTTAGCTATCATAAAGAGTGGTGCAACTTGCATCCTTGTTGAGGATCACTGAATGTACTTGTTTCCTTAGCATAAATTCCTGGAAGTTAAATTAGTGGGTCAAAGGCTAGGAGTCCTTTTTAAGGGTATTGATACATCCTAGCAAATAGCTTTGCAGAATGGTTCTCCTGAACTGCATTCCCACCAACAATTTCTGGAGGCTGTCCCTTCCCTCTCATCGTCACCCGAGCAGCAGGAGGCATCACTAAAAAAAAAAAATAGACTTCTTTTTTCTTTTCTTTTTTTTTTTCCCATTGGGCTCTACTCTTTCCGAGCACTTCTATTGATGTAAAAATGAATACAATTCCCTTCTCTTGTTCTGTTTCCATCTGGAAGCAATGTTTAATTTTCCAAAGGGCATTCTGCCAAGAAGGTAGTATAGGGAAGGACACAAGCAGGTAGACAGAGAAGACAATGTAAACCTGGAGAGTTAGAGTCCTTGTCAAATGGTGTGGCTGACCCAAGGGAAAGTGGGAGTGACAGATGGTTAGTCTATTCCCGGACTCTTAAAGATAGGACGAACTAGGAGGGATAAGGTATAGAAGAGTGTCCGGATAGTCTTCTGCCAGGTGTGTACTATGGAGAAGTCAAAAAACTAGCATTTGCTCCTCTCTGCCAGGCACTGGACTGTGATCTACAGCCCAGGTTCCCAGTCACATATGTTGGGCCTGGGCGAGGCCTGTGAGATCACTAGCCCAGGGCTGACCTTAATGTACCATCAGTCTTCTCTTCCCAATTAAGTACAGAATAGGAAGGTGCTATTAAATCCAAGGGGGATGCTTGTCTTTTCCCCCACCTCCTGCTCTTTCCTCCTATGAGAGATCAGAGAAAATTCCATGAAAACCAATAATGTCCCATTAAATCTAATCCCAAATCAGTGAATTCTTCTTCTTTGGAAAATATCCCTTTATATCTTGTTTTAAGGCACCCTTAAAAAGAAGGGATATCAAACCTCAGTCAAGGAAAGAGGGCCAAAAGGAAAACTGATAAAATGGATATTGGTGAATCCGAGCAAATGACACAAAAAATGATTTTAATTTGTTAAAAAACTGACCACATATTCTTCACATGGTGTCTGCTGAAGCTGAGTCAACACAGAAATCCTATATGTGTCCCAAACTAGTGAATTTTCAGTATGTGCTTCACAGTCTAACTAGAGGGAAAACACACATGCCCCTGAGCTGTATCATTCTGTGTTCTTTTGACTTTTACCAGTATGCATAGTATTTACAGATTCTTCCCCTCATCTAATATACTGCCTAATATATCTTAATGTGCATTTTTATCCTAATGTATTATCTATTTTAATGTGCATTTTCATCCTGTCAATGACAGTCCTGATTCTTATTTTAATGAGACAAAATGGTAAAATCCCCTTAAGGCCTTAGAAATTATAGGCAATCACTTTTAAGACAGTTTTTAAGTGATTTGCTTTTAAAATAGTTCAATTTATCTAGAGTGTAGTAGTTCCCTTTCCTTTCTGAAGTATAAATTTCAAACAAATTTTAAACTCGGATGGAGTATGCTGGGAATGGCAAATAATTCCATGATTTAAACAAAATTCAAAATCTTAGAATAGAGCATCTGTCATCCTTAAGGTTCTCCAAGTCAGTAATTTGAAACTTTTCATGTATAATAATGCAGAAATGGGAGGCAGAAGGGAAAACTCTGGATTGGAAGTAAAGATGACTGGACAACAGTTCCAGTTCAGTTGCTCAGTGTGCAGGGGAAAAAACCTTAACGGAAAGGACCAGCGAGGGTAAGAGGGCCAAATGCCTCCACTGTGCTTCATGGTGCAAAATACTGAATAAGCAGAGTATTCTTTTCTGTTAAATCTGAGGGTAGTCCCTCAGGCTTTTTCAATGCCACACTCTAGGTACATGAGAATTGGTTTTTATGTATTTACTCTCTTTCAACTGAAAAAATTTCACAGTTTATTGTTTATTTATTGAAGTTATTTGTAAAGAAAGGCTGAAGCATTTTGGGTCACTACAGAGAATGCATATGTTCACACTTGCTGTTTCAAAGATTTGAACAGTTGCTGAGAAATCACCAAACTTCCTTACTATCTTAAATTGAGTGCAGTACAATTGTCATTCCCTCTATAATGAAGACATGGCAAAAGCAAATGCAGTCACTGTAATTTAAAAAGAGAAGGAAAGCAATAGTGCTGCCAGGTTCAATCTTACTACTGTCCTGAGGCGTAACTTAAGGTCACCATTCTAATGCTAGGGATATTTAAACATTATTCTTAAAATACATCTGCAAGGAGGAAACTCTAACTACACCTCAGGGGATTGAGAGCGGGGAACTAGGTGGCATGGATTTAACATTCACTTTTTAATTTTATTTATACTGTTTTAATGTTTTTATCATGAGGCTATATTATTTTGTAATAGTGGAAAGCACTCTTCTATAAACGATGCTAGGATAATTGGATATCTGTATGGTAAAAGTAACACTTGATCTGTCCTTCATATCATACCTATTATACGATTTCCAGGTGGATTACAGATCCAAATGCTGAAGGCAAACAATAAAGGTTTTAGAAGAGAATAACTCTGGGAACTTGAGGTTGGAACATATCCAACAGAGCCTATAAAGCAGTAATCATAAGGATAATACAGATATACTCAACTACATTAAAATTAAGAATTTGTATTTATCAAAAGACAACATTAAAAGAGAGTAAAAAGGCAGCTTACAACATATAAATAAACAAAGGGCTTATAACCAGACTCAACAAAGAGTTCCTACTGATCAGTAAGAAACAGACAGACAACCAAGGAGGAGATGGCAAGCAACTTGAACAGGGACTTAAGAAGAGAAAATGCATCCAGATGCCTGGGTGGGTGAGTTGGTTAAGCACCTGTCTTTGGCTCAGGTCATGATCCCAGGATTCTGGGATCAAGTCCCACCTACATCAGGCTCCTTGTTCAGTGGGGAGCCTGCGCCTGCTTCTCCCTCTGCCTGCCGCTCCCCCTGCTTCTGTGTGCACTCGTGTATTCTCTCTCACGCTCTCTCTCTCTGACAAATAAATAAAATCTTTAAAAAAGAGAGAGAGAAAACGCAAAAAAAAAAAAAAAAAAAAAAAAAGCTTAACCTTAGTCCAAGAAATGTAGATTTAAACCATAATGAGGTAGTTTTTCACACATACCAGAGTGACTAAACAGCTAACACCAAATGCTGAAAACACCACGTGGTTGCAACATGTGGAATGTCAGAGCTCTACTATTTTACTGGAGGAGGGATGGAGACTGCCACACCCACTCTGGACAGTTTGGCTTCATCTGGCGAAGGTGAAGTGATCATCCTCTCTGATCCAGCAGTTCCATTCCCAGACATACTCCCTCCAGCATGGCATGCATGTGTGCCTCAGAAGAGATGCATAAGAATGTGCACAGCAAATTATTTGTAAAAGCAAGAACAAGAAAGCCGGAAGTTCAGCAAAAGAAGAATGGAGAATGACTTTTAGTATATTAATACAATAGTACACTCTACCATAATGAAAATAAATAAACTAATGACTAATTTTAAAAAATGAATGAAGGACTCTGAAAACCACTGAACAAAGGAAGCCAGACATAAGAAAACAAAAAATTGTGTTTTAAGGATGCATACAGGTGATCCTTATTATTTGCAGATGCTGTGTTTGTGAATTCATTTACTGGCTACAGTCTATTTGTAACGTCAGAATCAATACTCATGATGCTTTCATGGTCCCTCGTCGACACCCACCCGCAAAGCAATGCAACACCCGAGTCCCTCTAAAGCACCCAATGTGCACAATGCCAGCCGAGGCGGCACGAAGGGATTGTTGTTTCAGTTCTCCAGAGCTTCTAAGTACAAGAAGGCACGGATGTGCCTTATGTAGGAAACATGTGTTCAGTAAGATTTGTTCAGGTATGACTTACTGTGTTGTTGGCCATGCCTTCAATGGTAATGAATCAACAATATTAGACACCGTACACAGATCAGCTGACAAAAATGTGGTAAAGGGGTGCCTGGGTGCCTCAGTCATTAAGCATCTGCCTTTGGCTCGGGTCAGGATCCCAGAGTCCTGGGATCGCGTCCCGCATTGGACTCCTTGCTCACATTGGACTCCCTGCTCAGCGGGAAGCCTGCTTCTCCCTCTTCCACTCCCCCTGCTTGTGTTCCTTCTCTAGCTGTGTATCTCTCTGTCAAATAAATAAATAAAATCTTTTTAAAAAAGAAATGTGGTAAAGCCAGAGACTCTCAGGAGCATAACCCTGTACTTCCCCTAGGAGCAGTGGTTCAGTATTTGCTCATTCAATATTTGTATTGACTCTATTGAACATAACTACTGGACATAACAATGATCTGTATTTAAGAGACAAAAATGCAAATAAGAACATGGAAGTGATTACTGTAAATATCCAATCAGTGATTCCTTTTGTTGGGGGGAGAGGACTAAGAGAGGGAAGGAGAAAGCAAGAGATGCAGACACTTCTGGGGTCTTGGCAGGATTGTACTTCTTAACCTATGTGTAATCAGGTGGGTGTTTGTTAAATGATAACTTCTTAAACTGTACATTCATATTTCATGCCCTTTTGTATAATAAAAAACATGGGCAAACCTATCTTAAAACATACCGATAGACAGTAAGTAGATCAACATATTAACGGCATTCTCTGGATGACGACAGTAAAAGTAATTTTTATTTTTTGTGCTTTAAACTCTCTTCCACATTTCCTATAGTTAATCTGTTATGTTTATAACCAAAAAATAAATGTCACTAGTAAAAGCAATCTCCCTAATCATACAAGTGGCTACTTTTATTCTCTGGAGGAGGGATGTTTAATAGAGCCAAAGTGACAGTTCCACCTTTCTTGCACCAGTCTGTAGTATGGGTTGCGTAACACAATTGGCAGCTCCCAACTGTTCGTGCTGTTTCTCTTCTCTTTTCAGTCAAATACAATCAACAAATATTTACTGAGTACCTTCCATATACAAGAACTAATTTTCCCATCCTGCTCTCCTCACTGAGAAATGATGTTGGGTCCTCGAGAGACATTTTTATTTTGGTAAAGTTATTACAGTAAATCAACGGTGTCTTCCTTTCTCCCGAGCATGGGGAAGTCAAATAGGACAGTTCCAATGTCACATTTGAGTAAGCTAGACAAGATGTTAACAACACGGGCTGTAAGTCACTGGCCATCTGGCATACTTTTCTATAAGGTCTGCTTGCAGGGAATATTTCCTGTTTGGACAAGGGGGAGGAAGAGGAGGGAGAAGGATTTACTAAGAATCTCAGTGTCCACTGCTGAAAACAAAGGAGTATCTAAAATTAGCAGTGGTGGCCCAGGACACTTCAGCTTAAAAGTAAAGCCTAGGGAAAGGAGATTCCCTGAATAAAAAGGCTGAAATATTTCACTATGTTCGGAACTCTCAGCAATAGAAAAAGCACTTCTGCTAAGGATAATATTCAGGACGATTAAGTTAAATTTCTGCAAGCCTACAAATCCTTGGTCCGGATACCACAAAAGGCATGAGGCAGAGAGATAAGCAGAGATGAACTTTGGTGAAAAGGCCAACAGTCTGACTCTCTTTTTCTCCTCCCAAGCAAATAGCTGACTTCCCTCTAATTCTAGTGTTTATTCAATAGTCTAAACATGTGGAAAATTATTTCTGATTTGATTTCAACCCACACAAACATCTTCTCTACTCCATTTATTACCTTCTATGCCTGGTCTTGCTTCTTCAGTGTGACCATGCACAAAGCCTGCACCTTCCCCTGGACCACACTCTGTTTCTACAAAGGCTGGCTCAGGCTGCCCAACAAAGGAATGCAATCTCACTAGGCTTCGTGGTGATTTTTGCCCCTTGTTCATTTGTGTCTGAGTTGCTTATTGACTTGACTGGAAAAAACTTTAAATGATTTTCCAGCAAAGTCACCCTTTCCAGTGGAAAAAAAAGAGTTTTAACATCTGTGCATGAAAACAAACTGAAGGAAAATGATTTCTATATTCTGCTCTAGTTTTTATACTCTAAAACCAAAAACCCATTGAGAAGTCAAAGAAAATAGACACAGCAAAACACCATTAATTCTAATCTTACAAATATATATATTTGTAATTATATATATACATAAAATGCATTTTCAAATATGAGGCAGACACAAATTACTCTGCAGAATCTTTGGCAAATTTACAATGTAAGCAAGATGTTCAAGACAGATACTTAAGAGGACCGTTTGCAAATCTGATCCTGTCTACTCTTTGCTTAGAACACTTCAGTGTTTCCCCTTTCCTCCAAGGATGAAGACCAAGGCCATCTTACCTAAGACTACACAAAGACTGTCTAGCCTGATCTCTTTACCTTTTTACCATTCCAATCCATCCTACCTCATGTTGTAACTACATGAAACTCTTAAACTTACAGCTCAAATTTTGAATGAATAGCAATTTCCTTCTCATAAACTTCTGACTATCTATTGCACAAAGAATAAGGGAGAGGGAAAGATGTAGTTACACAGTTTATTCCTGGCCACTAGTTTTCCCCCTCCCTTTCTTCCGCTCCACAAGTGATATACTGCTCCGTCCTGTGGATGTCATTACAGGGGCAGGTGTGTGATCCAGGCTTGTTTGTCCAAGGGCCCCTTTCCTCTGGACACAGAAACTGGGTCAAGGATGGACATGCAACTGACCATAGTTCTTCCTTGTGTTCCAACATACGAATGTTCTTCTGGAAGCAAAAGCCATTGGCTTAGTGTGACCAGAGATCTTTTTTCCCATTACATGGCAAGCATCTGTCTGCAAATGAAGTTTGTTTGTTTGGTTTGTTTTTTTTTTTTTTAAAGGGAGGGAAGAAGAGCCAAGTAAAATAATAATTTGGGTTCCTGGGTCCAGTTGTGCTCGAGGTTAGATCCACCCTGAGATTTCCCCAAATTGTAAGTTTTTAACTTCCACTTTTTCCTTAGGCCAGTTGGGTTTCTGTCATTTGAAGGTCTTTCATAATACAGCCCCAATTGCTCTTCTTAATCCATCTTATTTGCTTTTATGCCCTCAGGGATTTCTGAGTCAGCAAGCGTTTTCTTAAAGGGTCATATAGTAAATATTGTAGACTCCCTGGACTGAGAGGCAAAACTGAGGGTATTAGGTAGTTACTTACATAACCATTTAAAATATAACAGCTGAACAATGTAAAAACCATTCGCATCTCATGAGCCACAAAACAAAAACAAAAACAAAAACAATAGACAGCTGGCTGGATGTGGCCCATGGGCCTTAGTTTTCCAACCCGCTGCGTTCTAGCCAGACAGGTTTATTTGTGCCACGGGGGTGCTTTCAGCTTTCCATCACCATGTTCTTTGCTGGTTCTTTGCTGTTCTTTGCTTTTCCCACCTGGACTGTCTCTTCTCTTGCCCCTAACTAATGCTCATCCACCAGTCAAAGCCCATGTTAGAGTTCAGTGTGAATTCTAACATGAGGCTTCTCTAGTTATCACAGTAAGTTCTATACTTCTCTGAATCCTCAAGCACTAGCCTTTCCCTTCTGGTCTTGCAGAAGGGAAGTTATGGTCCTCTTTTTACATCTCTTGTACACTACGATGCTTCCTAAGTTTCTTTGGAATTGACAATATATAAAGGTTTCATTAAAAAAAAAAAAGGTTTCATTAAAAAAAAAAAAAGACCTCATAGGATCAAAGTCATTAGGGAAAGAAAAGAAAATAGGGTTCTACCAGAAGCCAAGCGTAAGGCCCTGGTAAGCAGGGCAGCTAGATATTCCTGAGTCAGAATGATGTGATATCATAAAATGTAAGCAGATCTCAGTCTAGTGCTGTCATGATGGCTCTGCATTCCACCCCCTTTGCTTGTCTCGGATGGCAGTGCCTGACAGGTACGACAGAAAGGGTGTTTCAAACCTTCTGCTTCTGGCAGCGAGGGAGACAGGCACACTAGCCTGTACTCTGTTGTTGGTTACTCGTTAGCATTATTCTTCCTCCTGACTACTGGAGAGTGCTGCCCAAACCTAGTCATTTGCCCCAGCCTCCTAGCTTTGGCTGTATCTGTGTATCATGTGTACATTTAATACAGAATATCCTAATATTTTTCTTTAAATTGATCCCTGTAATAAAGCAGAAGCATCCGCTTATTCCCTTCTAAATGATAAAACCTCACTCTTATTAAAATGAAGAAAAAAGGTCATCCAGGCATTATTTAAAATGTTCAGGTACCTCAGTGTCATAAGACTTAAATTTTGGAAATTTCTGTTCTTGGTTATCTTTTTCTTTCCTCTAGTAAAAGTACAGCATTTATTTTTCCAAGACCTATTTAGTTGTTCTAAAAAGCAAAATTAATTAATAAAAAGCTTATATGACCATTCCAGGCAAGGATTTGATGGTTATTTAACATTTTTGCCTCTTAATTCTGGTTTCATTTATCAATACTACATCATCATCATCATGTCAACATTTACTCATTGTGTTTACTATTCTTGGAAGAAGAGGTTATTAAAAAATAATTTTATTGAGGTACCATTTCATAGTATAAGGGTCACCCATTTGAAGTGTACACCACTGACAGAGTTGTGTAGCCATCACCTATAATCCAGTTTTATGATGTTTCTATCAGCCCCCAAAAGGTCCCTCCGGCCACTTGCAATGAAGCCCTGCTCATGTTACCAGCCAGTGGCAACCACTGATCTACTTTCCATCTCTAGAGACTTGCCTTTTCTGAACATTTCACAAAAATGGAATCATGCAATGTGTCTTTGTGTTTAGTTCATTTCCCTGTTTTCACATGTTTATAGTGGGCCAAGAGCTTTCAAAGGGAAGGTGAAAATGATGATGGTAATAAGTGGTGAGTTCTAATTTTTATTAAATTCTTACTATATATCAGTCATTCTGCCAATCTTTTCACAGGTGTCTTCTCAACTTTTCCAAACCACCTCAGGGATAGATATTATTATTCCCATTTTTCAGGTGAGAAAACAGAAGATCATTAAGTTTAAGCATCTTGGTTGCCTCAGGCCAAGTGGTTAGTGGACAATGAGGAGCTGGGATCTGAAACTGGTCCTAACTCTTAGCCACTAAACCATCTGCCCTCTCTTTAAAAAAAAAAAAAATAAAAAAAATAAAAATCTTAAAATCAAATAAACTGGGGTGCCTGGGTGGCTCAGTGGGTTAAAGCCTCTGCCTTCAGCTCAGGTCATGATCCCAGGGTCCTGGGATCGAGCCCTGCATCGGGCTCTCTGCTCAGCAAGGAGCCTGCTTCCCCCTCTCTCTCTGCCTACTTGTGATCTCTAGCTGATAAATAAATAAAATCTTTTAAAAAATCAAATAAACTGAGCTTTTTCATTTAAAAAATATGAGTGTTCAACTCATGGGAGAAGGCAACGTATAGTTTAAAGTACTGGGAAAAAAGCCCTGTGAGGGCACCTAGAAGGAAAGGTTCACTATGGTGAACCTTCTTAGCACATCCGGCCTCCATGGGGGCACAGAATCTCCCTTGTACATGCCAGACACGTCGCACCTGCTGCTCAGGTAAGCTGGAAGTGCCCTGCTCCCTGCAGCATTGTGCATATGTGCTGCTGCGCTCAATCTACTAAGCCTTTTCACTTTATTTAGAAAGCATGTGTTGGAAGACATGAAAAATAATATATTTAAGGCTGTTTATGAGCAAGTTTCCTCAAAAAGCCTCAGAAGCTGGTCCATTTGTGCCATCTGTTCTAAGAGAAACTAGAAACCACCTGTCTGTCTGCTTGAGCTCTGCTCTTATCAAGGAAGTTGTAATTACCTCTTTGGTGAAGGATTTGAATCATTACAGTAAATCCCTTATTCAGCACATATTGTATTAGGAAGGCATTCTGACCCTAAAAACTAGGGCTTTTCTCTTCTCGTCCGGCAGAGACGCAATAAAACCTCAGCTATTGGGAGCCTGGCAAGTGAACCATGACTTAGCCTTCCTTGTTACTCAATAGTAAATACTAAACAAATATTTAGTGCGCACTTAATACATGGCAGTTGCTATCGCTAGCACTGGGAACACAACAGAAAACAAGAGGAGTGAGGCTTCTGCTCTCAAACACAGTACCCTAAAAGGCAGGCCATGTGAGGAAAAAAATATTAAAGCTTCTATTTGCATTTTTTATCTGATCCTTGTAAGATCTGTATTTTATATATATCATCTGGCATATGTAATATAATAATTAGTAAGGTAGGTATGTAATTTATAAATAAGCAAATAAAAATAACTAATACATATTGGAGATACATGTCCCCAATATTTTTTCTAAGTATATTTTGATCATTTAAGTAACCAAAACAGTTCCTGGGAAGCGTTACCTGTGTGTGTAATAGACAATAAACAAGTAAACAATCAAATAAGACATTTTTAGCTGGTATGAAGAGCTATGAAGAAAACAAGAATCAGGACAGGATGAAAGTGAGCTCCTGAGTAGGAGAGGGTGGGTGGGGGTGACACGGATTCTGTGTGGACAGACCACTGCTCTCAGGACTCCTGTCTGAGCAGAGGACTCCATAGAGCAGAGCATGCAGACCTCATTCTCTTCAACACCTGGGCTTCTTTTTATTTTTAACATCTGAGATTAAAACAAAAACCAAGCCCCATTTCTTCCTATGTGCTCTGACAGTCTCTCTGCCTGATTGTAAGGCTTTTCCCAGAACACTATGTAAACTTAATGGAAAGGGTCCTATTTGCAAAGAGAGGACTATCGAAAGAAGATCAGTAATAAATGCTGGCTGGGGCTGCAGCAGTTCCCAGTAGTGGCTGGTAACAGCAAAACATACTTTTCCTGCAAGAAATTGTTTCCTGGTACAGCTAGAAAGTCATTCTGTTTGGGGAAACAAATGTTCCCCTTTTCAACGAAGTCTCTATGTGCCCTAAAAAAGAGTATGTGGTTTGTTCCTTTTTGGAAGAAGGGAATTATATAATTCCCAAACAAACCAACAGCCCAGACACTTCCCTTCCTCTGTGTGAGCTGCCATGTCTCTGGGTTGCTACAGGACCAAACACATGAGATACTCCGGTTATCTTATCCCCTTCTTTCAGGTCCCTCTGACTTTCACCATTTGAGGTGTAACATTTCTAGAGATGTAACCACTTTTTGTCAGTATATTTATATTAATTCACTTACAGAGCTCTTTGTGGTAATGGTATTACAAGCCCATTCAGTTCCCTTTGGAAATGACTGCCTAGGCTTTCAAATACATCCACCTGAAACAGGAAGGCAAGCCTTCCACAATGCCCACACCACATGCCTGTCAATTCTTCCTTCCTATGGTCACCCAGGGTTTTAGAGACAAAATGACACTTTGCATACACTTAAATTTTCATTCTCCCAGAGAGCTATGGAAAGGAGAATCCTCTCAAGAAAACCAAAGGAAGAACACTGCAAATCACAATTTAGCATATTATAAAATGAAAAGAAATACAATGTATTTTCCAAAATGAGAAGTCCTCCCAGCGTCAAGTCAATGGATAAGCCAGGCTCAGCTGGGTCATAAAAATCACACTGTTCCAATTCCCTCCAACCTCAGCCCTGTGATTTTGATAAGCAAGCAGAGACGGGAACCACTGATTCTTGGTTTCTACAGTGTTCCATGTCAGCTTTGGAAATGACTGGGAAATGTGACTTATTTGCATGGATTTCATTATATTTGGCCTCATAGCTGTGTACCCTCATCTGCTTAATGAACAGACTTTGAGTGTCCACCTCGGATTTGATCCCAAGAACTGAAGCATTCTGAGAAGAGAGGGATTGGTAATCTGGAGTAGTTTGGGAAAATTTCCATGGGGTTATGGTGTTCCCATTTTTTCAATTTTGGGGTTAAAAATTAGGCGGCTATGATCATCTTATATCTGGGAAAAGAGAATTATTGTCAAGGGCAAAATGAGCCCCCAACTCTATGCCAAGACGAGGTGCAGCAACAGGACAAAGTCTGGCTTCTAACCTAACAGCTCCCACTGATAGAGTACTTCCAACATGCCAGGCCCTGGGCTGGGCATTTTTTGTCACAGACTCCTCCAGATAACCCTGTGAGGGCTGCCCTGATCTTGAAGAGGGGTAAGCTGAAAGATGGAGAGACTGAGCAATTTTCTGAGGTGGAAAGTAGGAGTGCTTCAGCTGCACCAAGGCAGCCTGTCTCTGGAACTTGGGCTTCTCTGAATGCCTGTGCCCACTGCTTCCCTCCAGCCCTTCCCACTGAAGAGGTTCCTGATGAAGCTTCCCAAAACATTTACTTCATGAGCCTCGTGGACAGAAGGGGTCAAGAAATGCCCAACACCAAGCTGGCCAACTACAGGGGGTTGTATGACATGTCCTAGAACCTGTTGAAACAGGTGAAATCCCAGTTCCAAGAAATCATAAATACACATTCAAAAGAAAATAAAGAAAAATGATTTGGAAGCTTCTCAGTAATTTCATGAGAACACCTGTCATATTTGCTAAACAGACTTCTAAATGAAAACAATATTCTTAAGAATAGTGAATTAACAGCTAGGTGCAAGTTTTTAGGGTCAGACAGCCCTCCAGTATTGGCTCTGCCACTTATCAGCGGTGTGACCTCAGGCAGCTTAACTTCCATGTCCCACATTTTCTTTCCCTGCTTAAAATGGGGATAATTAAGGAGATTATAAATATACTTAGTGTATTAAAGCTTGGTATGCAGTAAGTGTTCACTAAGGGATAGCTGTTAAGATTAGGGTATGCTTCACTTGTCTTGAGAAAACAGTTCTTCTGTTATAATAGGAAAAGTAGGACTTATACCATTTATAAACCCCAATGAAATGATCCCAAGAGGAGTGAAAATGAAGAGAAAACAGTACCACTACCTAACTAACTACAAGGACAGAGAAGAAGTAGTAATATGCCTCAGGTTCTCAGGTGTCCCTCCTTCACGATTCCCCCTCTTAGCACAGCTCTGTTACCTGTGTCTGCACAGCAAAGCCCCCAGTGGAAAACATATAGAGGCAAGTTCACAGGCACTCCGGTCGTGTTACCGGGGGCAGAGAGGTCCAGGGGTGTCAAATAACTGGTGCCCAAAGCCCAGAATTTCATGTTCAAATGGAGGTGTCAGTACTGAGCTCTGGCTCATTTATGGACCTTAACTAAACCCTCTTTTTTCAGGGCAGGCTACCAGGAGATGTCTGTTTTTCCACTAGCTCTCTCAAAGAAATGCTGCTGGTGTCACTGAAAGCCTTAATGTTGCCCAAAATGGACCTGGGCAGATGGGCAAACAGGCATTACCCACCTGCCCACGCTCATTCTGGGGGTGTCAGTGGAGACAGTCTCAATCCCCAGGCACTCCTCTGGAATGCTTCCTGAGAAGCCCCCGGGGAAAGGGTGGGTGGACAGACAGAGTTGTAGGATAATACTTCCTCTTTGGGCTCGGTCTTTCTCCAAGGATGACTCCATGCTCTGAAAAGCAGGACTGCACAGGTTTCATACAACTGCTGCCAGGGGCGGCGTGGCTTTTCCTATAATACTCTGCAGTGTGAATTGCTATGTCTAAGCTGGTCTAGGTGGGCTTGGCTGGATCCTTGAATGTCAGGACTCAATGAATGGCTGGATTTCTTGGGGGGTGGCGGGTTGGCCACTGCAGCAGCTGCCATCCCTTCTTTTTCTTCACAACCACGGCCTCTCAGTATCTAACTTCCCTTTTCTCTGCGTATACCTCTGTCATCAGGGTAAAGGCTGGTTCTGTAAACAGGGTGGCATGTTGAGGAAGACAGGCCTAGAGAAGACTGGGAAACTTCCGTGGGGAATGCTAGGTTGAGTGGGAAGAGCAAGGCCTATGGGCACAGGTGGAATTACTGTGGACTCTTTACCACCCACCTCTCTCTCCTCATTTGAAAACCAGGGAAAATGTTACCCCAAAGGGCCTTTGTGAGGACTGTGAGAGTGAACCTTCATAAGGACAGGACACCACATCTGGCATGTAGAAAGGGCTCCCAAAATAAAAGCAAGTACTGATACTTAATGAATTTGATATGATACTTAATGAATTTGATAAACTCACAGATTTAGAGTGAGGAATACAAAAATCTTAGTGTTTGCACAATCATATCTGCCTATCCAAAGCAAAATTAACCAGGAAGGACTCTGAGGCTCTGGTTAATTCTAACATTTAAAGCCAGCTTACTTCCTCCGCTCCTCCTCCTCCTCTGCCCATTTTGGTTTAAAGAAAAAAAGGGGGCGATGCCCCATGATATATCTTTTCAGTGCATATTTATATTTTAAAATACAGAAAGAAAATCCATTGTTTCTGTTTCTGCCTATAAAAGCAACTGTCTGTGCTCAATATAGACAATGAAGAAACAACAGGCAGAAAAACAAAATGAAATAAAAATAACCCCCAATACTACTACGCTACAGTACATTGTTAAAATGTTGGTGACTGTTTTGGAACCTTGCTATGTGTAGATATGCATCCATATGTATTTCGGTTTGTGTATTAAACTGGCATTGTAATTTAAAGACTTTTTTATTCTGCTTTTTTCAACAAAGGTGTTTATTATGAAAATATTCCCTTGCTGATGAAATGTATTGGCAACACAATTTTTAATAGTTGCACTGTAGTCCACAGCTGTGTGTTAATTATCAAATAATCGCTATTCTTCAACATTTAAGTTTGTTTTTGCAATTATAAATAATACTGGATAAAAGTCCATTCACTTTTGCATAAATCTCTCATTATGTATGTCCTTATGGTAAATACTAGAAGTGTAATTGCTCAAAAGATAAGCCCATCTTAGGCTTATGATCAATATTTCTACAGTGCTAAAAAAGGTTGTGCTGATGTATAAACTCACCCACAGTGGGGTAATTTGGTCTCACCCATGTTCCTTTTTCTTCCCCACCTGTCCCCTTCTTTGGTCTCTTAGATAACATGGGTTTTTTTTCTTCCATCAAATGAGCCAATCAAGAGTACTAAGACAAAAATGGAGCCAAACCAACCTGGGTTCAAATCACTCCACCAAAATAAATGAGAGCTCTCAGAAAAGACTGCTTTGAACCACTGCAGTGTTTCAGAACAAGGGGGTTGGTGGGACAAGGGAGGGTAGGTTTGCTCTCACTAACTCTTCTCCTGAAATAAGAATTACTGGCTCCCTACAGGCCAACAACCAGCAAGCTGAATCTGAATGCTAAATTACAGCAAGGGAATCAATGAGCTTATATAGAGTAGAGCCACACAGGCTGAGCCCAAACATGCAACCAGATACCCCCATTACATTTCCAGTTGCAATGCTGGAGACACTGTAGGAGGTAAAATGTCCTTTCTTCATCCTTACGGAACCAAGGGGGAATGATTCCTACTCATTTTTTAAAGGAAGATAAAGGATAAGCAAGAATTAATTTGGGATGGAGGCTCAAATATTTATAATGAGTGTTTCAGCTAGTTGAAAACAGGCACTCTCCACCCCCTAATGGGCAGGAAGGGACAGTGGGCATTTTGGAGCTGGCAATTCCTCCTGGAAGATCAATGCCATCTCTGTGTGTGATAGACTGGTCTGGTTTAAAGTTTACTTGTGGAAATAGATAATGTAATATTCAGACCGTCAGCACATGGACACATATGCTGTTTTCTGTTAACCCCTTTCCTTCTAAGAAATTTCTACAATCTGAATAACTTGCTCCCTTATTCGAGAAGCAGAGTTTATGATCAGAGGCAAAGGGAACTTCAAATGTTATGACTCTCATGGAGAGAGGAAGAGAGACAGAACAATCTGCAAGAACCTCAGGTTATCCAAAATTCTGCTGAAACCAGGAAAATGGAGCCCTTCCCCAAATCTCTTCTGCTATCTCCCCATGAGAAGCTCTGCCTGCTTACAAGGACGGCAGAGAGAGAGGCTTGTTCTGCTATCTGTGAGGAGCAGGGCGACTGCTATAGAGCCTCAGGATTTGCAGACCTTGGCCAGACACCTAGGAGCTGGTGAAGGAGGCCATTCCCCTGCCATGCCTTTCCCCACAAGCAGAGGCAGTGAGTGGCCTTGGGGAATTTCCACTGGTGGCTGCAGCTGCTGCTTTCCGGGTAACTCACAGTACGTGTGGGCAGGGAAGAGCTCGAAAAATGAGTTGCCTGGAGCCAACTCATTCTGCAAGTTGCTCCCTAGCAGATGACAGATTGTCGGTGAGTTTTGCAACTACTCAGGATAGGGTAAACTCTAAGTGGGTTAGAGACAAAGCCCAGTGCCTTGTGTCCTTCCAGAATATGAGCTGAGATGAGTGAACAATAGTACTAGGAAATATTTACCCAAGGTATATTACAAGGCAGGACACAGACTGCTTTGCTCTCATTATTTCCCCAATCCCCACGACAGGCCCAGCAGATGAGAAGAACCCATCTTTGAATGTGGGGTTTTGGAAAATCACAGAAAACCCTCCAGGATATTTTACTTTGGGCCTATCCCAACTCACTCTTGCCCCTCACCTCATGGAGTACTTGGCCAGCACTGTGTTTACGCATGTTTTGCGAGGTTATATTGTCACCAGTAACAGGCCAAATTCCCCTACAGGCCTTATCTAGGAAAAGAAACTGGCTCATTTACCAGTTTTGAATTACCTGAGGCATAAAGAGAATAACACCAAAACCAAAGCAGCCAAGCAGCTGGGTTCACATGGAGTCAACAAAACTGGAGGACCACAGAGTGTGTCTGGGCTCTTATTGACTGGTACCATCAACTTTCCAAGGAGCCTGTGTTATAAAGGATCAGGTAGACCATGATCAAGAAAGGATCTTACCCTAAAAAAATACTTTTCTTGACATGATTATGGAAAGAACTACTTAAATAGGATCTCAATTTGAGAATGGAGTGGCTAAAGACAGAGTGATTATCTACCTAAGAACTAGCCCGGCCAGGCCACCACCCAGACAGAGCAAAAAAATGTCTGTACTAGCAAACTTCAGGACATTCTGGCCTGACACACCGGTGATGAGTATATAAAACTTACTTACTATGTGAATTATTTCCTAGGCCAATTACTTAAGCTACATGAGAAATTATCTTGTTCATCTTCTGTGTTGATGACAGGTTTTGGATAAAGGAATTCTTAGTGCATCAAAAACTAAGTTTTATTTTTTAAAAACTGGATGGATTTAACAATAATTATGAAGCATCGACTCTGAGCTAGATCTTCTCTAGGTGCTGAGAATCTTGAGATGGTAAGATAGCATGGTTCTCACTGCCACAGGACTTACAGTGTCTTGAGGAAAAAGGGGCAATAAACAGCTGAGTGAGTGTGTCTGGTTAGAACACATCAGAGGGAAAGTGTTATGAAAAGAGTAAAAGGGTGATGTGGCAGACAGTGATGGGTGCAGACCAGAAGGTTCAGGGCAGGCTAGGGCATGTGAGGATCAACAAAGAACTTTCTTAGGCAGTAGGAACAGGTGTTGCTAAGGCCTAGTGGTGAGAAGGAACTTGGTTTACACAAGGAATAGAATAAGCATAGGACCATGGCAAAGCCAGGGAGACAGCCAGAAGAAGTGAGGTCGGAAAGGTCAGGTAAGGTAGGCAAGAGCCAGGTCACATAGGCAGGACAGAGTTTACATATTATTCTACCTATGGGAAATGGAAGACACTGGAAATTTTTAAACAATTCTGGAATACAAGGAGTTGCTAAACATTTGATGTGTTTATAGAATTAAAAAACTAAAAATGGTAACGAAACCAAACCCAAACCACTAAAAATCTCAAAGATAGTGGCATTCCTATGTGGTGGGTGCCAAAATTCCACTTTCTGCAAAAGGGATTGTCCGGAAAGCCTTCTCAATGTATTTTGTGTTTATTCATTCATGAAGAAACCTATTTTTCCTATGTTCTCAGTGCTATGCTGGACACTGAGGAGATACAATTGAGAAGACACTGAGGAGATACAATTGAGAAGACATTCACCTCAGAGAATGTAACAAATAAACGGCTGATGACATCACATGCTACTGGGAGCTTAGAATTTCCCCAATATGCAGTGGTTACCCCATCTGGTTTAGGACAGAGGGCAGAGGTGAGGAGGGAGAATCAGGAAGGGTTCTCTGCAAGAAGGGATGTTTAGTAACATAGCATTCCCTGGAAGTGAGAAGCCACAGGGCAAGGTGGAGGATGTAAAACCAGTTTGGTAGGGTCCACCCACAGAGTTTCAACAGAGGCTGCAATGTCAGGCAGGGGTGGACCACCCAGGGCCTCTCAGTCAATTAAAGGATTCTGGAGCTTACAGTATCCATTGGTGAGGGGGGAAAGTGGTGTGTTCAAGTTCGCCTGTTAACACAGTCCCAAGGGTTGCCGTACAGAGAAGAAGCTGGGAGTACTGGCCAAGGGTCAGGAAGACTAGATGGGCAAGGCTTGGGCTAGGGTGGAGGCAGCAGGGACAGAGACAGGTGGGCTGATGTGAGACGGGCAGAACTGATACGTCTTGATCACTGACAAATCCATGCTAAGTAAAAAGCAGAGGAAAGGAAGCTGGCCAGGTTTCCAGGCACTGACTATAGAGACAGCGCTGCAAAGTAGTACCTAAAGTAGTTGATGGTGATGTAGTCATGGAAGGCTCCCTAGAGGAGCCCGCAGTGGATCTTCAAAGGCACAGCAGATATGAGCAAGTGCCTGCAGGGAGAAGAAACACCAGGCAGAGGGAATAGTAATCTCCCATTTTTCTACATTTCTCCCCCAGGTGATTCACTTCATACTATGAACACGATGCTGCTTTTTCTGTGTGCTGGTTCAACAGAAAGAACACTGTGCTTGGAATCAGAAGGTCCAGGTTTCCACAAAAGCCTCCCAACCTAAGACCATTATACATTCTCCAACAGGCTCCTCAAGCTCTCTCAGCTTCTGTTTCTCTCATTCACAAAATAGAAACCCTAGTTGCTTCATCCTACATTATCATTCTTGACAGTAGTGCTAGACAGATTCCAAATCTCCTAGGAATGTTTTCAAATTTCTGGCCTGCTGAAGGCACCTTGTTTCCAAAGCAGCTATGGGTCAAGGTTTATGGGTTTGCTATACCTACACACACACACACACGCACACACACACATGCTGTCACTCTCAGGTTCTCTGTGGCCTGGTAATCAACCATGGCAGAGCAGTCTTGGCATTCAATAAGGCCTGCATTGAGGACACACACAAGATGGTCCCATGTCCAAAGATGATCAGTTTAGTTAAAAAAAGACCCTTAGACATGAATATGATGAGGTGTTATGATTAATGTCATACTACCTATAATTAGAGTGATCATAGAATTTACTGCCCAGACAGGACAGTGGGTAGAGGAGGGCCTACTTAATTTTCACCTGGGCAATAGCTGTAAGAGGCACACTGAGAAATATGCTCCCTAGAAAGAATAGAGAGATCAAATTTTTGTTCAAAGTGATGTCAGTCAAATGCCAAAGCATACTGAGACTGTGGCCTGATTCAATGTAATGCACATTTTTGCTTTCCATGAAACTATTTATCTCCTTTTCATGGTTCCTGGCAATATATAATTTCTTTTGCATACTGGACCCTAAAGGCATTTGTGGATTCTGAAATTATGAGCTGAAAATTGCATAAGGATGATAATGAGATACCTGAGTCTTTTTTTATAGCAGAAATTTACATTATAGTAATGAAATTTAAGGTTTCATGCCCTATCTACTGTTTTGCTTAAAGGCTTGCCACTTAGGTTTACGTTAAACCCCTATCTAAAGGAATTTTCTCCTTAGGCTCCAAAATGAACTGTCTTTCCAAGTGCTTTTTTATATTAACCTTCAAAAGCATTCTCTAAGCTACCCTAGGGCTAAGCCAAATTAATTTCTCATTTTTAGACTGGCTCTTCATATTCAGTTGTAAAAGAATTTCTACTTTAACATGAATGAGTGTGGAGCTGATCCTCATTGTAAGGTGAGCTGGAGGAAGGACAGAAAAAAAAAATCCTGGAGACATTCATCTTACAGTAGTTGGAAGTCACTACCTTGACAAAAGGGTGTGCCCACCAGGTCTATAGATAGTTTCCTACATGAAATTTGCTATCAAAGTAAAGCCCCATGGGATTAATTCCTACCACGTTAGAAGTGAACTTCTGTTCCTAAATATGAAACTAGACTTGGTGAGTCTCTTGTCCAAAGTCTACTGAGCAGTGGATTCCTTACTACACAGGCAATGTGACTTTTCATCTTCCTTAAGAAACAAATGCTTGACCAATCTTTGGCTTATAGAAGATATACATCTCATGAAGTTGATTCAATCTCATTTCACATGCCGTATTTCAGATGAAGAACTTAAATAATAAAAACAAAAAAGGTGAGGTTGGTTAAAAAACCATGAGAGACTGAACTATCAGAAACAAACTGAGGTTGCTGAAGGGGAGATGGGTGGGGGATGGGGTAACTGGGTGATGGGCATTAAGGAGGGCACGTGATGTGATGAGCACTAGGTGTTATATGCAAATGATGAATTGTTAAACAATACATCTGAAACTAATCATGTACAATGTGTTGGCTAACTGAATTTAAATTAGAAAAAAAAAAAAAAAAGGCACCGGGTGGCTCAGTGGTTTAAGCCTCTGCCTTCGGCTCAGGTCATGATCCCAGGGTCCTGGGATGGTGCCCCGCATCAGGCATCAGGCTCTCTGCTCAGCAGGGAGCCTGCTCCACGCCCCCCCCCCCCCCCCCCCGCTTCCTGCCTCTATGCCTACTTGTGATCTCTGTCTGTCAGGTAAATAAATAAAATCTAAAAAAAAAAACCCAAACAAACAAAAAAACACAAAAAATTCCTTATGCCAATTCTCTCTCAAACCTAAAAAAAAAAAAAAAAAAGAATCAGAAAGAAACGCAAGCCTGGTTTTGCAAAAATACAAAAAACTCCCTCCTCTCTACACCAAGTACATTAAACTTCTGGATCAGATGTATATTGGGAATCTTCTCACTTTGGTACCCATTATCCTTCATAAGAATAAGTTTATAATTTTTTTTCCAGTAACACTAAAAATTTGGTACAAAATTGTTTCTCTGGAATATTCCCAATAGTATGTACTTGCAAAAAGAAAAATATCATGTTAAGTTGAGGTATGTCAGACATACCTCATTTATGACAAGATGATCTCAAACACATTCTCCTTCATTGTCACCAGAGTACCACAGTCCTGCTTCCTCAGACACCCTTAAGCATCTGTTTATGTTTTCCATGAGTTTGCCTTTCATGATGTTTATCAATCCCTTTGATCATTTACTGTTCATAAATTCTGCCAGCTGAAAACAAAAGCCCAGATGCCTGATTTTTTTTTTTTTAACTGGTTAAAATAATACTACCACTTAGTTACCTGGGAGGCACCAAAAAGTAAGACTTAGCTCTTATGTCACCTAAATAGCCTTAAACAGGAGACAGAAATTTTGGGCTCCTTTCACATAGGAAAGGAAAACCTTGTGAAGAGTTGGAGCAACCTATTCAGAGCACGTAAGTTTTCCGCATTCCTTCCTGTAAGTCTGTATCAAATGTGAAATGTAGTTAAATCACAGGTTTACATTTAAGCTTCCTTATCTCTGATAAGGGACTTGGACACATATCAAAGAACCTGCCCGTGTACACTTATCAGTCTGACAGGTATGAGGTTTAGGAGTTCAATATAGGACTTTACTGCTTACTTGTTTAGAAATTCAGATGTAATGTATCAGCAAGTATTTGGATGAGGTCTCCAATTATTTATGATCCTAGGTAATCCTATATTGCTACAGAGTTTCTGGTTATAAACCACCGATTTAAAATGCTCTTATGATGGATAATTCACAACCATGAGATAAAGGTACATATCTGTATCTATAAATAAACTATATGAATACCTTTCAGCCTGTTTTGGGAACGGGGAGGTTTTCTCTTTAATTTGTACATGGATCTATTGTTTTGAATGGCCATTATATCAATTGATAATATTTCCAAAAATTATAAAAGGGTATCAGTATAAAAAGTTGAAAGGGAAAAATAAAGTCTCCCATTCCAGAGAACCCCCTACCCCCCAGAAGTAACCATTGTTATGGGTTTCTTTTACTTCCTTTCAGAGATATTACAGAAAAGCTTAGGTATATGCATTTATGAGAGAGAGGGTGAGGGAAGGAGGGAACGAGCAGTACCAAAACTTCACCAGCTTGAGAGGGAGAGAGAAAGAGAGAGAGAGAGAGAGAGAATGGTGGATGGATCGACTTTCCCATCTTTAAAAGCAAACAGTAGAAAGTTGTTCGCATTGTTCTCAACACTGCTTATCTTCCTTAACAGTATATCCTGGAGATTGCTCCATCAGTACATGAAGACTTGGCCCTTCATTTCTTTATGTATATAGATAACATTCCCTTGTACAGAAAGCACAACGTCTTATTCAACCAGATCACTACCAAGCAACATAAAGACTGGTAAAGGCAGTGTCCTGCCTTTTGCTTTTGAATGGGACTGAATTATCAGAGCTGGACTAAGACTGTGGGGGTGGTGAGGGTGCACTGAATAAATATTAACATTTTGTCCTGCCTACTGCCTGCCTTCTTTTAAAAAGTTCTGATGTCTAAACAACAAGGAGAGCCTATCTGGAAGAGATGGTTGTTAGCCTTCCTGCTGCCACACACAGGAAGGTAACAGTTTTCTCTCTAAAGCTAATGAGGTTTTGGTGCTGCCTATAAGCAGCAGCTGAATCCTGGGAAGAGGAACCACCAGACTTTGCAAGAACCTCATGTTAGGGGACGAGCCTGGGCATCTAGGCAGCCTACCCCAAATGAAAATTCTCCAACGTTAGGGAAGCCTCAGTGGAATCTAGGTCAGGATCATCCCTCCCTTCCACATGGCATGATGCAGAATTTCAATTCTGTTGGTGCTTAATTTAGAACTTCCACAGGCTTTGGACAAAACAACAACAACAACAACAACAACAAAAAAAAACTCCCAAACAGTGAGGTGGTCACAACTCTTTAGGGCTGGACTGGCTAGGTTTTGGGCAAGTTACCCAACCCTCCCGTGGCTCAGTTTCCTCTCTGTAAAATGAGGAAAGTAATACATACCTCAGAGGGTGAGTGTGAGGATTAAGTAAAATCATGCCCATGTAACTTGCTAAGCAAAGTGCCTGAACTTTTTAAAGGCTCAGGAAAATGTTTATTATTGGTAAAACAATCCAACACCTTTTTTTTTTCTTTTTTGGAGAAACATCTTGGCAGCACCAAAAAATACACTGGTTGTGAATTTGGGACTCAGGGTGATCCTTCTGTCTCTTGACTCTTACTTTTCCATGCCCCCACATTCCCTGCAAGCCCCCTCACAGTTTTGGGACACACACTCTGTGTCCTTGTACTTATGCAGTTCCATATGACTACAATGTCCCTCATCTTCACATGGGAAACTTCTACTCACTTTCCAAGATGAAGCCCAAAGGGCAAGACTAAGTGTCTTCCCTCTGGATCCCACTGTCATGCTACCCGGAAGGGATGTGAGAGCAGGGTCTTCACAGGAGCTATAAACTAAGTTCCCAGAGCCGTGTTAATACACTGTAGGCACCTCTTAACTATCACTTGAATTAAAACGAACACCAATGGAGGCAATGATTCCAGTCTATTTAATTTCCTTGACAGAATATAATCTATACCTCTGGTACCTTCTTACAATCAACAGTGTGGTTATCTGCATTTCAGGTGTTCATATTCTTAAAAGCCTCAATTCAGAATCACCTATCATGTAGCTCCTGTCAAAGCATGGCTGAGCCAAGTGGAGAGAGACTTCATGTAAGAGGCAAGCTATCTTCTACCTGACTCGGGCAGACCACCAGAATGCTTTGACCAGGTTGTTCTCCACCTTGCATCATCGTAAAAAGAACTTTCAATACTTTGGCCTAGCATTATACTCTACCTTTAATCAGAAGCAATGGGTGAAATGACTATATAGAGAAAGCCTGATTTATTTTTTGCGTAAAACTGCTACAGAAGATGTAGTCTATCGTACTATTCAAAAATCACGAATACACAGACTTACATGGCAAATTACTATTAAAATTTGCAACTCTCAATAAACTGGCATGCCTTCCTTGAACAGACCACCTAACGGTACATTCCGTCATATTTTTCCCTTCTTTGTTATGGCTGTGAGGTAGCTCAGGGCAGGCCAATGCTGAATGACTCTCCCCTTCTCTCAGCCACTGGTTAAGCTGCTGCTCTGTCTTATTCTAGATTTACTCTGCTGTGTATGTATTTTGAAAAAGAATAACGAATCTCACATATTTGTTCGGTTATCAGTAATGCTTGGAGAACATTTGTCATCAGACACCTGGGACATGTAATACAATTTGCTTGCACTGTCACCCAAATGTGCCCTAAACACACACACACACACACACACACACACACTCATACTGAACTTGTCAGCACACAAAGACTTGAAATAAAAAACAAATGCCTGCACTTAGGAAAGGGCTGCAAGTCTCAAAGACGCTGCCCCAGTTTTAGCTGGCAACAGGAGACAGGTGTGCACGTGGCAGGTACCTGCACAGACGGTGAGCTGGGTACAGTGCCCGGGCTGAAAAGCCATCCTTTCATCAGTGTACTGAAATCAGTTCTGCCTGGAGGGGGTCTATTCTACCTAGATTCCAAGCAATGAAAGGAAGGAAAGGGTAAAAGCGAAGAGGAAGTTCATTTCCCCAACTGCAAAACTGAGAGTGAATTGGGACTGTACTCACTAGACACTGGGACGCTGCCTGTGCCAGAGATAAGCGCTAGACTTGCAAACATCCTGCCACCACCTCTGCCATTTGGAGGCAACGACAGTGCCAACCAGACGGTCAGCTTCTGCGGGAAAGGTTTTAGTTTTGTTTTTAATGGCAGAAAGGAGCCATTATGAGGAAATCTCACAAGTATGCTCACCTGAAATGAGGAGGCTAAGAAATGCTGAAGAGGAGCACGTCTGCCAGCATACTTCAAGTCTCAAGAGCTGGCTCTATAAAGTCTGAAACTTTGGAAGAAAGGAGGAGGGCCGTCAAGCAGTTCCCTTCCCCTCCTGCTCCTTGTGATGGCAGAAAACAGCAGGAGTCTCCCAGCAAAGGAAGGGCTGTATCAGTATCATCTCTGAGGATCTGCCCTTATCTCAGGCTCTCATGGGAGGCTCACATCTGGGCTATAAACCATGGCTACGAACTTCAACATGGTGAAGGACTGGTTTCAGTTTGACACCTGGTCCTGCTGCCTCCCAGCTCTCCGATCTTGACAAAGTCATGCTGTCCCTCTGAAACCCAGTTTCCCCCTCTGCAAAGTGGGGATACTGATAATGGCTGTTAACCCCACTGGGCTGCAGGGAAGAGAGACAATGTCCACAAAAGCCCTGGACTAGTACCTGGCAGCAGTAGGTGGTCACAAGACATCCATCCCACTCTTTCCCTTCCTGCGACCCCCCCCATCATCATCCTTTATGTTCTCTGTTCTTTGTTCTAGTCTATTCCAACTGCTGCCTGCTCTCCTCTCCTTTCTTCCTCTCAAACTTTGGCCTGCCCCACCTTTTTTCTCAGGTACTCTTTCATTGTTCCTGTTCTCCCACATTCTTCCTAGCTCCCCAAACTCACCCAGAATCTGAACTTGAGTGATACTAGGGCATGGAGGGTTAGAACAAGAGAACAAGCAGTGGCTGCTTCAGTGTCTTTCCTTATGTACCCAACAGGAGGAGCTTGCATTACCACCCACGACTAGCACAGCAACAGGGCACGGTGTAGAGGAATACTGGCTTCACACCCTGCCTCTACCCTCAGGTAAGTTAGGTAACCTCTCTATACTTGTTTTTTTTTTTTTTTTTTTTAAATAAAGATTCTATTTATTTATTTGACACAGAGAGAGAGAAAGTATAAGCAGGGAGAGCAGCAGGCAGAGGGAGAGGGAGAAGCAGGCTCCCTGCTCAGCAAGGGGCTCAATCTCAGGACCCCAAGATCAGGACCTGAGCCGAAGGCAGAAGCTTAACCGACTGAGCCACCCTGGTGCCCTCTCTGTACCTTTTCCATCATACGTAAAATGAGGGTTATAACAGTACCTCATGCATTATGATGATTAAATAAGTAAATACAAGCACAGTGCCTGGCACAGCTGCCCTTAATGAATAACTAGCTATCCTCTCCACCATCACCATCCTCCTCTATCTTATGGAGACTTGATGTCCCATGATTATATTTACAATCTTTGAAAGCAAAATTCGTTCTTAAGAATATGAACCAGGCACGGGTGCATCACATCAAGATGGAATTTTCCAGCAGTTCCATGTGATTCTGGCAGAAGAATTAGTTCTTATCCACATTTATAGGCTTTGGACAACGTCACCACAAGTTGGAGACTTGCACATAGCACATGAGTTGGCTGCCCTGCCGTTTCTGGCAGACCACCAGAAGATGCCACCACCCAGAGGCCTGTGCCTGAGGAGCTACCAGAACTGCCAAGCCAGAAGATACTCTGTTCTTGCACGTTCCTGGCTATCACAGAAGAGAAGGGGCCAGGCCTTTAAGATACTTTTTTCTCTGCTAAATCCCATTCTAAGATGCATCCTTATACCACTGTCATTAAAACTAATGGAGGCCAAACACCAGCACACTGGCATTTGTGTCCTCTAATGATCTGTAATGGGCACTGATAATGAAAGCCTTTTCCCAGAAATTTATTTTTTAAATGCATCAACTGTGTCCAGAGATAAGCAAGACAAAATTTCTTTGTTTTTAAAAACTATACAATATGTTATTCTCAAAGGAGTCCATCAGTTAGGAATAAAATAAATTCTGCAATAACCATTTAGACTCAAAAGGGGACATTTTTAGAGAATATTTGAGGAACTCGTGGAAACAACAATAAAAATCAGTATAGATTTCCCTCTTGGAATGTAAAGCTACCAAATCCTCCACTAAGTCCATGTAAGAAAGACCCACTGTAGTGATATCTCTGGTTTGAGGCTGTCTCTCCTTCTGGGAATGCCCCCCTCTTCTAAATTCTCACAATTCAAGAACTCTGTATGTTGATCTTCCCTCCACAGCCAAGGAGGAACACGTTATTCAGGCCTAGCCCAATAGAGTATTATATACTCCTGGCCAGAGACTGGTTAAGAGATGGGGAGATGATTCAATCTGGACCAAGAGGAGTTAAACCCAAATGAGTATTCAAACTTTCGCAGAAGAGAGACTCTTTCTTTTCTCCTGGACTTGAAGTTTATAGAAGTAAGTCCACCTGGTGGCAACCATCTTGCAATCAAAAAGAAAGAGCTTACCTAAGAGAGGAGTCAGCAGAGAGGAAACTGAGCTGAGAGATGCCAGAAGTTGGGGCCTGATGGCACCATGTGAGCCCCTGGATCCAGCCATGCCTGAAGTCTGTGATTCCTGTGATTTTCAAGTAAATATAATGAACCAAAAATTCCCATGTTAGCTTAAGTTAGTTGGGTTGCGTTTCCTGTTACTTGTAGGTAAGAATCCTAATTGGTAATTTGCTCAAGTTGACACAGAGGATCTTGGCTATAGCAACTGCCTGTACATTTAAAAGATGTCATGTTAGGGAAGTTTATACTAGCGCTCAGCTTCCAGAAACATGTGAGAAGGACAGGAATAGCTAGCTCTCCTTAGTATCTACAAAGGCCCTGGATTTAGAGAAATGCAAATGCTCCAAAATAAAGAGCAGGACAGTGAATTCAACAGAGCACGGTACTTTGTGACAGTGCATCAACTACATCTGAAATGCTAGGATGCAATTTCTAGAATTCACCTAAAATTTGAGAGAGTGGATGTTACCAATCCAAGTGAAAATAAATACTAGGATCACTTTAGCAGGTTTAGCACAGTAACTAAAGGCTAAACATAGCAACTCTGCCTAAGGAATAAAAATAAGCAGGAATTTTCTGTAAGGCTATGTGACGGCTATTTATACGCTCTCCTTATTAAGCCCCCTATGAATCTGGACTGTCACAATTGCCTCTGAACTACTCTGCCCTCCCTGAGCCTAGAATTAGTCTCTTAGAGGTATAGCCTGACTCCGAGGTAAACAGCTCCTGCTGAACGCTGAAGGTGCCAGAATTAGTCTGATGTGTTTAGGGTTGGGTTGTAACAGACAAGAAGAAAACAGCGGATTTTCAGATCTATTTTGTTGGCTTTTTACAAAATAAAACTCAAAGCAAAGAGGATGAAGCACAATGTTGTATGGCCTCGTGTGACACTTAGCAATGAAAACAGGCCCTTTGTGGAAGAAAATTCAGGCTAAAAAAAGTAGGGAAGAGTTCCAGATGGTGAGGTCTATTTACTGTGAAGGAAAACTGTGATGAAAGTAGGGAATGTCTCGGGCAAGTCAATTACACAAGATAAATCGATTGAAGATGTTCTATGGGGATCTAGCTAGGATGGAATTCTGGAATGGGAAGACAACATTAATAGGCTTTCCCTGCTTTGGCACCTTAAAGAAGTAAAAATCGTATTGACATAAGAAACAAAACAATTATAATACTATAGATGAAAAGCATATGTTCAGACAAAGCCAATTACGAGCTGCCCTCTGCACATGCCTCGTACATTCCTGCCTCTAGGTCTTTCCGTACTGTTCCCCTTGCCCAGAATACCCCTGGTACCTTTGGTCTGAAGCCAACCCACATTTCAAGACCCAGTTCAAGTGCCAATTTGATGACAAAGCCTTCCTTGACTATCCTAGCTAAAAGTTATCTTTCTAGTTGGGGACTCTGAGCAGCACTTTTGTCCTATAGCACCTAGACCTTTTGGTATTGTTTTATAGTTTATATGTTGTATATTAATAATGAATGAATATATATTTCTATTTCCTTTATCTCTCACTATTCAGGGCACTGTCTCCATCTACATCACCTCTAACATGATTATATACCGAGGTCATTCAGTAATTCACTGAACTGAGGAATAATTTGGCAGCAGAAGCCTGGGACACTTTGAACCAGAGAAAAGAAAAGGTGTACAGGAAGTCTTTTTCTAGTGTTACTCCTACTATATTTTGTCTCTCTGTACAACGTAATCACAGCAACTGGTCTTCCTCCTTGCAGTGTGAGACACGGCTGCTCATCAAGCTGAAGGCCAAGAGACATTCTTTTTTCTTTTATTATTTTTTAAGATTTTATTTATTCATTTGACAGACAAAGATCACAAGCAGGCAGAGAGGCAGGCACAGAGAGAGAGAGGATGGGAAGCAGGCTCCCTGCTGAGCAGAGAGCTGGATGCGGGGCTCAATCTCAGGACCCTGAGATCATGACCTGAGCTGAAGGCAGAGGCTTTAACCCACTGAGCCACCCAGGCGCCCCACCAAGAGATTCTTAACCCAGCTCCAGTTTAAAGAAAAATCCCTATGAAAATATTATGGTCAACCTGGCTTGGTCATGTATTCCCCTCATTTCCCCACCCTATTATCAGAACTGTGGCACAAAATCTACCTCAGTGAACAACAAGGCTTTCCATCCCTTAACTCTACAGACAAGTTTAGTTATTTAAAACCCATGTTTTTATTACAACCAAGTGAAATCTTTCTAAGATACAGCATGCATTTTTTCCCTACCTTCACAAATAGAATATATCAAATGGAATTTACTGAGGGATGAAGATTATAAACATCAATTAGTGTTTGTGTTGTCATATACATGTCAACCCAAGGGGCTGTTGAGCATGAAAGCATGGCTTGTTTTTTACCCAGACCTCTGCATTATTATAGCCTCTGTGTCTTTTCTCCCCAGTAAGTTCCCTGTACCTTGCCTCATCAGCAATTAACTTTTGTCAAAGTTAAAAGTTAAAAAAAAGCCTTATATTTCAAACTACTGGATGATGGGAAATCTGGGAGCCAAGTGTGTTTTCACTGGTTACAAAATAACATATATCTTGGACATGGCAACCTTAACAGCTGCTCCCTGCTCAGTTCCTGCTAAAAGGTTCTGTAACCTAGCCCCTCAGGCCACAGATAGGCCACAGATGAGTACAAGGTAGAACCACCTGCCTCAGGATCTCTGGCCCACCGACGCCCACCGGCACCCACCGGCCAATGACAGGGCCCAGAGCAAAGCTGAGCTCAGTCAATCAGATCCTCGCTCTTGGGAAACAGGGCTGAGAAGCAGAAGGTGACAATCTGTGGAGACTGAAGCTCTGAGCTAGCTCTGGGCTGAAAGGGTCATGGGCACTCCAAAGCTATGGATACAGAAAGCAGAGGTAGGGGAAAGATGCAGAGACAGAACAGTGGGAAAGGATAAGTATGAAGTATGAAGTGAGTATGAAGCAGAGGCAGCTTCTTGTTGAGATGGCCAACACGCCAAATGGCTAAAGGGTAGTGATATGGCTGGCACAAAGAGAGCCGCTCAACTTCATTCTGGTCCTGGCTTTCCTTCAAGTGGCGCCACCTCCCAGAAGCTCCAGCTCTTTCCAGCCTGACTGGATTTCTGGCCTGTGCTTCTGCTCCATACTCCCTCCATCCCCTGAAGTGATCAGAGGAAGGTATGGGCTCTCCTGGCTATTCAGACTGCTTTAGCGCTCCCTGTTAGGTGTGTAACCAAGATTGGTCCAGATGAGTTAGGGGAGGTGGTTGTGTCACTCTGGAACGGGATTCAGTGGAATCCTGTGGGCAGCCTCCCTTCTCACCCTGTCAGGAGGCAGGATTCAACATCTCAGTACACCCTCCAGAGACACTTCACGTCCTCAGTGACTAGTAAAGTAACAACTCTCCCAATAATTACAAATATAAATAAATAAAATAATATAAATAATAAAATAATGTAAACAATAATATAATATAAATAATATAAAAAATAAAAATAAATATATAGTAAATGAACATTTATTAACTAGAAGCCTTGCTAAGTTTTAAGCCTAATGACAACCCTGTGAGGTAGATCTATTACTATTCCTACTAAATAGAGGTGCTTACAGATGCCACGTAAGTTCTTCTCAGCAACACAGCTAAGAAGCAGCGAAGCTGGGATACAAACTCAAGTAAGTCTATCCCAGAGTTCATGTTCTTAATACTGTGACACGCTGAATAACAAAAACTTGATTACTGAAGACTCATGAGAGGACTTGAAAGAGCATTCATACCTCTTACCAACATAAAAAACTTCCTAAGGTTTCCTTTTAGATAGTTCTGTTCCCCCAAAGTTCCTCCCCTACTGACAACCCTGTCAACTCTCCTCCCTCTTCTCTACCCAGCCTCCAAAAATCTCAATCTGCATGCCCTGCTCAACAAAACCAAAGCACGGCCCTTAGGAGTCCTAATTCTACTCCCAGCTTTGCAGAGACACACATTCCCATCTCACAGCTATTATACGGAGCAAAGGTAGCCCCACAGTGATGCACAGGAAAGTAGTCACTTATTTATTGTTTAAATATTTTATTTATTTATTTGTCAGAGAGAGAGAGAGAGAGAGAGAGAGACTGAGCAAGCAGAGGGAGTGGCAGGCAGAGGGAGAAGCAGGCTTCCCTGCTGAGCAAGGAGCCTGATGCAGGACTTGATCCCAGGACCTTGGAATCATGACCTGAGCCAAAGACAGATGCTCAACCAACTGAGCCACCCAGGGTTCGCTGAAAGTAGTGTTTATAGGGTCATATCCTCTCCGGAAAAAAGGGGGACATCTTTATAGGTGGCAAGACTCAGGTCAGATCATTGGAGCAGAGAAAGTATCTTCCTTCTCTTCTTTACTACAAATTCTTGTATCTCTTGATGGATCTGGAGTAAAAGTTAAGCCCAAGGCTGTGGCAGCGCATAAGAGGGTTTTGCTTGAAATCAAATTGCTTTCCTATTCTGGGGGCGGGAGCCGACGTACTGATTACATATTCATATTCTTGATGAGGATCTTAGGTTTCTACTGACAGTTTTGTACATAGAGACCTAATCTTCCCAAGATGTGCCTGACTTGGTGGAGAAATAAGGTGAGGAATAAGGCGCAAAGCTGGCTTTCAACAAGAGTATTCAGATTATTGCTAACAGAACTCTCTTAAGAGCCCAGTTCAGATCAAGTGGTATTCAAAATATCAACTTAGGTTCTGTTAAGCCTCTCTTTGTACTGCCGTTGGAATTGGTTAGTGAATTGTACCTTGAAAAGAATAAACACCAGAAGCTGACATTTCTGCAAGAGGAAGAAGAACTTGGAAAAATCAGTCACGTGTGTAAAGAAAAATACAGCAGGAAAAGTTTCTTCCTTTGTAATGATGAACCACAGTGCTTCCTTGTGGGCATATGACCTAATTGACTCATGCTGAAATTAAAGGCAGAACTTAATAACTTCTTTGTGAAGAAGAGGGAATTTAGAATTTCCTTATAGACAAAGAGCTAGAAAAAAGAGCCTGCGCCCCTACGCAGAGATTTGGCTGTGCGTGAAAATGTGGTAGCAAAATTTCTCTTGACCCACTATGCAAAGCATAGTCTCTGCTCACCTACTTTTCCTGGCTCTTCTGATTCAGAGTTTAAAGAACTAATTCTCAAGAGCTTTCCTTTTCCACATTAGTTCAGAAAACAATCCCTCAAGTTAAATTTCAAGGATATTTGGTGTAGGGCTTTATACAAGAAATTGTTAAGATTTTTGTAGCAAGTATTCGTAAGCTGCTGGTTGTCTGGGAGGAAAAAAAAAAGTACAAGAGTCCTAATGAGAAATTCTGGTTGGAGGTGGGGAGGCTTCAAAAGCATAACATAACCAAATGAGATCAAATTCCAGCTTTTAATTCCTTCAAATATTTTTTTCTCTCTCCATCATTCTTACAGCCCAAATTTTAGATTTTATGGCATCTTAAATGTGAGGTCCATAGAGACTTCTGGTAAAAACAAACAAGCCAACAAACAAACATTTGGAGCATTCCACCATCTTTTGTTTTCTAAGCCCAAGGACAGTTGGCAGTCTTAGCCATAGGCAGCCTTCTCGCTAACAGAATAAAAAAGTTGGGTCATAAAACTACAATTCTTCCTCCCCCACTCTCCGTAAGCTGGACCAAGGCAGACAAGGAAATTACAAACTTCAGGGTAGCTCTAGAAGATGAAGTAGGGAGATTATTGGAAACCCTGCCCACACAACATAAATTGCAAAGACAATTCAGTCAACCATAAATATTTTTAAGTGAACAACCAAGCCACTCATTTTCTACTTAAAAACAGTCTCGCTCTGGCACCAACAATCCCCTCCCTGTATATAGATCTGATTTCTACCATCTGGGCTGTAAGAGATTTGAGGGGAAAGTATTTGCTCATCTCTTTCCTAGTACCTGGAACAGTGTCTTATATATGTGGTATTCAGTATGTGTTTGCTAACTGACAGGGAAGGGATTGTCTGTCAGATCTGGCCGACTCCGAGTGCTGATGTTCAAGAGGCCTCCAGAGTGCAGGAAGGCTACAGCAGCAAATATTCAACTGGTGGTGCCATATACCAAAGGGACACGTAGGATTAAGGTAAGTCTGTGTTCCACCGAGATTCAAGAAAGGTTAGAGAGTCACACAAGAGCAGTTGGTGGGTGTTCTTCTTCTGGTAATTATTCAGTTGTAGTCTTCACTTGGGACAGTGCTGGGGCTAACTACTGTCTGGGAGGATTATATTGGCCATGTCAGTCACTAACATGTGGATCCTGTCTCTACTGGATTAGTGTGTCCAGGATTCCCATGACTCTACTTCTTGATTCTTGATCTCCTGCCAGTGTATTTTCACTGTGACAATTGCACATTGTAAATGCTGCCATGGGATGACTAAGGACATATTTCCTCTAATTCCACTTTCACACAAAGGATCAAGAGAAGAATGGGAAAGAGGATGTATGAGAGGGTGGGGGCTGTTTCTCCTCCAGAGGAAGCAAAGAGTTCCATGGCGCTCCTATCATGAAGTCTGTGCTGTAAGGCACGGCGTATGGAAGTTAAGGAGAATACAGGTTTCCTCCAAGACAGAGTTGAAGTCAACAAATTTATTTTAGATAAGAAATCTCTCTTGTGCTTCAGCTTTGGATTTTCCAGCTTTCAAGCAGTATTCTTCAAGTCCAAGGGCTGAAGTTAGTAGGCTTTAGCCGTTCTAGTCAGGGATGTTGACATGGCATGATGACAGCCTTGCCCATGTCATTCCTCATTACAACCCTAGTGTTGTGACCCTTAGATTCTAATCTGCAAGTCGTACCTGCTTACATCCTCTAAGGTTGTGAGTACAGTGGTGAACAAAATTAAGCTTGCCAACTTGTGCAAATCTAAGATGATTTCTCTATTTCACTGCTTTAGTCATTAGAAAAACAAAAAAAAACCGCTCTTTTCAGTGTGTCTAATCAAAAACAGTATCACTTCTCCTACTCCTATAGTAGAACCTAAAAAGGATTATAAAATTACTCAATCATTCTTTTTCTCATTAGCACCAAGCAGGTGATCTTACTGGCTAGAAGGCAGGGGATAGTGAGGAATACAGGTGATTTAAGCAGTGTGTCTGAGGTTACCAGGGCAACTGCTAATTATTATTGAGTAACTCTAGTGTACCTCTATAAAGGTCGGGATTTTTTTTCATTATATATTTTGCTTTAAAATGGGGCTTTAAAGGAAATTGGGGAGAGAGCAGATGGAGGATGACAGATGAAGATCAGGTTAAAGAACTATATATAGCTCAAGAAAATTAAACTACTTAAATTTCATAATGTTGGTTTAGGAAATGGTGGGGGAGTTCATGAGTAAATGTAAAAAACGACTTTCTGGTTTCCTAAGTTAGGGCTTCTCAAATTAGTAAGAAATCTGAAAAAAGGCCAGACGCAGAGATGTAACTGGAAATACTTAGTTCTCTGAGACAAATTTCCTCAGCTGTCTCAGAGTTACCATTTTCTGAACTGACCTGGAGCCCTGGGCAGACTGATCTGGAGCCCTGGGCAGACCAACCTGGACAAGAGTCATGTGGTCATTGAAAGAATAATTCAAGACTCGATTTCACTGAAACACACCAAAAGCAACATGTTCTTGGTATAAGTCTTATTCTTCAAACAGCATCTTACACACATCCTTAGTTATTAAGGATGTAACAAATTTGAAAAGTTTAAAAAAAAATTCCTGTGTTCACTTTGGCAGCACATACACCAAAAATTGGAGTGATACAGAGAAGATTAGCATGGCCCCTGGGCAAAAATGACATGCAAATCATAAGCATTCCATATTTCAAAAACCAAACCATCAGACTGAATGCCTTAAACTTACACAGTGATGTATGTTAATTGCTTTTCAATAAAACTGGAAAATAGAAGCTCACATGTATTAAAAAAATCCTTACAAAGAGGTACCCCACAACTATAAAAAATAAAGTAAAATGGTGATTTTAAGACTGAGCTAATCTATTTCTGATTTTCAAAACTGAACAATCCATACACACACACATTAAAAAAATTCCAACACAACAAAAGGGTAGGGTTGAAAGGAAATCAGTTTCCCTTCTACCAAAGGCCACTGCCCTATCTGCCTCTACCAGAGACCACCACATAGACTCGTTCCCCTGTATCTTTACAGAAATATTAAATATGTACACACATCTGTAGGGGGATAGATATATATATCTCCCCCAATTCTTATATATTAATAGGAGCATATAATGCACACAGGTAGTTTTTAAATCTAGCTAGGTATCAAAATCACCTAGGAAGTTTAAGAAGCATACCAAAATTCGGACACCACCCCAGACCAATGAACTCTGAGGCTCCAGCAAAGGAGCCTAGGTGTTGACATTTTTTTACTTTAGATTCCCCAGGTGATTCTAAGATTTTATTTATTTATTTGTCAGAGAGAGTGCACAAGCAGGCAGAGTGGCAGGGAGAGGCACAGAGAGAAGCAGGCTCCCCGCTGAGCAAGGAGCCCGATGTGGGACTCGATCCCAGGACCCTGGTATCATGACCTGAGCTGAAGGCAGCAGCTTAACCCACTGTGCCACCCAGGTGCCACTCTACAGGTGATTCTAGTATGCAGCCTGGGCTGAGAACCAGAGTACCTTGCTTTTTCCTTAATGTACCTTAGAAGGTTGTTCTATACCAGCACATATAAAACTGCTTCATTTCTCTGCTGTACTGGGTAGCAGTCTACTCTAACATGTATTTTGCCCATTTTTTACTGATGGTCATCCCTTCAGTTCTACTCTTTGGCTTTTATACATGGTGTTACAATGTCCATCTGTGCTGGAGAATATCCACTCTCTTACCTGCCCTCTTCTCTGGGAGCTAACCAGCATGGATTACATCACGAGGTCCCCTGCCTCCTCTGGCTCCCAGTTGGGGTAACTAAGGGGGAGCTCTGGCAAGAGATGAGCAGGAAGAAGGAGACAGCCAAGGTATATATTTCCCTGTCTCCCTCTGAAGTTGCCTGCCCATGACCAAACCCCTTAACCAACATTCCTTTCAAGGTGCTGACTCAGTAGACCTCTCTCCCCTTTTGAGTGTGGTAACCACTTTCTATTCAAGTCCCTCCAGCCTAAGGATAATTGGTTGGGTGCTACTGTCCCTGATTTACTGTACTATCTTGTGATTTTCCCGCCCTTTCCTTCTTTGTAAATAAACTCTCCTTGAATTATGCTATTTTCATGGTGATGTTTCTACTTATGGTTCTAATACATCATCCTTGGACATACATCTTTGTATTTTATTTCCTTATGGATAATATCATCTTGGGTCCCTCTGGAGCAAAACTTCTTCACATAAGGCAAAAAGAAGATGGGGTGCCTGAGTGGCTCAATTGGTTAAGCGTCTGATTCTTGATTTCGGTTCAGGTCATGATCTCAGTCAGGGTTGTAAGAGCAAGGCCCGCATTGGGTTCCACACTAAGTATAGAGCCTTGCCTCGGATTCTCTCATTCCCTCTCTCTCTGCCCCTCCCCCCTCCACTTGTGCTCTCTAAAAAATTTTAAAAATTAAAAAAAAAAAAAAAAAAGATGCAATGGGGCAGTCCATACAGCAGCTCTTTTATTCCTTTACGGAGCATTTTTAACAACAGCCTGGGCACAGCCCCATCACCTGTTCAGTTTGCAAGGATTATTACAGTGAATACTGAAACAATGTCTTGGGGAGAACTCCACTGCTTCTTTGAGAAAGAAGCTCATAGGCACTGAAAAGAGAACCTCCTAGAGCAAATACAATGAATGACTGAAAGGCAGAATTTCAGAATGCTTTCAGAAACTCTTTTTGTCATAATGACAGTCAAATTTACACAGAGTCACAGGCTGGAATAGAATTCCTGAGGCTAAATTATCCCCCCGTGAAAACTTAGACTGCAGTTAAGTTCTCCTCTGATTAGTATGGTTCCAATTGGCTCCACCCAACAGAGAAACAATAGAGTAGATAGATGGCTTGACAGAACTCTGGAGAGTACACACCTAAACCTGCTGACTTGGAGCAAACAGCTTAAAGCTACTAATCCTCAGTGCATTTTGTTATTTGTAGTTAACTGAGTTTTACGTGCTTTATTTATTTATTTTTATTTTTATTTTTTAAGATTTTTTTTGGACACAGAGAGAGAGATCACAAGTAGGCAGAGAGGCAGGCAGAGAGAGAGGAGGAAGCAGGCTCCCCACTGAGCAGAGAGCTCGATGTGGGGCTGGATCCCAGGACCCTGGGATCAAGACCAGAGCCGAAGGCAGAGGCTTAACCCACTGAACCACCCAGGTGTCCCTATTTATTTATTTTTAGAAGATTTACTTATTTGAGAGAGAGAGAGAGCAAGGAAGCAAGGGAGCAAATGAGCAAGCGAGTTGGGGTGGGGGATGGGAGGGAGTGTGGAGGGTGGGCAGAAGGAGAGAGAGGAATCTCAAGCAGATTATGTGCTGAACCCTGAGCCCGACAAGGGGCCTGATTTCATGATCCTGAGATCAAAACCTGAGCCAAAACCAAGAGTCAGACGCTTAACCGACTGCACCACCCAGGTATTTTATTTTAAAATTATCTCAGTGTTTTGATGTGGGTTGCTCTGTGTCATACTAGGATCAAAGAAAGAAAAATAAACACTGAGTGTCTACTGCGGCCACCAAAAGAAATCAATACTAAGGATCTGTTCATTGGTAAGGGGATAGTCTAAGAGCAAACCAATTTTTGCTTAGTGAAAAAGGGAACTTTTCTAAAAAAGATTTTATTTGAGAGAGCGCATGTGGAGGTGAGCAGAGGAGGGGCAAAGGGGAGAGGGAAAGAATCTCAAGCCGACTCCACATGGAGAGGAGAGCCAGATGTGGTGCTAGAACCCACAACCCTGAGAAAATGACCTCAGTTGAAACTAAGAGTCGGACACTTAACTGACTGAGCCACCCAGGCACCCCAGAAACCCAATTCTTATTAACCACTTAATGTCAGCCAGGTCAGTTTTGCTGGCAGTAACTCATCTGACCCTCACAACAACCCTGGAAACAGGTCTTCTTTTTACTATGATTATTTTTACTATCATTGCTACCATTTCACAAAAGAGGTTTAGCTCAGAGAGGACAAATAACTTGTCCAAATTTACAGTTAGGGAATAGCAGAGCCAAACCTTCACTACCAGGCCACATGGGCTTTTCCCTACACCAGCTCTCAAAAGCTTTTCATACACGATAGAACCCACGTCAGCCTTCAGAGAGCTATTTGTAGCCCTAAGTTTATATATAAACTGCATCTGTTCTCCTGAATGACTGTTTCCCATAATGCCGTCCATTATGAGAAATACATTTCCCCCCTCAAAAGTAGAGTATTCATTTGGAAAAGCCTTTCCTCAACTGCGAAATATTGTTTTATGATGTTATAAGAGAAGTGTTGTAAAGAGCATGTTCTAAGGTCAAATATACATTTAGGAAATGCGGCATAACACGTGCCCTTTTTGAATTCACAAGGGACATATGAATGGCTCAAAAGTCCTCTAGACAAGTATCTGTGGAACTTTATTCAACTGAGAGCTCTTGCCTTTCTGCACCTGTCCCACCCTCTTCCTGCCTCAGCTTGGGGAGTGCCAACTTAGAAGTCTCAAATAACCTGTACAAGTCGATGATCATCTAGCACTTTCCAAGCTCTTTTCCTGTCAATGCAAAGGTCTTGATCATCTCCTGTTACAAGCACAGTAGGTGCTCAATAAAAACATCTATTGGTTTAACTGATGCACCCACACTATCTTGATTTGTGACCAGAAAGGCATTTTCAAAGCAGCAGGCTGGCTTCTGTGGGCCATTGAAAAGTGTAGCCCTGGTGAGCTAACTGGGTTCCTCTATGAAGCAAACCCATCAGTCCTCAGCCTCAAATGTTGTGATTAACCTCAAAGACTAGGGACAGGGTGCTCTTAAGGCCCTCCACAATCAGCAATGCAGGAACAAACAGAGTGCCAGTGATGATACAGACTTGGTCCTGAAAGCATGACAGTGAGGTCAATACTGTTTTTATTCTCATGGAAGTACATCCACTTAATGCATTATGCCTATGGTTCTCAGACTTCAGGATGTATCAGAATCACCTGCAGAGCTTGTTGAAACACAGAGGACTGGGTTCCTCCTCTAACGGGGCTGATCCAGTAAGTCTACAGTGGGGCCCGAGAAAGTATAGATCTAACAGACTCCCAGGTAATGCCAATGACAGTGGCACAGGGAGCACACTGAAAACACCACACTGGCTAAGACCTGCCTGAAGACCAGTGTACCTGGAACCAAAGGAAGCGTACATGAGATTCTTAATGCAGAGATGGAGCTAAAAGCAAGATCCTAAGGCTTTTCCAACTAGAAATGTGTTTCTGGCTAAGTAAGCATCTGCCTCCCAGACTGACTAGAAAGGTTTAAAAGGCAGTACTTTAATACGACTTTAATTTACTTGATTTAGGATCTAAATCTACCAATGAGATTCCCCCAAAGTATACACGTAAGCAGAGAAACAATTCCTAATCTAATTCTAAGTGAGAAAAATGTCATTTTAAAGTTCCTTCAAAGGCATAATAGTGCTAAAAGCTATTCACAAAATATTAAGCCTATTTCCTTAAGATTCAATAAAAAATTCAAGATTTACAAATGCTTAACACCTACTTACATATATAAAATGCAATGGCATAATGCAGTTGAGGGCAGCTAAATTCACAATACATTTTTTTTAATTTTATTTTTTCAGTGTTCCAAGATTTGTTGTTTATGTACGACACCCAGGGCTCCATGCAATACGTGCCCTCCTTAATTTATTTATACGCTTAATTAAACACCAAGACTTTACTTAGCATCTACTGTATGTCATGATAAATTTGGATAATTATTTTACATTATTTAGCAATATTAATTCATTTACAAAAAAAAATACAGACCCTTTATGATGTTAGCTCATCAAGGGGGAAAGAAAACAACAACGTGTGTGAAGGAAAACATTTTTCCATTTGAGATTTCCACGCTGCTGGAAAACAGGGATGTGGGATGCAGCTAAGCCCTTGAACGGTGTCCCATCCCCGCCTCCTCCCATACCCCCTCTGCTGACAGGCTGTAGAGATCCAAGTGCCACTGACAGCCCTGGTGCTTGGGAAAGAAATCCTGCTGGGTCATGAAGTGTGAGGGCTGCCTTGAGCAATTTTTATGTTAAAAAAATATCCCTGCTAATCACCAAACACATTTATCCAATAAAAATCAGATGGGTCATCAGGAAGGAATCTCCACCCTCAACCAAGGGAGGCCAGCTGAGCTCCTGACTGGCGAAGGAGATCTTGGCTAGGGAATGGGAAAAGCTGACAGAAAGCCACGCAGAAAACAAGAACACAGGTCGCATCAGTGACAAGCTCTGAAGATGCCAAGGGGGCATACTTGGAGGAACTGTGGCCATGGTGGCCCCAGGAGACAGACGTATAAGAGGGATGGCTTGGGGCTTGTCTAAGAAACAACCATGAACGAGCTGGCTGGAAGCACCACAGAGGTTGTGAGGAGGAATGAGAAGAGGCAACTGATTCCTTGTGAAAAACAACTCTACTTTCAAATCATTTCCCAAGGTGAGGAATGCCATCAAGTTTTCAGGCAAAACAGTCAGAAGAGACCTTTTCTGCTTGGAGGTGGGTGAGAATCAGAATCCTCAGTCTAAGAGGAAAGATCCTCCTCCACAGAAGAGTGATTCAACCACAGAGGAAAACTTCTCTTTCAAATCCCTGCATTCCAAAGAATGACAAATCAAGATCATTGTAGTAAAAGCATATTGCCTGTTTGGGTGTAACTCTTTTGGCATGAAATAGCACTTAGAGGAGATAAAATTACTTTTAAGAAATTCCATTTATTATCACCGTTGAATGCATTTTGTGATTCATTTGGTTTCAGTAAATAAGAGCTATGCACACAGCTCAACTGCCTGGGATGTGGACATTTCCAAATTGTTCAGCAACAGGCATGCCTAGTCCCCAGTTGGTCTTGGTTTAAAGCGGGGTAGCACCTGCCCCTACAGAAGTTCCTCCTTTTCACTGATAACTCAATGACTGAATTGATACGTCCAGTCTGGGATTCTCTGATTCCAGGTGGGAAGCTCATGGGGGGAAGGTGAGGAGAAGAGCCTGGGACATTTCTCTGCACACAAGAAAGACATACCAAGGCTGAGAGGGTAGAGGGAGAGAAAGGGAATCTCTGAGAGGGAGGAGGACAAGAGGCCCTCCACAACAAAATTAACTGCTATTCACAGATTCACAGTGCTAAACATATGAGGTAATGAAAGATGATCTCATTTACTCTTCCCAACTTTTTTTTGGAGGTATAATTCCTGTTTTATAGATGCGGAAAGAACAGAAGGCAGAGAGAACTACAGCAGAAACTCTTTTTGTTTATCACTGTACCTTCAGCATTTAGGATAATGCCTGGCCCACAGTAGGTGTTCAAAAAGTATTTGTTGAATGAATGTTGAATGAATTAAGTAAGACACAAGTAAAATTTTGGAGATACCTCTAAGGTTTTTCTCAGATTTTATCAGAGAGCAGCTGAATCAAATTCAGGAGACAACAGTGCTTCAGAGAAACAACGCTGCCTGGAAGTAGGCCTTGTTTATCCTCTGAATTTCAGCAACTATTCTCTTGCCTCTCACTGGCCACTAAGAGGTAGAGGACAGTTGACTCTGGCATAGTCTGAAAGCATTTGGCATGTGCACATCTTTTAGGTCACCAGAAATAACTTGGAAATGTGTGTGTGTGTGTGTGTGTGAGAGAGAGAGAGAGAGAGAGAGAGAGAGAGAGAGAAGCGGAAAGGACAAGAAAAATTAGTTTTATTTATGAGGCTACTGGGCAGTGAGCTATTTATTTTTTAGGGGTGGGGACGACTCAGGCAGGGAGAACTCCAAGCTTGGGTTCCTCCCATGGCTATAATCATCCTCCATCCTCCTAGCATGCTTTCCATCTTAATAAGCCCCTCCATCCCTACCCCAGAAATCTGAAGAAAGCATTTACCTAGTAGTTTTTAACCTGAGGGAATTACTGCAGTATTTATGTCCCTAGTGGGATGTCCCCTAACTTTTTTCTTTGCATTTGTTTACCTCCTTCTTAAAAATCACTATCTTCCAGAAAGAAATCTTTCAGATTTCTTCCAGAAATCACTATCTTCCACAAGGCCAACACCACTGGTCATTGTGGGAGTGGAGAGTGATTTTTATTTTGTCAGTCCTTTCTAAGCACTCTTTGAACAACTTCCGTAGTTAGAGACAGGTCAGACCCCCTTCTTCTGGCACAGGGAACAGGGGATGGGTGCACTCAGGGCGAAGGTCGGGTACCAGACGGTCTATGTCGGTGCCAGGAGTGAAACCTCGGCTTTCCTGCTTTCCATGCCACTGTGTGAGCTATCTTTCTGATTGCCTCAGTCATTAGCCATGGGTTTTGTTTTGCTTCTTAACTTCTTAGAATCTCACTTATGAGTCATCTGCTTTCAAAGAAGATTCTGAAAATTGACAAGCTGGTCTCCATGCTGCCATTCTCTATGGTGAGAGCCTTTCCTACCCTTCCACCTTACCCAGGCAACCCTGCCCCTCCCACGGCAGCTTGAGGATTCTGAGGTCACAAAAGCAGAGGCCTATGTCATTTAACTATTGCTGAATAAACTGACCTGAACTCAGTGGCTTAAAAAACCACTATGTATTATTTCTCATGCATCTGTGGGTTGAGTGAGTCCTTCCTGGACTCACTCATGTGGCTGCATTCAACTGACGAGTGGCCCCGGGTTGGGCATGGCTGGGACAGCTGGGCTTCTCTCTCCAATAGTCTTGCATGCTGAAGGAGACTAGACGAGATTCTTTACATGGCGGCTGGATTCTAGGAAGATGATGAGATGAGAAATTGCAAGGCCTTGTGGCCTAGGCTTGGATGTTATACATGGTATCATTTGTACCACATTCTATTGGCCAAATCAAGACAGGAGATGAAGGCCAGCCTAGATCCAAGGACTCTACCTCTTCATGGGAGCTACAAAGATTCTTTGGCCCTATGTCATCTATCATAGGCCTATAGCCAGGAGGTAAGGAGTGAAGCAGGCCAGTTGTGAGAAGATAGCCACCGTGGAGAACATCACTTGTTACCAAGTAACACACAGATTTAGGGTGGCCAAATCTTTAACTTTTCAAAAGAAGCTGGAAATATAGATTTAAAAAAATATAAATTTTTTAAAGCAGTTTTATGTTTACAGAAAAATGGCTCAAAATAACTCAGTTATTTCTCCCTGCTGCCTAAATTCCCCTGTAATTAACATCTTTCATTAGTGACGTACATTTATTAGTAGTATTACATTAACTAACATTACTTACATTAGGATTCATTCTGTGTTCTATTGGTTTTATAGGTTTTGACAAACCAATAATGTCTGGCATCTACTGTTACAGTGTCATACAGAATAGTATCGCTGCCCTAAAAATGCCCAGTGTCCTACCTATGCACCCTTCCTTCTCACTCATCTTTTTACTGAGTCTGTAGTTTTGTCTTTTCCAGCATGTCGTAGAGTTGGTATCACACCATGCCATGGCATTTTCACTGTGCCTTCTTTCACTTAATAGTCTGAACTCAAGCCTCATTCAAGTCTTTGCCTGACTTCATAGCTCTCTTCTTTTTATCACTGGATTATATTGTCTGGATGTACCACAGTTTGTTTATCCATTCACCTACCGTGGAACATCTTGTTTGCTTCCAAGTTTTGGCAGTAACAAATAACAATAACAAAGGAAGAAATAACAAATAAATAACAGTAACAAATAAGCAATAACAAATAAAGCTGCAGGTTTTTGTTTGAACTTAAGTTTTCAACTCATTTGAGTGAACATATTTGAGGGTGACTGCTGGACTGTTGTATGAGAAATCTATGTTTAGCTTTGTAGGAAATTACCTAATCATCTTTCAAAATGGGTGTCTGCTTTTGCATACCCACAAGCAATGCATAAGAGCTCCTGTTGTTCCATATCCTACAGCACTTGGTATTGTCACTGTTTATTTTAGGCCTTCTAATAGGTGTACAGAGAGATCTCATTGTTTTAATTTGCAATTCCCTGATGACATAAGATGTTGAACATCTTTTCATATGCTTATTTGCATCTAAATGTCTTCCTTGGTGAGGTGACTATCCAGATCTTTTGCCCAGTTTTTAACTGGGTTTTTTACATATTATTGGATTTTAAGCGTACTTTGTATATTTTGGATACTGATCCTTTATCAGATATGAGTTTTGTAAATATTTTCTCTTATTCTGGGCTTGGTTTTTCTTTCTCTTAATAATGTCTTTCACAGAGCACAAGATTTAACCACAATGAAGTTCAACTTACAAATTTTTTCTTTCAGAGATCATGTACCTAGTCATTGATAAACCCACGGTCACCTACAGATTCCCTTATATCACCTAGAAATTCTAGTTTTGCATTTACATTTCAGTCTAGAATCCATTTTGAGTTAATTTTTTGAAAGGTGTCAAATCTATATCTAGGTTTTTTTTTTCCATGTGAATGTCTAGTTGTTCAGCACAAAAGGTTTGTTTATACTTTAAAATTGGGGGGCGGGAACCTAGCTGGCTCAGTTGAAGCATGCAGCTCTTGATCTTGGGGTTGTGAGTTCAAGCCCCACAGTGGGTGCAGAGATCGTATAAATAAGTAAAGAAAGAAATGTGGTTTGTTGTTGTTGTTATTATTTTTTGGTGGTAGTGGTAAGGGAGGAAGGAAGCTTCCCCTCTACCAACACACACATTGTGTTGTCTGTAGGCTGTTTTCTCCATCCTGGTTCATCTTTGCCTCCCTCATCCCCCTCACCTGCAATGAACTTCATCCATCCATATTAATCTATTTAATTTTACTTAACACCAACCTCACATTTTCACTATCCACTTTTTCCAATATTCTGATTGGTGCATGTACTCAACATGATCAGTTAATGGTTGGTGAACTCTAAAACCACTTATGAGCTATAAATCCCATTTAGCACTGCCATATACCACTGTCCTTTCTCCTTAGCTAGACTATAAACTTGTGGCGAGGCCAGGAATCCTCCTGTTCTCATTTACCCCTGGTAGCCTAGCAGAGGTCTGGGCACAAAATAGGTCAGCAATATTTGCTGACAATTTTAGACTACCTGGACTTTGGTCCTGACTTACCAAGTGTCTTTGATCTTCAAGAGGGATGGCTATACTTTAGGAAGTCCAGCTGAGGACCTGCCAAAGATGGAAACCCTGCAACCTTGCCCTGCCATGGCCAGAACAGAGCATCTCTAATTTTGATGCCCGATTTATCATTATGCCCACACAAACAAGAGGGTCCTGATCTCCTTGGAGAATTAGGAAAAATTTACCAATGAGACAGCAAAATGTGGTCTCTAAAGTACCAAAGGATGCTGAGTCACAAAGCATGTTCCTTTCATTATGATGGTTACATGGTCATAATGACCATTCCAGTCATTTTGAAAACAATGAAAAACAAATGAATGAAATAAAAAAGAGAACGGACTGTTTTTGGTGACTGGTTCCCTACCTCTTGCCCAATTAATAATCAAAGTAATAATAATCCCCCACCGTCTGACTGTGTTTTCTGTTTTCATCTGTATTAAGTATTCCCACTCAAGGATCTCTGTGTAAGTCAAAGTGAACAATGATAGAGGGAATGAAAGTGTCCAGAACTGAGGTTGAGACCCCAGTGGTCTCCGATGGTTGTGACTGAGCCGAGTCACCATGGCATACTGTGCTTCCAGACCTCTCAGAATTCGTTTTCTATAGCCAAATACTGCAGCGTCTATTTCCCAGGACCACCTAGCTTCTGTCTATGGCCCACCCAAGCAACTGTAGGCAGAAAAAAGAAGGGAGGCACAAACTTGATATGGTGCATTCAGGGCCTTGGGTCTCAGAAATGGTCGGCAAAACTCCCGCAGAGCTCATGGCACCTTTGGGGTGGGCCTCAGTGAGGCTGCGGCAAACTCTGGCATCAGTGCCAGCAGCAGCACTCCTTCTGCTTCAGGAGCAGCCTGGGGCTCAAGACTCCCAGGTGCCAGCCAGGTGTTCCCTCAGCCTGGAAGGACAGCAGACATTTTGGCAATATCTACTATCCTACCTCCAACTTTCCTTGAAAGTCAAACAAAGTACAACTGTTCCTGGCATCACTCTTCCTGCCCTGGGAAAGCCTCCAAATTCTGGAGCAGGCAAGGACAGTCCCTATGGATGGGGGTCACTGGCAGAGTGACCCCCAGTGTCTTATGTAAAACAAATCACATCTAGACAACTGAAAAACAAAAACCTCAAGTCCCCTCTTCTAGGACCTATTTAAAAGACAGTGTCCTGCAATTGCACTAGTGGGTATTTACCCCAAATGTTCATAGTACCCCAATGTTCATAGCAGCAATGGCCACAGTCACCAAACTGTACAAAGAGTCAAGATGCCCTTCAACAGATGAATGAATAAAGAAGATATGGTCCATATATACAATGGAATATTATGCCTCCATCAGAAAGGATGAATACCCAACTTTTGTATCAACATGGATGGGACTGGAGATTATGCTGAGTGAAATAAGTCAAGCAGAGAGAGTCAATTATCATATGGTTTCACTTACTTGGGGAGCATAAGGAATAACACGGAGGATATCAGGAGATGGAGGAGAAGTGAGTTGGGGGAAATGGGACGGAGAGACGGACCATGAGAGACTATGGACTCTGAGAAACAAACAGGGTTTTTTGGGGGGGTGGGTGAGCCGAGGTATTAAGGAGGGCATGTATTGCATGGAGCACTGAGTACGGTGCATAAACAATGAATCCTGAACACTGAAAAAAAAAATTAAATCACAAAAATAAGTAAGTAAATAAATAAAGACAGACATTGCCCTCTTTTGTACCATTTAGCCATCAAAGCAGCCTCTTTAGACATACCATACACTCAGTGGTAACTCAGGGGGCTCCCAGCTGCTAAAAACAAAGATTAAAGAGGGGCGTCTGGGTAGTTCAGTCAGGTAAGCATCTGCCTTCGGCTCGGGTCATGATCCTGGAGTCCTGGGATCGAGCCCCACACTGGGCTCCCCGCTCAGCACAGAGTTTGCTTCTTCCTTTCCCATTGCCCCACCCCACTGCTCTTTCTCTCTCTCTTGCTCACTTTGTTTCTCTCAAATAAATAAATAGAATCTTAAAAAAAAACAAACATGTAAATTAAAGACCATTAAATGGTATTGCTGGCTAAGATCAGAGGACAGTAAGCAACCTGGGCTAGAAATTCAACCTTGCTCATGCTGAGCAGCAAATAACATCAGTAACTGACACGTACAGAAGTTTAAACAAAATGGGGAATAAAAAGAGAGAGATATAAAAGAAACCAGAATCATCTTTAAGTCGAGGAAAGCAGGTAAAGGAGTGCTTGACAAAGCCAGACAACGAGGGATGGAGACTCCATACGCAAGTCTTGCCGTGGAGAAGCAGAAGAGACTCACTTCCCATAAGCAGAACGAGTTTTCCCAGTACATAATTTCATCTTATGTTACCGTTTTCATTTGCGGTAGAAGTACTCCCTAAGTCCATTTTAGAGTTCTTCTCCCCCTATGCCTTAATATCCCTGAGTTTCTTCTAAGGAAAAAATTGTTGGTCCCATTTTGCAGATCTGTAAATATCTTACAGAGATAGAATGGCAGGGTGTGACCACACAACCACCACCTGGAGATGGGCAGGAAAAGGTTCTGATATCCTGGTGTCTCACCAGAAGCAACGACTGCCCTGAAGACAATCTGTGGCTGAACTTCGAACTATTTTCACTAGAGAAAGGCAAAGTCAATTCTGCTCTTCCGAAGTCTTATACAACCGCAGCCTGAGAGTCCAGCTGTTCTGGTCATGGCCTTACATTCTTTCTGCAAAGACTCTAGTTGACAAGATTTATTTGGTGGTCTGAAGAAGCATGCTAAGCAGTGTGGGAGGAAACCACAAGGGAGGACTTTCTGGCCCTAGCACAGTGAATCTAGTTTCTGTGGAGGATTGGACAAGCAGCCCCAAGCTGCCTGTCCTGGCTATGGGTGCTTATCACCCAAGGCTGAAGCAACAAATGTTCTTCTCTTTTCTAGTCTCTGGTATGTCATCACAGTTATGCTAAGGTTTGAGGATCTGAACACTGTAAGGGCTACTGGAGGGCTTTTCTTTCTAGAAGTGGACACAGAGGTAGCACTGGACATATTCCATATCATCAGGGAGAAGGGAAACCGAGACAACATAAATGAGTGAAACAGACTTGGCTACTGATCTCCTGAGTTGCAACAGTGCCTGGATGTTTTATAAAACTAAAAGAAATCGCTTTTCATGCCCAGCAGCCAGCACAGTCAACAGCCATCACCAAAGCCATCTCAGTAGGAGGGTAAATCAAAGATCACCAAGGCCAAGAAGCAGTATGTTAAGAATAATGATTCCCCTCTGAGATGATGATGCTCAAAAAATCCACAACAAATTAGCCAAGCTCCACATTTAGAAAGAAGGTTAAAATCATGTTCATGGGACAATGCTCAAAGTCAGATGGGGCCAGAGCATAAAGTCCGGGTGGGATGGTTGAGCAAAGGCCTACCGTGGAAGGCAGTCAGAAATCATACTTACAGTGAGTTGGGCCGGGTGGGTTTGAGCACATCCAGGTCTGGGTCACTAGAGTTCATGTTGGGCTGTAAGCTGCTGCTGGAATTAAGGATGCTATTTGCATTTGATGAGACGACAGATTCCAAACTGGAGTTGATGATGCTGTTTCTTTGTTCCTCTGGAGAAAAATAAGGCCAAAAACCCCATATTACTATTACTTCATAGGGATAGTTTGTTTCAACATATATAAACACTTACCAATAATGAGAATGGATTGAGATCTCACCAAAGCTCAGAAGAAGACATAGGAAAGATAAGATTTACAGGCGGGAAAGGAAGACGAACAGGTGACTTACAGCTTTGGAGCAAACCCACCTCTGCTCAGCCTGATGGGTCAGACCAGGCATTTTCCTAAGAGTGACCCTACCACTGCACCATAAATTTTGTGTCTTCTTTTGACTGGTAGATGGGCAGAACATAGAGTAGTCTTCAGAGCGCCCTTGTATTTCGGTTTCTGTGACATTCACCTTTTATTCTAAAACTCCTGCCCCTAATATGGTCTTAATTGTCAAGACCCTGTCCTACCTCACCATAAAATGTCTACTACTTGGTCATCAACATCCTTATGACTCTGCAGTCTACACTTCTGACCACTCCCAAGACAAACCCTCCTGGGTTGCCTCCAGCTCCATGTAGTTGATGTTCAGCTTCAAGTCAGTTCTTTAAATAATAGATCTATAAGGGCTACAGAGTTGTCTGCATATAAAAAACCGAGTCCATGGTCTACATAGTCACATTAGTGCTTAGAGAGTATTACTAAGCCTGGAGGGAGGAAACCTGAGTTCTCTTCAAGACTCCACCCCTGCCTGGCTGAGTGGCCTCAGGCAGTTTTCACTCTGTTTCTTGGCTAATGCATCTATAAAATGGGGAGAATGAGAACTGCCTTGCACAGCTCAAGGAGTTCATGAGGATCAAGTGGGATCATATGCAAGAATGCATTTTGTAAACTTCAGAACACTGTTCAAAGTCAAGAACTTTCTGTTTCTTTCCATCTTTAAAACTTGGAACCATGTGCTGAAGAAAACATTTTTGGGATAGTTTAGCTAAATGGCACAGGCACCACTGCTGTAGCAAAATAGCAGACTTGGAATGTCATTCTTGTCCCACATTCATTACAGATACACCATAATGAAATCAGCTGATGCTATGGGCAATCAATTCACTTCTCAGGAAACCTAGCCTATGTGGGTTACTCCTCACTGGACCTTTGAAACAAGCTGGAAATATACCATGTCCCTAAGACAGACTAGACTCACTGATACGGTAGTTCAGAGGGTGATATTTGAATTCTTCAGGCAATAAAGGGGGTGATGTAATAAAAAAAATACTTTTCCATTTGTACTAGTCATGTGCATAAAAATTTATCACGCTTATGCAATGATATTAGAGTTTAATCTTTACATTTAATACACACACACACACACACACAACCCCAAACACCCCAACACCCCTAATATCTTGGCAAATTCTCTATGCCATGCTAAAATCCTATAGAAGAGTCAAAAACTCCATGAGGCTACTGGGAGATTTCTCAACTCTTAAGTAGATTTTGAAAAAAGTAGATTATTAACTTGATTCCTGGGATTAGGAACTATTCATATTTCAAGAGCTTAAGTTCTAAACAGGAACAACAAAGAAAGAGAAACCAAAAGAGTTACAATGCACCCAGATATAGGCAAACTAACAGGGACTTTGAATGGGAACTTGCTATCAGGAAGAAAAACAACTCTAGAATTACGTAATTAGGGGATCACTGAGAAAATGGATATGCCACTTGCCACTTACCTGTATGAATCAGTGCAAACTTTCCTTTGCACAAAATACTCATGTTGAGATTTCTGAAAAAGACTGAGAAGCCCAAGACCACCGTATAGGAAAAGGCACTCAACATACTTCTCTGGGGTTCAATGAAGACAATTTCTGCTTCCCAGGGAGGGAGAAGTGAATAGTTTTATTAACTCTAGTCTGAAGCCAACTTTTTTGCATGATGTAATTCTCTGAATTCATAGGAAACCTAAGAGTATAACCATAGCTCATATTTCTCCTGTGATTATACTTACTTGCCCTTAAGAGGACTATGATTCTATAAATTAAAAACAACACCTTGCTAAAAACATGTTAGTTTTTCTAAAATATTATTGGGACTTTTTTTCCCCCCTGACTTACTACACATTAGAAAAAGAGATGGAAGTTTCTTCAATTTTCATCTGTTCAGTGAATGCTCAGTTAGTACCAAACACATTCCCAGATAATGAACACCCTTACACTAATTCTTAGGTATTTTATTCAGATGTATACTAGAATATTTATTAGTAACTTGCACATACTTATTTGTTCATATGTCTACCTTCCTCGGTAGACTAGGAGCAACCTAAGATTGAACATGTGACAGATAAAATCACAACACAATCACAATTTCAGTTGTGAAATCACAACTGAAAAAAATTAGATAAAGATGCTTTCTTTTACATAGTAACACTTTATCAGAATCCTAACCTCATATAAGAATCTGATTCTGTAAATGGGATTTGAGTAAAATTTTTGAGACCATATCTTCTGTTATAGTATTACAGACTGGCTTTCTCCATGAGCTAAGCAAGGAACACTGCTGGATATGGAAGCTGACATTTGTCTGAAATGAACCCACACAAGAATGAGGACGGGGTGGACAATGACAGCCCAACCCTGCCTGGCCTAGAAAGGCCACAAAAATTAAATGGGTGGCTACCCCCAAACTGAACTCGAGGATTTCTAGCATTTTATTCAGTGGAGGACACTAGAACTCTTTTTTAGGAAGTAAATCCTTTTTGAGATTCTATTTTGACCTCTATTTAGGTATTGTGGGCCTGATACATATGGCAAAACCTCTAACAAAATGACAACAAGAGCAAAAGATCAAGGAAAGGTGTCTTTGTCCAAAAAGAAAAAACACAAAAAAAATTAATCATAAAATTTCATAGTTTTGCAGTCAAGATGGCCAAATATACATCTGAAGAGTCAGACTCTTTACCGGTATGACTCAATGGGCCACATGATAAGGAAATCTGGAAACCTGGCACTCTCAGACTGTAAGACCACCACAGTTTTATTGGACATGAGACCACAAATAGCGAGACTGAGAACATCTAGGTGGACAGGTTTCTGAGCTGAAATGCTGACGATCCCTACTGAGGGTGAGCAGGACAGTGAGAGTCATTCCAGAGAAGAGGTGGAGAGTAAAATCCACCGCAACTCACACGTTTTAATGGTATGGCAAACTATACCAAGACAAATTCTAAAGCATTTGGCATGAATTAAGAAAAAAAGAGAACATGATTCAGTAATGTCAAACAGGCGGATCTTTGTCAGGTGGGCAAATGAGTACTTTCCCTAACAGCAAAACATAATGAGAACAGGCAGCCTAAAACATTATTAAAAAAAAAATTAAATTAACCAAATTGTTCCAATACCAGACCTGGACTTCTCAGAGACATTGATGATTCAAACCAGGTCTGGCATCCTCATCAGAAGGTATAAGAAAGACTGATGGCAATTACATTGCTGAAGAAAAGGAAATTATAGGCTAAGGGACTGAATAAGAAAAACAACAACAGTTATGAGTCAAAGCAAAAGGATCATGGAGAACCACTTAAATGACCAAAAGAGAAAGAATGTCCACAACTCAGGAGTATTCCTAAACTGGATGAATTTAGTGGGGATGCTTGCTTTCTACAAACATGTTTGTCAACAAGAAACTCTCTTCGTTTTAGTCACAGAAGACAAAAGCTCAGAAGCAAGGAAATGATAAAATAAATCCCCCAGCAAATGTAAACATGTATGGGTAGGTGATGAATGTTTTCACGAACACAGTTTCTATGAAGAGTGATAAGCTAGATGAGGTGCTAGTGCTGAGAAATGCAAAATACTCAGGGCAGGGGCACGTATGCCCATGCAGAACACCTAGAGCATCTGTTACAGTGACCTGCGAGGTCAGCATCAGTCACAAGTTCAGGGCACCCAGCCCATGTATAATATACACTAAAGCTCCATGAATGGTTACAAGACAAATAATAAATATAAGGTGACAATAAGCAATGAAAATGTATTCTGCTAGCACAGAACGAGGCAGTTCCGAGTGACTGAATTTTCCAGGTGGTTCAGACAGGGACCACTAATGTCCTTGAAACCAAAGTAATGGTTACAGTGGGCAGAGTCTGTGTTTTTTGTACAAATCAGGAATGGAAAAATATGACTATGCAACCAAATCACTGCAACTAAAAAAAGAAAGCCACAGAATAATTTTGGTGATATTGTACTTGTTCTGGGGGTTGCCATGGAAATCTGGGAGCTAAGCAACTTCACTTTCCATATTTACCAAGTGACTCCTGCTCACTCTAATGACAATCCCTCCCCATCCCCACACCCCGCCCCCCCCTACAAAAGGCAGGGTCTCTGTTTATCACAGAACCCAGAAACAAGGCCAGGAATGTGCATGCAGAACCAAACCGAATTCACATGTCTCAGCAAGCCTCAACACTCTAGCCCACTGAATACCTAGAGTGGGAGGATAAATAGGAAACACAGACTTGCAACGTAACTTCGGGGGAGGTTTCCCACCATGCACGGACGTCCGTCAGAATACGGACTAACATCATCTTTCCATGATGCCTGAGACTAGCTGTCAAAAAGAGGGAAGAGAAATGTTCTTTAACAGTAGCTCATGATGCCTCACAGAGCCCTAAGGAGGGAACGTGCTCTCTACATGATCAAACAGGGAGGAAAGGGAGTTACCAGACTGATGGAAGTTCTGGAAAGACACAGGCTTGAGACAAAAAATATTAAGACAAAAGCAAAATACCCAGAGGCTTTCCCTTGCTGTGGTACGGAGAGAGGTGTACTTTCTCCTGCTTATTAAAGTTTTGCAATGAAGTCTGTAATGTATCATCTTGACAAGATAGGATGATAATAGAATGGCAGCTTAATGAATTTTGCAATAAAAAATGATGAGTGCACAGCAATTTCTGAGTTTACCATCTCTGGGAAACACCCAAGTGCATGAGAAGCTTGGAAACAGATTTTCTGAAGCAGTATTTTTTTTTCTCTATAGTTTTCATTCCTGATAATAGTGGCGTGCCAAGCCACACTAAAATCTGAGGTGGAATGATTTCATGTTGACCCAGCGTCAGTCCCTATGATAAAAATAATCTCAAAAAGCAGTTTGAGCAATGTGTTTGGGCACATAAAAACAGTTTGGGCAATGTTTCAAAAAAGAGTCTTAAAAAAACAGTTTGGGCAATGACGGACTAAACAGTGAATTGATAAGTAAAAAATGTGGTCAAATTGTTGTTCCGACCATAGGACATACTACATAATATTAGAACTTTTGGCAGGTTGGCTTCAAAAAAACTACCAATTTTGGTACCATGTGGAGTGACTGACTGACTTCCTTCCCATGGTGCTCATAAAAAACGCTTCTCTTTGCAAAGGGGAAAAAAATGCTAATAAAACTGGATTTCATGAGGGAACGGGGGAATCACCACAGCTGGCCCAGGGCTGAAATGATTCACAGGAAAGAGGCATGGAGGCACAACAGGGAAGCCCATTCCCGAAACACCACCATTTCAAAAACCACAATGTAGAAACGAATCTACCTAATGGCTGAACGTGGAGTTGAACGATCAGAGTTAAATACATATTCCACTACTTATAACATAGCCTTCTTTTCCATTTGAGAACTTGCTTTCTAGTAGGGATCTTCTTCCTTAAGTCTCTGGTTCCCAGGTGAGTGAGGGAGACGTCTATAGACTGCTTACATTATTGCTCATTAATAAGAAAAAATTATATATTTACTTATTTTTATACCATGACTCACTGTAAAATGGGCTTGAGATAGTATACAAAATGTGTGAATAGGCAGTTTGATTTTAATAATATAAAAATCAGTCAATATATAATAAATATGCATTCCTCTCTAATTTAGAAAGTACAGAAAAGCATACAAATATTCTATATGCATTTTGTTGTGTAAATGTCTAGTTGTTTTTCTATACATAGAAAAATACACACATATATACTTTTCTTTTAACAGAATGGTATAACACCAAAACAATATTGAGTTACCTGCTTTGTTCACTAACTGATAAAGCCAGACGGTCTTACATAAGACTGTAATACACTTTTTTTCATTTAATGATCTACCTTGAACTTTTTTCTTGTCATTAGCTTTCCAGGGCATCATTTTTTAAATGGCCACATCAACTATGTCATTTTCAGTCACATATGGTAACTAAGTATAATTAAGCCAAGAGCCACATGATACCTTAGTCTGTGTGACAGTAAGAATCCATGTGGATAAACGTGTCTCATGCCAAAACAAACAGGTGTGTCCAAAGTACCCAGGATCTGCAGAGGCAAAACCCGAGAACAGGCACATGCTGCAGCCTTGAGCACTTGGAGAAAGGCATTATGTAAGCCTCTGAATAATATGAATTCCCAGTTATTTTTCAACAAGGAAGACACAAATGAGTATATGAGTTGAATTCTTAACCTCTCACTGGGTCTGTCTGGGAGAGGGTCCAGGATGAATTAAATGCACTGAAAGAATTAATGACAGCTGTAATCCCAGCAGCTAGTTAGTGTGATCTGTGTTAAAACAAAGCCCAAGAATCTATTCCCACCTCCCAGCCCCAGCAATGCTGTACAACTCATCCCAGCTGCTGATGTATTTGAATTCAAGCAGCAAATCAGCTCTCTCTGGGGCCAGGGTGACTCTGCATTCCCCTCACGTATGGGCCTCTTTTTTGGAATCTGCTGGATCCAGAGGGGGAATAATTTCCTTAGCAAAATGTAATGTAAAATTATAGTCTGATGATAACCATCACAATTGTAGCTAATGTTTATTAGGTGCTTACTAAGTTCTAGGCGCAGTATCAAGTACATGACATGCACTTACACTGGCTTACTTAATCATGCTAACTGCCCTCCAAGGAAGCTATTCTTAGTGACTGATTTTACAGATGAGCAAATGGAGGTTCAGAAAGGGAAAGTAATGCTTTCCAGTTCTCAGGGCTGCTAGGTGACAGAGATGGCACTGAAACAATGCAGCCTGACTGCAGAACCCCTGTTCTCCAACACCACACCAGGCTGCCGCAAACCTCAACAGAGTCAAAGAGATGTTCTGGTAGTGACAGAAATGAGCAACCTTGACTGTTTGTCCCTCCCCACAAGCCTGTGTGTCTCTCACTTTAGCTGGCATTAGCATCACCAAAGCATCCTTTAAAATACAGATGCAGGGTGCCTGGGTGGTTCCGTCGGTTAAGCATTTTACTCTTGATTTTGGCTCAGGTCCTGATCTCAGGGTCGTGGGATCAAGCCTCACATCTGGCTCCACACTCAGAACGGAATCTGCTTGAGATTCTCTCTCTCTCCCTCTGCCCCTTCCCCTGCTCTCTCTCTCTCTAATAAATAAATAAATATTCAAAAAAAATACAGATACCTGAGCTCTAGTCAAGACCTCCTGATTCAGAATATACCAAGGAGGAGCAGGAGGAGGAGATCAGGCATCTGTATTTTTAATAAGCTCCTTACAATGTTCAAATGCACACTAAGTCTAAGAATTACTGTTCCAAGAAACATGTTTCAACACCTTGGTATAAGTACTAAATATCTGAGACAAAAATCGGTGATAAATGTCACTTTGTAATCTCTTAGAAGATTATTATTTTTTATGTCACTTTGTAATCTCTTAGATTATTATTATTTTTTCTCAAGTAGGCTCCATGCCCCAATGTGGAGCCCAATGCAGGACTTGAACTCAAACAACCCTGAGATCAAGACCTAAGTGGAGATCAAGAGTTGGATGCTTAATACGTTGAGCCACCCAGATGCCCCTCTTGGAAGAACTTTAAAGGGGACAAGACCTGGTTGCTGATCCTCTCTAATCCTTCTGGCCCCACCTTCTGCAGTTGTCCAGAAAAAGTACAGCTTCTATGTCAGTAGCTTTCATCTAGATATACGGCTCCCATTTCTGCTATATGATGTATCCATGTGGCAACTTGGAGATTAAATGTAATTTCCCTTGCTACCATTCATCTGGCAGCACAATCGAAAAACCCTGTTCCATCTGTTCTGAGGTTATCACAAATGAGAGTGACTACCTTGGCCCAGCAAATTAAAGGTACTGCTGAATGCATATTGCTCTCTGCATAGCTGGGGCTAGATTTGGAGGGGATGCTGCCTGCTGGTATGCATATTGAGGAGTCCATTCAGGAGGGTTCGAGTGCCCCCCCATGGCACTACTGGATGCTAGGACAGATGGCTTTTACTGCTTCTGTAATTCAGTCTAACCAGATTTTCACTTCCATGGCTGAGGAAATGACACAGGCACCCTTTTGAAGACAACGTGGCATGGGGAACAGATACCACCTGGGTACAAATTCCTTGCCTCCCCTTCACCAGTTGTGTGACCACTGAACCTCTGGAGCCTGAGTTTACCTGTCTGTGAAATGTGGTTTCTGAGAACCTACCTGGGTGATGGTCAGTTGTGAGAATGAAGTAAGACAGTAATGTGCTTAGGCTGCTTGCCATGTTAGATGAGGTATAATAATTTTAATTTTTATTGCTGTTATTATTGAATGATGCTCAGATCTAACTTGGTCTCAAGGTTCTGATTCAAATGCCTTCATTTATCATTTCACAGCAGCCCCCCACCCCTGTCTCTTTACAGGCAGATCCCTAGTTTACTGAATGAGTAAACTCCAGGTACATAAGCAATGCTGGAAATATTTTTCCTTAGAATAAAGGTTGAGTTTGCAGGCTAGGTCACAAAAGCACAGAGAACTACATTTCCTCGAGAACAACCGCACAAGTTGGAACCAGAAGGCAGAGTAATCACTCGCTAAGAGAACAGCTGTGAGGTCAGAACAAATGGGTTCAAATCTACTTTGTTGCTGTGTGATCCTGAGTACATTAATTAATATAAATTATATTTTCCTCTGTTGTCCCAAATGGGGACAGTACCTATGTCATGAAATTGTGAAAATTAAGGGAGTTGTTGCTATGCACAGTACTTAGCATGGGAAACCACTTGATAAATTATGGAGCCATATATATTAAACACACATTAAAAAACTGATTTCTAAGAGAATGTTTTCTTTTTTTTTTTTTTAAGATTTTATTTATTTATTTGACAGAGAGATCACAAGTGGGCAGAGAGGCAGGTGCATAGGGGGTGGGGGTGGGAAGCAGGCTCCCCGCCGAGCAGAGAACCCAAAGTGGGGCCCAATCCAGGACCCTGAGATCATGACCCGAGCCGAAGGCAGAGGCTCAACCCACTGAGCCACCCAGGCTCAAGAATGTTTTCTAAGTATAGTTTTGAAACAGATCTTCCCACAATCCTTAGTTCTAGAGATAAGAAATACATATACAAATGCTATTCCAAGTTCCCTCTGTAGAGCGTCACTGTCCCACCCTTCTGTCCTTTGGATGAGACTATACCCATTTCCTTTAGCATTTTACTCAAAATTCTACCTTTCAGAAATTTCTTGACCAGCTATATACAACTTGGATATCGAGTCCCTTCCTCACTAAAATATTCAGTGTTTTCCAAATGACTTGCATTTGTTGCTGTGATGCTTTTTAAACCCTGTATCTCCTTCATCATTTCCTTCCTTCTTTGACACAAAGTTTAATCTCAGAGACTTCTCCCATTTCGTCCGGAGCCCCACTTCTACCACACACTGATTTGTCTGTGAGGACCCACATGATGCCCTGGGGCTGACCAAAGTTCTGACCCAGCAAAGAGTAGGAAAATGCATCTAGCTCTTCCTCCTGGGAAGAGATCACTGTCATCATAAAGACATCTTTGCCTTTAGGGAAAGGGAAATGCCACCTGGGAAAGATTCTACTACATCCATAGACTGAAGCTGAAGAACCTTAGGGAGGTACCTGGGACGCAACTCGTCTATGTACACAGAAAGAAAAACACTTCCAGAAAACAAGACACACATCCGGGAGCATCAGTTATTACGTCACATGCTCCCATGAGCCTGAAGTGCAGGTATGAAGCCAGAAGACTGAGCCTATGAATTCCCAAAGTGACTCTCAGGAACTTCCTCTCCAGGAAGAGGGAGGCGATTGACAGCCTGAGGCCAAGAGTGTTGGCATGGATTCATGTCTATGCCAAAAGAATGGGCTCCACCTTCTGCATAGAGTGGGGGCGCTGCAGAGAGGGGAGAGAATAATGTGCGCTGACATTCAACAGCTGGGACTTCTCAAAGAGAAACACCCAAGTGAGCTGTGGCTGGGAGTTTTAGGCCCACTAAATATTTCAACAGGGACCAAAAAGAGGGCTAACCAATGGAACACAGAGAAAGTTGTCAACTGCAAGTGTGTCAGTGAGCAGAAAAGCATAATTGAACTCAAAAGAGATCAGACAGATGGAAATAAGAGGAAATGAGGTTCTGAAAAATATCATCCTCCAAGTGTGAAGGCAGAGAACGGATATGTGGAGGTGTGCTTGTGTGTCCACACAAGAGCAATCTGACAAGATATCTGCTCTGTGGCAAGAACCTGAAAAAAGGTAAGGTCACATCAAACCTGGACAGGTGTCACGGGAACCCAAAGTGCACAACAAGGAAATGACAGGGGAACACAGTGAGCATCCACAGTGATGTAACAGTGAAATGACAGTATCTGAACCCAGTTCAAGTCCGAAGAAACTCGAGTTTCTTAAGAGAAAGGAACCAAGTTGCCCCAAAATTCAGAGCAAGATCTGTGGACTCTCAACAGCGGCACACATTTCATGGGTGGGACATAAGGTGTTGGGAAGAACATTCTTTATCTTAATGGTTACAAATTTATTTTAATGTATATTAGAGAATAATACAGTGAGACCATCAAATTCATCTTTTTAGAGATTTTACTGAGTAGGATGAGGCCATGTAAAGAAGTGAGTGGCTTCAAAATTAATTTTTTTTGAACTTGAATAATCCAGCTTTGTTAGACTGGACATTTACTTCAAAAACTCAGAAGAATCATATAAAATGAACATATGTGTACATAGCAATCAGAGCTGAACATGTAAAGAGAGAATGATCTGATATTAGAGAGAAGGAATTCTCTTCCCATATAGATAACAGAAACAGGATAATTAATATCCTGAAAATCATAGACAAAGGAGATTATTGAGGCTACTGAGGTCAGAAGTGATGCACGTTTTTCACAAAATGGCTGGTACTAGACTTTAGGACCAACCAGGTGGGGTGATTTTTAGCCAGCACATTCAGAGAAGCCAGAAGTATCACGAAGAAAAATTCTCAGAACAGTAATTTTTTTGTCAGCTTAATATTCCCTTTGCTGGCTTTTTTGCCCTATATTTAGGTTCTAATGCCCACTTTTAGGATGTATATCTAGAATCACTCTTCCAAATAACCTTTGGAAACCTTACATAGAATCTCAGCAGTTTAGGGGTGCCTGGGTGGCTCAGTGGGTTAAAGCCTCTGCCTTCGGCTCAGGTCATGATCCCAGGGTCCTGGGATCAAGACCCGCATCAGGCTCTCTGCTCAGCGGGGAGCCTGCTTCCTCCTCTCTCTCTGCCTGCCTCTCTGCCTACTTCTGATCTCTGTCTGTCAAATAAATAAATAAAATCTTTAAAAAAAAAAAAAGAATCTCAGCAGTTTCAAAACTCAATTCATTATTTCTCCTTTCTTTTCACAGCACCAAACTTCTCCCAATGACTCAAACTCAAAATTCCACATTCTTCTCCTTTGTTTCCTACATATAACACATTGCAAAATTATTTTCATATTCTTTTTTCTCTGTGTTCCTCCTGCAATCTGCTTTCTTTCAGATTCTGTCAAGAATTGGTGACATAATGTTGTAGGAAGACTGTAGGTTTGCAAACAGATAAACCTTGTTCTGAATCCACTCCTTCTCTCTGTTATATGATTCTGGAAAATAAGTTCATCCTTTTAGGCCTTAATTTTATCATCTTTAGTAAGTACCACAGCACAGTATTAAAAAAAAACTATGTTATGCACTGAAGCTTTACAAATCAATTTAAAGAACTGTATTAAACAACAGCATATGAGTTATGTGGTTGTCGGCCAAAGAATGAACGAAGGCTTATACAAATGATTTGAGTTTGGGAAGGAACTGAGCTAGGTATTTCAAGTTCCCTTAACCTGAAAAACATCATCTTATGGAAATACACAATTTTTTTTTTTTACCCACAAATGACTTAGAGTGTTTATTTGTACTTTAATTCTATAGATAAACTTGGCAAAGCGCTTTGATAAAGGAGCCTTCTGTCTTTATTCGCAAATGAGACAGAGGAAGAGTCAGGTGTGTGAAAACATGACAGTGCCCTGTCACCTGCTCATCTCACAGTGAGAGGTGGCTGGGTTACAAGCTGGGGTGGGGTGCCAGCAGAACCTTCCAGCTTCTGGCCAGTCACCCACCCCTCCTATGGTACTTTCCAAGCCAGCCTGGATATCATCCTAGTTTCTCAGGAAAAAAAGGGTTTTCCAAAACAAACCATAAAAAGTCTATGTATAGGGGCACCTGGGTGGCTCAGTGGGTTAAGCCTCTGCCTTCGGCTCAGGTCATGATCCCAGGGTCCTGGGATCGAGCCCCGCATCGGGCTCTCTGCTCCGCAGGGAGCCTGCTTCCTCCTCTCTCTCTCTGCCTGCCTCTCTGCCTACTTGTGATCTCTGTCTGTCAAATAAATAAATAAAATCTTAAAAAAAAAAAAGTCTATGTATATATGCCCTCCTACATACTTTTCAGTGAAAATGTTTCTTCTCTGAGAAAAGGAGGAAAGCTAAGCACCCCTCAAATATCCAAGGTTCCAGTCCTGTTTCCAGAAAGCATTTCCTAACATTCAGAGGAAAGACAGGCTGCTTCACTGTCTTGCCATCTTCTATCCTTCTGTCAACTGTTTGCAGACAGAGACACCAGCAGCTTGTTCTGTAGCTTAGGTCTGTCCATTTTCATATGTCCTAACACTTCATCGTTTACCTCACGTGATCAAATTAATCTTGGGTCAAGATCTAATTGATTTGCTCCTAATCTCTATCTTCTTTCTTACATGCTCCCAGAATATGCTTCGAAACCTGTTCCAAAGCTGCTTCTGCTTCAACCTAACAGTCTGAAGGGTCCTAATCTACACTATCCTCTGCTTAGTAGTGAATATTAGATGACCGTGGCTCTCCTGGCGCTGTGAGAAACACATCACCCCACAGCCCAATGCCGTCCGTGTTCATGGAAGATATGGGGAGACCAGTTCTGTTCCCAGTGTTCCCTGCTACACTCAGAAGAGCCCAAGCCATGTGCAGACCAAAGAGAATGACCCAAACCACATATTTAAGAAGAATACAGGCTATCGTTTGAAGAGAGGTCAAAGCTCTGAAACTGTGCATATCCTCTGACCTAGAAATTCTTCCAGGAATTTAGCTTAAGGAAATGATCATGCCTGCGAACAGATCTGGCTACAAAGATAACAGTAGCTTTACTCATAAAAACTAAATATCTGAAACAACCCAAATGGTGCCCAATTCACCAAGGTCTAGCCATTTTGTGGGATAGTATGATATCGTGAAATGCAGTGATGGTCTGGAGGCAGCACGGATTCATTTCCAGAATGAAAACAAAGGCCATTACCTCTGAAATACAGGGGATAAAAAACGGTTTTTGTTAAAAAAAAAAAAAAAAGTTTTTTTGTGACAAATAAAAAGATGTCAATCCACGTTATGTATTTTCTCTCTCCTCAAGGCCAAGTGATTCATTCTTCTGATCTGTGTCTTTACTGTACCTCACAGAGGTTAACAACAACTGCAACACTCCCCAGCATTCACTGGGCACTCACTCTGCACTAGGTGCCATGTGAAGTACTCTAATCCGCACAGCAGCCCCATGAGGTAGAAGCTGTTGCCCCCGCCTTCTGGAAGAGGAGCCTGAGGCCTTGAGATGCAGGTAACCTGCCCCCATCGTGTGCAGCCAGAGACAGCAGACACAGAACCAGCAGCCAGGCAATCTGGTGCACTCAACCACCACGTGCTCCGCAGCCTCTGTGAATGGACTTATCCTCCGAGGTCGGTTATCACGGTGGCCTGCTGCTATCTATTCACTTGTCTACTCCCCTCCCTCAACTGCGAGCACAGTAAAGACAAGGTCTGCTGTTTCTGCTCCCAGTCTCTCCCAGGCAATGTGCCAGTGTCAGTTGTATGAAAGAGCGAGCCTTGGTATTTGTGCATGATTAAATAATAACTAGTAATAATAGCAGCAGCTCTCAGCTCTTGCCGAGTCCAAGACTTGTGCCAGATCCTTAAATGTAAAATTTTACTTACTCCTTAACAAATCCTCATGAGATAGGCACTATTATCCCTACTTTATAGATGAGCAAACAGAGGCTGAGCAACAGTCAAAGACTTGCCCATGTGTTGCTGCTGGTGCCAGAACCCAGGTCTGACGGGACTCCAGGAAGAGCTTCAGCCCTCAACTCTTACACTACCACCACTCAGCTCTCTTATTCCAGAAGCTGAAACAAGCCTGAATATTTTAGGGCCCAGTCATCTGATACAGCAAAGAGCTCCGTTCTGACATGAAAAACAGATTCAGTAAAACTGTGGTGATAACACTGTGCTGCTTGGAACAAAGAGAGTGTTATTCTCTAATTAATTCATTCATTTAGTTCACACATTTATTGGGTGTCCACTAAATGCCAGGTTCTGTGAGAGGTGGAGTAGAAAGATGAGCAAAGGCAGGGCCTGGCCTCAGAGTCACATGAGTGGGGCATGTGACTTGCACTAATAAGCATTTAATGACAAACTGAGAAAAGGAAACTGGTTCTGTGCTGCTAACAAAAGAGGGGCGGAAGCCATGATGCCAGAGCTGAGCTCCTACTGTGTTGCAGGAGGAAACAATGTTCCGCTGTTTGCCCAGAGGAGATCTGGAAAAGAGAATCCTGCACAGCAAGTCGCCCTGGCCTTTCATTTTTCTGACACTGCTTCCTGTCCTACCAGGCTTACTCAGCAATGAAACCAGGCAGGGCCCAACCACACACCATCCTCAAGGACACTTAGGACAGTAGCACACAGAGAGGCTGGAGGTGTGCACCCTGAGCCATGGGACTCACGTTTCTCTGCTGATTGCATGGCGTGGAAGAGCGTCAGGGGCCTCTCGCTGCAAGAAGGGGGCTTGGAGTCACTGCTCTTCTTCCGGGACAGATGCAGCTGGGCGTTGGTGAGAGGCGTATCGGGCACGGTGTTAAATATCTGCAAGTGAAGTTGCACAGAAGGGTTACACTACACACTGCCATGAGTCAGGGCGCAAGCCCTAACCAGTACAACTGAAAGCTTGGTGGTATCAAAGACTCAGCAAAAAGACCCAAGAAGACCACCTGCATTAGCTCAGGACTTTGTTTGAAACATCTCTCAGAACTGGTACTAAACATTTTCTTTCAGGAGCATATCTTGGAGTTTGGTGACTATTCACTTCCATTTCTGTCATTCTGCTGTCACTTACACTTATCCCCTCTGTAGTTTTCTTCAAGGGTGAGGGGAATGAAGTGTGCTAAATACAAGCCACTGTCTATTAATAGGGCTTGGAGTATTTTGAGTACCTTTGTCCAAAACCAGTTCATCAAAACCCTTTACTTTCCTCATTGGTTCTACTGACCAATTCTTAATGATTGCTTCACAACTTTCTTAGAATGTGAAACTGCATTTAAATAACATTCCGAGAAGAAGCCCAGGGCAGGGCACCAGTTCCTGGTCTGTAGTCACCTTTGGATGGAGCCTGCTTTCCAGCTCAGCAGCTCTATGTCATCTTTGATGCTGAGCATTTTCTCATTTAAAAGGAAGAAAAAGGTTGATGATAAAAGTAACCAAAACTACAATTTGGAAAACATAGAAAAGCATCGGAAAAAAAAGAGATAAACTTTCTATTTTTACCATTTAGAGACAACCACTATAAGCATTTGAGCTTTCTTATGAACTTTTTTTCTTTTAAGCTTTTACAACAGATGAAAATTGTGACAATGTTTCTTTTTTTTACAGATACAAGTATGGTGGCATCATTATAACAGCTACACTTACATGGTGCTTACCATGATCACCATAGCCACCACACAAGGTCACTTCCCTAGGGATTAGTGTGTTCTACAAGTGGCTCATTCAGTTCTCAGTGACGTGGAGCAAGAGGTACTGTCCTCACCACTTATAATGAAGAACAAAGGCAGAGGTTAGCTGCCACAATTATGGATATAATTACAGATAACATAGAAAGCTGTATCCCTAGATTTTCTTGATTTCTTTTTTAAAGATGTATTTATTTGAGAGGGAGGGAGAGAGAGAAGGAGAGAGCAAACGGTGGGAGGGGGAGAGAGAGAATCTCAAGCAGATTCCCTGCTGAGCACAGAGCCTGATGTGGGGCTCGATTCCAGAACCCACAGAGCACAACCTGAGCTAAAACCAAGAGTCAGATGCTCAACTGACTGAGCCACCCAGGTGCCCCTAGACTTCTTTTCAAATGCATATAAATGACAACACTACCTCAATCAAGAAAGATCTCTTGAGCATTTACTTCATACCAAGGACTCTGGTATCACACTGCACATGGTGAACACGTTCCCTGTGGATGGGACGGTTTGCATCCACTACCTGTGATTAACAGAGTGTTTGCCATGCCAGGTATCAGGTTAGGAGCTTTGTATGAGTTACCTTGTTTAATGTAAAACAAACAAACAAACAAACAAACAAAAACCCCACCTCCCCTAATTGAGATTACATAATCTACACAGTTTTGTATTCTATACATCTAACATATTTCAACATTTCTCCTTTCTTTAAAAAATCTTAAACATGATCCTCAATGGTTGTGTAACAGCCACACTGTATTAAGATATCAATATTTATTGATTTATTCATTATCATGTCTCACTCTGGAGCTAGCCTCCTTCTGGATTTCCACTTTCTCAACAATCATGAGTAACAAGAGGAAGGTGGGGGCACCCCACTTCCTTCCACTATGGGTAGCATTAGATATACTATGCTCTTTTCAATGGCCCTCTCTCCTTTGTGTGTGCATTTAAAAGCAGAACTCTGAAGCTGATATATAGGAAGCAAAGTCATAAGAATGATGAGAATTTCAGCCAAAACAGCTGCTCTCCATGGGCTGGCAGGTCCTTGGGCTCCAATGATGCCAGCCAGCTGGTTAAGTCAATCTCGCTCCCAAACACAGCTGTCTGAAAAACAGCATTATCATATTTTCCCTAGGGGACTGAATTTTCAACGAAATAAACTGAATCACAACATAGCTGAGTTCAAGTGGGGCGAGGGGGTAAGAAGAGAAGGGGACTTAAGCAAAAACAACAGAAATGTCCTAGCTTCCAGAGTAGCTGGCACCCCTAAAAATAAGTACTGGTGCTATGTACATGTACAGTCTCCTGAGTTCTGCAAGGGAAGCAAAGAGAAACTATGGTTATTGTCGAGCTCAAGGACTACAGACTCTAAGAGGCCTTCTCCCCCCTTTCCTGTGTTCCCCAAACAATGCTGAGCTGCAAGCCTGCTCCCAGATGACCACCTCATGGTGCACTATTATCACTGACATTTAAACCGTGCTTCTGTATGTGAGTGTCTGTGCCCGGCAGGCACCATGCTAGGCACTTTGCACGGCTTTAAGCCACAGATATTAAGTAGGGTGAGCACGCCACAGGAGAGATCTCCTGACCTGCCTGCTGCACAGCGAAGCAGGAGAGGGGCTGGACCTGGAATGCAGGGTTGCAGCTCCTCACATCTGCACTCTCCACTTACTCAGCTGTCATTACTCATTCAGCTCAGCTTTTCCAGCCAATCTTCACTCCAGAAGCCATGCCCCCCAAATGCACAAGCAAGGATTACAACAAATAACGGTATCTCTTAGCACCCCTCTGCCTCTGTCCTCAAGAATAACACTCTCAGCCATCCCTAATTGAAAATGAATTCAGACTTGTGATGGCCCACCACCCCCTTATGTCTAGTCTCCAAGGTTTGTTTCTCTTTTCCTAACTGGAAATAAGCTTGTTGGGCAACTACAGTGGACACAAAGAGAATGGATACACATTTTAATTTCAACTATCACCAAGAATGTGAGGTTACAGTCCTTCCTAAAAACCGCATGAAATGCTGGAGAAGCAAAGAATAGGTTGTGAAGAAAGCCTGCAGATTTGGGCAGATGCATGAAAAATTGCTTCCAAAACAATGTTTACACACAGCTGAGCAGGAAGAGACATGGAACCCAGGAGAGTCGTTCGTTCTGCATACTGGTAGGTTTCTTTAAAAGAGAAGTTGTTTGCCCATACCAGAACCAGTTCTAGCAGATTTTCACCACAGGTGAGACCAACAGTCCCAAAGGCCAGTTCTCCAGCCATCACCGTAAGCCAGGCCCAGGCTGCTCAAGAGTTCTGATGGGGCTGCTCTCACACCACAAAATGTCAAGTGCCAGACACAAGACTATCAATGCAGTGGTTACAGATGTTTCCAGAGTGCAAGGGCACCTCTGTAAATGTGAACAAGTCAGAGCAGATGATACAAACTTACATTAAGGAGTCTGGAAAATCATGCTCCAAATTACTGTTGTTCACTTAACTCTGAAACTTGAACACATGCAAGCTGTTTAAAGCCTGCTTACTGTCTGGCACTTTCTAGCCAGGCCAAGGGTTTGTCTCTGTGCTAAAAGCTCAAGCTGGAATTCTGATGACAACCTGAATTTTTCACAGTTTCCTTGGTTATTCCAAGTCTATTTTGTTTGGAAGAGGTAATTTCAAGAAAATCAAATGAAGTTTCCTTCATTCTATTAAGAAGAATCACTGTAGAAATGACCCTGCCAAATGATGCAAGTGTGGGTTCCTATCATTTATGACCAATGGATTTATGGAGCCCTACCACGTGGCTGGAACAATTCACAAGTTTCACAGAGACTTTCCAAATTAACATAAAAGAGGGGGATTTATTCTGTGTCCCAAGTGCCCTATTAATTCTGTCCAAACTTACTAATTGAGTTAGGAACCCTTTAGAAATAAAAGTTATTGGGAAGGCCATAAGCCTTCTGGAAGCTACTGAGGAGTAAAACTGTAACATTAAAAAAACAACAACAACAACTCTGCATATCTCTTCCAAGTATTCCCAATTTCAAGCTTCCTGTAAGTGGAATTAGCAGACCCATAAATACCAGCTTCTGTTTCCCTTTAAGCTACATGGGAGAGCGGTCAGGCTTCTGGATTCACACAGGCCCAGGCCCGGTCTGGGTTCTGCTGTTTACTCAGTGGGCAACATCTACAGTGACACTGTAGTGATCTCACCATCACTGATAGCAGCACCATTGCCATATCACCACAAAAAGTCCAACAAAGGAATTCATAGCCAGCATATGGGTAGAAAGCAAAGAGGCTTTGGAGCTAGACAGACTTGGGTTCAACTCAGGCGAGAGCCTCAACAACTCTGAGCCTGTTTCCCTGTGCAAACGAGGATCTAATACCTGCCTCACAGAGCCATTGAAAAGTTAAGGCACAGTAAGTGCTAGAACCTAGCAATGAGTGGACAAGAAATGGTAGTGGTATAATGACAATAAAATAACCAAAATCTGTTGAGTGTTCATCCTGCTATTTGCATGAATTTTCTCATTATTTTACTCACAAGAACTCTATAAAAAAGGTACTATTATTCTTGGCATCATGAAGGTGAGAAACCTAAGACTCGGTGAGATAAACTGATTTGTCCTAGGTCACATACTTGAATGCAGCTGAACTGGAACTTAGCATGACCATCTGGATATTACCCATGTGTGGTTTTATACCTATTATTAATTTGAAAGACATAGGACAAAATAAGAAGATTCCAAGTTTTACAGTCCAATGGATCTGACTTTAGTTGCTTACTAGTAGTTCTATGATTCTGAGCAAGTTGTATAACTCTGTGACCTTCAGATGCCTCATCTGTAAAAACTCTCAGAAGTGTGGTGAAGACCAAAGCACCTAACACAGTTTGACACTCCATGTTCAAGAGACATTACTGCATTCAATAAAAAAGTATAAGAAGAGAAATAACTGGAGACTCAACAATGAATTATTTGCAGTCAGGACACGAGGATTTAATTTATAAGTGCAAATTTAATTACTGCTCTTTGCAAAACATCGATCTTAACTGCTTACAGCAATGTTAAAATTTGCTGTTCTTTTCCCTTGCATTGTCTACAAAATCCAAATTTCACTGCCCATCCCCCTGCCTGCCTGAGGCCCATCCCGACAACTGTAGACCACTGCCACTTGCAAAATTTGTTGTTAGCGGTGGCACATACACATTTTTACACCTTTTGTGATCCCATTCATCACATGCTTCTGTAATTTACAAGGATTAGGAGCCTTCCTATAATGTGTGGGGTGCACTCTTTATTATGTGCTGTGATATTTATGGGAGGAAAATTAGATCATGATAAAGAGTTCCTGGTCTATAACTGCTAAGTAGCTCTGAGACAATAAATCAATGACAGAGGCCTGAGGATAACAAAGCAAAACAGAAGAGACTGAGCATTTTCCTGAGACACAGATGCACGAGGTCCAAGTATTAAAGGATAAACAAATCTGGCCTTGTTTAATGTGGAGTTTCTGCTTTGGGAGTGGAGGGCTGGAACCACAGAGCAGGGCTCACACACTGCCCTCTCCTTCTCATGACACAGTGCAGCAGGGCTGCTTAGGGCCTGAGAAGCTATAAACCCAGCGCCTTTCCATGGGAAAGCTGGGCAAGTCTTATTAGCAGGGCTCATTTACAGCAACTGTTAAAAAGCCAAATTCATAGGCTACAGTGACAGGGTTTTTAAGGACAAGTGGGAGCCCAATACCCTATTGATATTAGCATTTTGGCAGAGGGATCAACAATTTAGAAAATAGTTTGGGAAGTTTTACTAAAAGTCCTTCAGAGAAAAAAAAAGTCCTTCAAAAGAAACCAATTCCATTTAGGAACTGGGGGCATATATAGATAGATGGCATGCATGGTCATCCATTGGATGCTGTGATTTTCCCAATTTCCAGAAAGTTTCTCCTTCCCGTTCTCTTTGCCCATGGAGGAATAGATGAAAACATAACAAAACCCCATCCTTATTTAAGCTATATTAAAGGAGCTTCATAATTCAAACAGTACTCAGTTTATCTGGAGCTTATTGGGAAGGAATATACATGCTCAGATTCACAACCCTATTGCATTAAAGAAGAGTAATTTGCACAGCACTTGACACTCAAAAAAAGAAAAAAGGCCTGTGAAAGAAGCACTCCAGTCCTGCATATAAGTAAATCTAGCTTACTTTTAAACCTCACAAGGGCAGACCAAAAAGAGCATACTCGGGAACCAATGGAAGGAAAAATAACAAAAAATGAAAATCAATGAACACATTAAAAAAAAAGCCATGACCATAAGATACAAAACTAGCTTCCCAAGCAGGCAACAGCACCAGAGATTATCTTAATGTAGTAAAGCATCAAGGCATTCTTCATCATCATCATTAAGTTGAAATATCAAGAACATGAAATAAAACTGCCAAATACTTGTCAGTTGCCAGAAACTGTTCAAATCAATTATACTTCACTAACTGATGGACATTTTGTGCACAAACCCCAATAGTGGTGTAATGGGTTTCAATTTCACCAACATTTTGGTAAAAGCAGGTCAAGGTAGCTTGGTGGGTGAAAATCAAGTCAGATCAAGACAACAGCACCAAAAGACACTACCATTTTAATGGGAATGCAGGGATGCTTAGCACTTGGTGCTTATACTAGGTGTTTAGTGGGGTCCCATGCATGCTTACCAGGCTCTTCTCCTTGACTGACAGGATTAAAAGTTAACATACTTCGAAAGGGGACACTGATCTTTGGGCATTTCTAAGAATTAACAACTCAAAGATCAACATTCCTCCCTCTTACAAAGCAAACTGATGACCTGGGAAAGGAATTATGATGCTTTCTTTTGTAAAAGAACAACAGGCATAAAAAGGGGCAATAGTGATAAAAGCATGTGGTGCTTAGGCACATGAGCACATCCACACTCTGCTTCATGTACAGAAACCCTTTGGAGGGACACGTGCATGGCTCAGTCAGTTAAACACCTATTTTCAGCTCAGGTCATGATACCCGAGTCCTGGGATTTAGTCCCAAATCAGGCTTCTTGCTCAGTGGAGAGCCTGCTTCTCCTCTGCCTGCTGCTCCCCCTGCTTGTGCTCTCTTTCTTTCTCCCTGATAAATGAATAAATAAATAAAATCTTAAAACAAAAACAAAAACCCTTTTGAGTGCCACAGCCAAAAGAAATGTGGACCATTACACAATGAGTGGGTCCAATCCTACCCTTACAGGTTGGAATTTAATAGGAAGATAAAACTCATGCACATATACATTATTAATCTGAGATTTCACATTTAACCGAAACTATAAAAACAAAGTAGTATGGGGGTGCCTGAGTGGCTAGTGGGTTAAGCCTCTGCCTTTGCCTCAGGTCATGATCTTCGGGTCCATGGATGGAGGCCCGCATCTGGCTCTCTGCTCAGCAGGGAGCCTGCTTCCCTCTCTCTCTGCCTGCCTCTCTGCCTACTTGTGACCTCTCTCTCTATGTCAAATAAATAAAATAAAATCTTAGAAAAAAAGGTAGTCTGTTTCCTTGGTATGGTTGTTCTTTCCCAAACATCTAAAATTTTCAAAGTTACTGGCAAGGTAACCTTTAACCAAAAAAATAAAAGGAAACTATTTTAAGTAGCAAAATTCCTGGGTGTAGGGGAATCTTAGACAATGACAGCACTCAACATTTTGTTTTATTTTAACTAGAAGCATATACATTTTGGTAACTTCCACTATAACCCCAATATTGGCCTGCTTGATGTTTCAAGGCTCAGAGTGATAAGCTATGAGCTAGGCAAAGATTGTGTCTCCATACAGAAATGGTAATTTTATATAATGCATTGTTACCTTAAAACAAGCATGGAAAGAACTAAAGTCTTAAAATCTTTCCCCTTTGATATCCGACTACAATGTAAAAAAAAAAAAAAAAAAAAAAAAGATAGAAAAAGAAAAAAAAAATCCAGTCTCTGAAGACTATTCTTCTCTAGGTCTCACTTAATCCAAGAACCAAAAGTATGGAGTCATTGAAGGGAAATGATGCCATAAATTAGAATTTCCCTTTAAAAGTCTGGCAAGAAGAACCAAATAAAAGCCATTAGGATCTTACTCTACCTTGTGAAAAGTAAAGGCTGTAAGTCAAAAGTGACACTCTGAGACTTTTTTTTTTATATAAAGCCACAAGTTTATAACAGTACAGTCAACTCTATGATTTTTGTGCTTTATTTAACAAGTGATTTTGATATCAATAATCAGAGTACAATTTGGTTCAGTTTCCAGGGATGTCTTTCTAAAGTGATGATATAATCATTTCACCCCTTTAAACTCGGAAACTTGAATGCTCCATTTTTCAGGAGTAAACGCAAACCCTTTTCCATAGCTTTCCAAGTCCCTGACAATGGGCTAAAGCCAACTGTGTGGTAGCATCTCCCACCACTTGCTAACATATAACCCATGTTCTTTCACAACCATGTCATTTTAATACACATAAGTTAACTAATCCCTAGAAGGCTGTCACTCATATCTAAACTCTTTCTCTGCCTAGAAATGTCTTTATCTGTCTGAGCCTGGTACAAGTAGAATTAAGTGATTTCTCCTCAGTGATGCCATACACTTGCCTCGTCTTACTGGATGTCACTAAGCACGCTGTATCATGCTTAGACATATCCTGATAAAATTGGAGGGCCTTGGGAAGAAGGTCCCATCTTACTCCTTTTCAGCCAGTAGTAGATGCTCAATAAATGCATGGCACAGAGATAAACTAGAACAGATTTCAGTACCTTGGGTTGTGAAAGCAGTTCAGACCTAGTTCTCTCCTAAAGGCTTTTTTTTAAACTCTTTGCACTTCAGGTTCATGATTTGTAAACTAGAGGCAAAAATACTGACCTTATAAAAATTAAATGATATGATGGATACAAAGCTGCTTAGGACAGTATATTGTGGATAAGAAACTATAATAAAAGTTAACTACTACTGCCGTTATTACATCTAAACTATGTACCTTACAAAGATCCATTACTGTCAACAGAGTAAGTCAATCAATATGTATTACCAAACATGGAAAAAGGAAGATCCCTACCAGCCCCCAAACATAATCCCTATCTTCTGGCTTTCTCCTCTCTGCCTCCACTTACTGTGGGATATTTATCTCCTACAACTGTTCCAAACATCACTCTTCTCACTGGGTCTGCCAGGGGAGGCGAAGGCCAAGAGTTTCTGGCTGTATGCTTTAGCCAGTTCAAACACAGAAACCTTTCTCCTTCTCTCTTTTTATTAATTTTTCTTCTCTTTGAAAAGAGATGTTTCATCAGGTAAAAGAAACTGAATTTTCTGGCTAGCAGACATTCCCTATCCCCCTCTTTTAAATGTCAATTTTAACAACAAAGATGTGTTTCCAGTTATAGACATTGATGAGTTAGTTCTCCATATTGAATCTTTCAAAGGGTATTTGAGGACTGATTTGTCAGTATCACCAAATGTCTGATGCCCCCTGGCTGTGTAAAAAATGGCAATGCTGAGAAGAGTGCTTTCTGTAAGAAATACTGAGGAACTGCCTATGTTCAGCACAAGCCTCTCATAAGAAAGCAATGTCTTGGGGCGCCTGGGTGGCTCAGTCATTAAGCATCTGCCTTCAGCTCAGGTAATGATCTCAGGGTCCTGGGATTGAGCCCCACATCGGGCTCCCTGCTCAGCAGGAAGCCTGCTTCTCTCCCTTTCCCACTCCCCCTGCTTGTGTTCCCTCTCTCACTGTGCCTCTCTCTGTCATATAAATAAATAAAATCTTAAAAAAAAAAAAAAAGAAAAGAAAGCAATGCTTTTTCCAACAGGAACTACAAGCAAACCTGCCAGGCATGGGGAGGGAGCCCTTATGGCAGAACACCTGCACAAATGGCAGCTAACAACTGCTCCTTCGCCTCTAGGTGCACACGGCTTCTCTCAGACAGAGGTGCGGTCTCTTTCCCACCCCTTCAACCTGGCTGGCCTGGTGACTTGCTTTGACCAACAGAATGTGCTAAAGCCAATACTCTGGTCTATTCCAGGCTGAAGCCTTAGGAGGCTTTGTGGCTTCTGTGTTTGCCCCCTTGGAAATCTGGCCCAGACTATCAAGTGACAAAGGATCACATGGAGATAGAGAGGCCACAGAGAAGAGGATCAAGGTGTCCCAGCTGACAGCTAGTACCAAGGATTCAGACATGCAGACTAAGGCCATCTTGGAACACCCAGCTGCAGCCAAACCACCCCAGCAGATACCATATGGGAGACACAGGAGCCCTCCCCAAATATCTGACCCACAGAATCGAAAGGGAAAAAAAATTCCTTGCTGTTATAAGTCACTAGGCTTGGAGATGATCTGTTATGCAGAAACAGATTTAACTATAACAGGCATCTTATGGTTCTCTCTCTCTCTCTCTCTCTAAGTGGCTCCAGTTGCTAGATGCCTGGGCTGCTATACCCTCTTTCAGTACTATATCTATTACTTCTATCTACTATTACTTAATTTTATTCCAAGGGAACAAGTAAACACCTTACACGAAATGTTCTTAACAACCTGAGAGACTATTATACCAGTCAATGTGGGGGGACATACCCTTAAGACCTTGTTTCAAGGAAGAGTGCATATACTATCGTGTGCTTCTTGTTGGCAGACAGGACAAAAAGATGCTGTTGGAAAGCATTTCTTCAAGTGAGGTTTCAGAATTTTGTCCAACTTGTGACACTAAATTTAGAAAAGTAGTCACTCATGGACATTTCTGTATGTGTGTCCATATATCTAGAGAATTACAGCCAAGCCTAGGGGAATGCCCATTAAATATTAACTAAGATCTTAATAGTGTGAATTTTAAAGAACATGTCTCTGACAATATTCATCTGAGGACATTAAGAGCACTCTGGATTTGATGACCACAGTTCAATTCTATTGGGAGAAATTTATCCAAAGCATTGTCTCCAGAAAGGCAGGGGCCACAGCATGGCCATGGATGCCTAGGATTCCTATTAGGTGAACTTCAGAGGCTAAGCCTAAGGTAGGAGCCTAAGGTAGGAACTGCTCATTTTGTACCAGACCAAACCTAAAGCTATATTTATTTATTTATTTTTTTTTTTATTTTAATAAACATATAATGTATTTTTATCCCCAGGGGTACAGGTCTGTGAATCGCCAGGTTTATACATTTCACAGCACTCATCATAGCACATACCCTCCCCAATGTCCATTTCCCCACCACCCTCTCCCGTCCCCCCTCCCCCCAGCAACCCTCAGTCTGTTTTTTGAGATTGAGTCTTTTATGGTTTGTCTCCCTCCCAATCCCATCTTTTCATTTTTTCTTTCCTACCTCCCCCCAACCCCCCTGCCTTGCATCTCCACTTCCTCATATCAAAGAGATCATATGATAGTTGTCTTTCTCCGATTGACTTATTTCGCTAAGCATGATACCCTCTAGTTCCATCCACGTCGTCGCAAATGGCAAGATTTCATGTCTTTTGATGGCTGCATAGTATTCCACTGTGTATATATACCACCTCTTCTTTATCCATTCATCTGTTGATGGACATCTAGACTCTTTCCACAGTTTGGCTATTGTGGACATTGCTGCTATAAACATTCGGGTGCACGTGCCCCTTCGGAGCACCACGTTTGTATCTTTAGGATATATACCCAGGAGTGCAATTGCTGGGTCATAGGGTAGCTCTATTTTCAGTTTTTTGAGGAACCTCCACACTGTTTTCCAGAGTGGTTGCACCAGCTTGCATTCCCACCAGCAGTGTAGGAGGGTTCCCCTCTCTCCGCATCCTCGCCAGCATCTATCATTTCTTGACTTGTTAATTTTAGCCATTCTGACTGGTGTGAGGTGGTATCTCATTGTGGTTTTGATTTGTATTTCCCTGATGCCGAGGGATGTGGAGCATTTTTTCATGTGTCTGTTGGCCATCGGGATGTCTTCTTTGCAGAAATGTCTGTTCATGTCCTCTGCCCATTTCTTGATTGGATTATTTGTTCTTTGGGTGTTGAGTTTGATAAGTTCTTTATAGATTTTGGATACTAGCCCTTTATCTGATATGTCGTTTGCAAATATCTTCTCCCATTCTGTCAGTTGTCTTTTGGTTTTGTTAACTGTTTCCTTTGCTGTGCAAAAGCTTTTGATCTTGATGAAATCCCAATAGTTCATTTTTGCCCTTGCTTCTGTTGCCTTTGGCGATGTTCTTAGGAAGAAGTTGCTGCAGTTGAGGTCAAAGAGGTTGCTGCCTGCATTCTCCTCAAGGATTTTGATAGATTCCTTTCTCACATTGAGGTCCTTCATCCATTTTGAGTCTATTTTCGTGTGTGGTGTAAGGAAATAGTCCAATTTCATTTTTCTGCATGTGGCTGTCCAATTTTCCCAGCACCATTTGTTGAAGAGGCCGTCTTTTTTCCATTGGATATTCTTTCCTGCTTTGTCGAAGATTAGTTGACCATAGAGTTGAGGGTCTATTTCTGGACTCTCTCTTCTGTTCCATTGTCTATATGTCTGTTTTTGTGCCAGTACCATACTGTCTTGATGATGACAGCTTTGTAATAGAGCTTGAAGTCTGGAATTGTGATGCCACCGACTTTGGCTTTCTTTTTCAATATTCCTTTGGCTATTCGAGGTCTTTTCTGGTTCCATATAAATTTTAGGATTATTTGTTCTATTTCTTTAAAAAAATGGATGGGATTTTGATAGGGATTGCATTAAATGTGTAGATTGCTTTAGGTAGAATAGACATTTTCACAATATTTGCTCTTCCAATCCATGAGCATGGAATATTTTTCCATTTCTTTGTGTCTTCCTCAATTTCTTTCATGAGTACTTTATAGTTTTCTGAGTATAGATTCTTTGCCTCTTTGGTTAGATTTATTCCTAGGTATCTTATGGTTTTGGGTACGATTGTAAATGGGACTGACTCCTCAATTTCTCTTTCTTCTGTCTTGTTGTTAGTGTAAAGAAATGTGACTGATTTCTGTGCATTGACTTTGTATCCTGACACTTTACTGAATTCCTGTATAAGTTCTAGCAGTTTTGGAGTGGAGCCTTTTGGGTTTTCCACATATAGTATCATATCATCTGGAAAGAGTGATAGTTTGACTTCTTCTTTGCCAATTTGGATGCCTTTAATTTCTTTTTGTTGTCTGATTGCTGAGGCTAGGACTTCTAGTACTATGTTGAACAGCAGTGGTGATAACGGACATCCTTGCCGTGTTCCTGACCTTAGCGGAAAAGCTTTCAGTTTTTCTCCATTGAGAATGATATTTGCGGTGGGTTTTTCATAGATGGCTTTGATAATATTGAGGTATGTGCCTTCTATCCCTACACTTTGAAGAGTTTTAATCAGGAAGGGATGCTGCACTTTGTCAAATGCTTTTTCAGCATCTATTAAGAGTATCATATGGTTCTTACGTTTTCTTTTATTAATGTATTGTATCACATTGATGGATTTGTGGATGTTGAACCGATCTTGCAGCCCTGGAATAAATCCCACTTGGTCGTGGTGAATAATCCTTTTAATGTATTGTTGGATCCTATTGGCCAGTATTTTGGTGAGAATTTTCACATCTGTGTTCATCAAAGATATTGGTCTGTAATTCTCTTTTTTGGTGGGATCCTTGTCTGGTTTTGGGATCAAGGTGATGCTGGCCTCATAGAATGAGTTTGGAAGTTTTCCTTCCATTTCTATTTTTTGGAACAGTTTCAGGAGAATAAGACTTAATTCTTCTTTAAATGTTTGGTAGAATTCCCCTGGGAAGCCGTCTGGTCTTGGACTTTTGTTTGTTTGGAGATTTTTGATGACTGTTTCAATCTCCTTACTGGTTATGGGTCTGTTCAGGTTATCTATTTCTTCCTGGTTCAGTTGTGGTAGTTTATACGTCTCTAGAAATGTATCCATTTCTTCCAGATTGTCAAATTTGTTGGCGTAGAGTTGCTCGTAGTATGTTCTTAAAATTGTTTGTATTTCTTTGGTGTTGGTTGTGATCTCTCCTCTTTCATTCATGATTTTATTTATTTGCGTCCTTTCTCTTTTCTTTTTGATAAGTCTGGCCAGGGGCTTATCAATCTTATTAATTCTTTCAAAGAACCAGCTCCTAGTTTTGTTGATTTGTTCTATTGTTTTTTTAGTTTCTATTTCATTGATTTCTGCTCTGATCTTTATGATTTCTCTTCTCCTACTGGGTTTAGGCTTTCTTTGTTGTTCTCTCTCCAGCTCCTTTAGGTGTAGGGTTAGGTTGTGTATTTGAGACCTTTCTTGTTTCTTGAGAAAGGCTTGCACCGCTATATATTTTCCTCTCAGGACTGCCTTTGTTGTGTCCCACAGATTTTGAACTGTTGTGTTTTCATTATCATTTGTTTCCATGAATTTTTTCAATTCTTCTTTAATTTCCTGGTTGACCCATTCATTTTTTAGAAGGATGCTGTTTAGTCTCCATGTATTTGCCTTCTTTCCAAATTTCCTCTTGTGATTGAGTTCTAGCTTCAGAGCATTGTGGTCTGAAAATATGCAGGGAATGATCTCAATCTTTTGGTACCGATTGAGACCTGATTTATGACCCAGGATGTGGTCTATTCTGGAGAATGTTCCATGTGCACTAGAGAAGAATGTATATTCTGTTGCTTTGGAATGGAATGTTCTGAATATATCTGTGATGTCCATCTGGTCCAGTGTGTCATTTAAGGCCTTTATTTCCTTATTGATCTTTTGCTTAGATGATCTGTCCATTTCAGTGAGGGGAGTGTTAAAGTCCCCTGCTATTATTGTATTACTGTCGATGTATTTCTTTGATTTTGTTATTAATTGGTTTATATAGTTGGCTGCTCCCATGTTAGGGGCATAGATATTTAAGATTGTTAGGTCTTCTTGTTGGACAAACCCTTGGAGTATGTGTCCTTCCTCATCTCTTATTATAGTCTTTGGCTTAAAATCTAATTGATCTGATATAAGGATTGCCACCCCAGCTTTCTTCTGATGTCCATTAGCATGGTACAAATTTTCCACCCCCTCACTTTAAATCTGGATGTGACTTCGGGTCTAAAATGAGTTTCTTGTAGGCAGCATACTGATGGGTTTTGGTTTTTTATCCATTCTGATACCCTGTGTCTTTTGATTGGGGCATTTAGCCCATTAACATTCAGGGTAACTATTGAGAGATATGAATTTATTGCCATTGTATTGCCTGTAAGGTGACTGTGACTGTATATTGTCTCTGTTTCTGATCTACTACTTTAAGGGTCTCTCTTTCCTTAGAGGACTCCTTTCAATATTTCCTGTAGAGCTGGCTTGGTGTTTGCAAATTCTTTCAGCTTTTGTTTGTCCTGGAAGCTCTTTATCTCTCCTTCTATTTTCAATGATAGCCTAGCCGGATATAGTATTCTTGGCTGCATGTTTTTCTCGTTTAGTGCTCTGAATATATCATGCCAGTTCTTTCTGGCCTGCCAGGTCTCTGTGGATAGGTCCACTGCCAATCTAATGTTTTTACCCTTGTATGTTACAGACTTCTTTTCCCAGGCTGCTTTCAGGATTTTCTCTTTGTCGCTAAGACTTGTAAATTTTACTCTCAGGTGACGAGGTGTGGACCTATTTTTAATGCTTTTGAGGGGCGTTCTTAGCATCTCCTGGATTTTGATGTCTATTCCCTTTGGCATATTAGGGAAATTCTCTCCAATAATTGTCTCCAATATACCTTCTGCTCCCCTCTCTCTTTCTTCTTCTTCTGGAGTCCCAATTATTCTAATGTTGTGTCGTCTTATGGTGTCGCTTATCTCTCGAATTCTCTCCTCGTGGTCCAGTATTTGTTTGTCTCTCTTTTGCTCAGCTTCTTTATTCTCTGTCATTTGGTCTTCTATGTCACTAATTCTATCTTCTGCCTCATTTATCCTAGCAGTGAGAGCTTCCATTTTTTATTGCACCTCATTAATAGCTTTTTTGATTTCAACTTGGTTAGATTTTAGTTCTTTTATTTCTCCAGAAAGGGCTTTTATCTCTCCGGAGAGGGTTTCTCTAATATCTTCTATGCCTTTTTTGAGCCCGGCTAGAACCTTGAGAATTGTCATTCTGAACTCTAGATCTGTCATATTACCAATGTCCGTATTGATTAGGTCTCCAGCCTTCGGTACGGCCTCTTGTTCTTTTTTTTGAGGTGAGTTTTTCCGCCTTGTCATTTTGTCCAGATAAGATTTGCTTTCTCCTGCTGTGGAATTCTGCTGTTCTTGGTGACTGAAGCTGGTTTTGGATGGGTTTCTTGTTGATCTTCTGGGGGAGGGGCCTGTTGTAGTGATTCTCAAGTGTCTTTGCCGCCGGCGGAATTGCACCGCCCTTGCCAGGGGCCGAGCTAAGTAATCCGCTCGGGTTTGCTTTCGGGAGCTTTTGTTCCCTGAGCGCTTTCCGTAGAGTTCCGGAGGACGGGAATGAAGATAGCGGCCTCCCAATCTCCGGCCCGGAGGAGCCGAGAGCTTGGGGTACCGCTCCTCAGTGCGCCCTTAGAGAAAAGCGCCCAACCACCCCGCCTCCCTGGCTTGGGGTCGCGCCTTGAGGAAAGCAGTCAATTGCTGGAGCCTGGAGAAAAGCGCCCGGTCGCTTCCGTCTCCGTGGCCTCCGGCCGCGCTCCGAGCCCACCCAGCCTGCAACCAGCACAAGGTAACCCCGGGCTGAGAGCTCAGTCCTCGACTCTGTCACTGTAGCCGGCTTCCCCGCTCCAATACCTGTGAGCTCCGTGGCCCTCAGACACCCCCGTTCCTTCCGTGACCCCGCGGGACCTGGGGTTATGCTGACCCCGCCTGGGTTTCCCCCCGGTTTAGCTCCTGGAGTGATGTCTCCCAGTGGAGCAGACTTTTAAAAGTCCCGATTTTGTGCTCTGTTGCTCCGCCGCTTGCCGGGAGCCGGCCCCTCCCCCCGGGGTCTATCTTCCCGTCGTTTTGGATTCACTTCTCCGCAGGTCTTACCTTTCAGAAAGTGATCGATTTTCTGTTTCTAGAATTGTTGCTCTTCTTCTCTTCGATTTCCCGTTGGATTTGTAGGTGTTCACAATGGTTAGATAAGCTATCTAGCTGATCTCCTGCTACCTGATGTCGTCTCAGCCTGCTACTTCTCCGCCATCTTTCCTAAAGCTATATTTAAAAAGTAGTCTAGTTGCCTTACCCTAAATTGTTTTTACCAGAAAGACAAACCTGATGAATATGAAGGACGTTGTCCCAGAAGAATGTACGTATCCAGGTTTTGCAAACTTTGGCCCATCATGGACCCCAGATTAAAAACCTCTATCAAGGTGGTACACTAGCTCCTTCAGGACTGGGGACAGGCACTCTGGGGCTGTCTTCATCCCAGAAATGTTTTCACTCATACTCTTTCATCATTGGCTTCCACAGGAACATAAACCCTAAATGTGATTCATCCACTCTCTGGCATAGACTAATGAAAAGGAATATATAATGAAGCACTATAATACCTTAATACTGTATGTACCTTAACAAATACACAGCAGAGAGTAATATAATTTATAACCCACCAAACCAGATGAGTATTTTCCTACCAGTTCTTGCCCATATACTTACAGGCCTGGCCATGCACTTCATATTTCATTTCTATTTCTGCATTTTGTGCCCTAGGCAGGATGGTTGCTTGTTTACACAAGTTTCAATATTGTTATTAGAACTTTCTGGTCCTTTTTTCTTACATGCTACTTTTGAATTTGCTTGCTGGCTTTGAAAGGCCAAAGACACCAAAAAGAGTTGCAAGTTCAAAAATCATTGGACACTGCCTATTATAGGCTTAAATATGGCCCATTTGGGGAGATGGAACATAATTACACGGCTCATTCTTTGCATATCTGTCTCAACATTTAATATTTTATTCAAGAAAAGATCAGATTACAAAAAGTATTATTTTGGGAGGGAGGACATGTGACGTTCAGAAACAAACTTGAGCTCTATTTTCTGGGCCCTTTGTTAAGAGTGCTAAAAACAATGGTTTAGTTATTAAACCTTACTTCATGCCAGATTCTTGGCTAAGTCCTTTACATATTGTACCTTATTTAATCCTCAGAGAAAACCAATTGAAGGAATGTGGCAAACTGGCTAGTTGGTCATCCAACTCGCTTCCCCTAGCTCTGAGCACATAGTTAGCTTGCTTTCCCAGTCTTCCTTACAGTTAGATGTCATCATGGGACTGACATCTGACCGATGGAATATGGAAGAAAATAGGGAAAGCCTCCTCTGTGCTTAGTCCATACAATCTTTCCCAGTCTTACAGACTCCCTCATTTTCCCCCACTAGTTGATTGCAGAGATCTGCAGAGCAGAGGGCGGAGCCACCAGATGGAAGGCACCTGGATTGCTTAATTACCACCTTTGTAATACCCACAGAGAACTCTTTTATGACCAAGAGATAAACTTCTATCCTCCTGAGTTACTGATATTTGGGGGTTATTTGTTCCAGCAGTTAGACTACTGAAAGTACTTTTACGAGCATAGAGAGCTTAGGTAATCTGCTCATGGTCACAGAACCAGAAAGAGGTGACAGATTTGAATCCAGATGGTTGCTCTGTAGAAAACATTTTTAACTGCTATTCAATTATATTTTTCACAGGTTCTCATATATCACATAAAGTTTACCTATACCTGATTTAACTATATTTGAGGGAGGTGGTTAGATGGAGGTCCAAAATTTGGAATAGAGAAAAGATAATTTCTTCAAATAAATCATTTGATTTCCTATCACTTTATTAACCACGTAAAAGGGGGCCATGCCCTAAACAACTTTGCAGGATACTTGCTACTTTGGGAAAGTTATATTCAGAGCTTCTTTAGTAGTAATTAATGCTCCACAGCAAATTACCTCAAAAACTTAGTGGCTTAAAACATTTGGCGTCTCTCCCAGGTTCTATGAGTCAGGAATTCAGGAGGGGCTGAGCTCACCGGTTTCTTACGAGTTTGCACGCATGTCAGTTGGGGCTGCATCAACTGAAGAATTGAACAGGACTAAACGATTGATATCCAAAGTGGTTCACTCACATAGTGGCCCAATTGGTCTGCTTGTTGGTAGGAAGCTGCACTTTCGCCCCACAGGGTTGCGTGACTGCCGTTACAATGTGGTGGCTTGCCTCCCCCAGAGTGAGCAAGTCCAGAAGTCAAAGCAAATGCCGCAAGTTCTTATCTGATCTCTCTCCATTAGTTTTGTAATTTCCTATTAATCACATTGGGATCAATACTGGGATCCCCTATTCAGAGAGGGGAACACACAGAGCAGTGGATACCAGGAGACAAGGGTCACTTGGAGCCATTCTGGAGGCCAGATACCACAGGAGCCCATTTGTTCAACACATACGTACTGAGTGCCTACTGAGGACCTGGGGACAAAGCAGTGAACAAAACACACACAAGTCCTGCATATATCCAAGTGGATATATCCAAAGAAAGCAGCATATATCTTCTTTGATATATGAAGATATATGATATATGATATGATATATGAAGAAGTAGAGGTCAGAAAGGCAACATATTTAATTACTAGGCAAATTATGTACTATACTAGGAAGTGCCAAGTGTTAGGGTGAGATAAAACAGTATCAGGGAAAAGGGGAATGCTGGAGTTGGGACTATATGCAATTTTAATTTTTTTTTTAAGATTTTATTTTATTTATTTGACAGAGAGAGATAGAATCACAAGTAGGCAGAGCAGCAGGCAGAGAGAGAGGGAGAAGCAGGCTCCCCGCTGAGCAGAGAGCCCCGATGTGGGGCTCGATCCCAGGACCCTGAGATCATGACCTGAGCCAAAGGCAGAGGCTTAACCCACTGAGCCACCCAGGTGCCCCGGGACTAAATGCAATTTTAAATAGAGAGGATTTTGACTCTTGTTTTTAGGGAGGTTTTTGATCACTGCTTCAATCTTGTTACTGGTTATTGGTCTACTCAGGTTGTCAATTTCTTCCTGTTTCAGTCTTGGTAGTTTATAGGTTTCCAGGAATGCAACCATTTCTTCCAGGTTGCTTAATTTATTGGCATATAGCTGTTAATAAAAATTTGTAATGACTGTTTCCATTTCCTTGTTGTTAGTCATGATCTCTCCCATTTCATTAATTATTTTAGTAATTTGGGTCATTTCTCTTTTCTTTTGGATAAGCCTGGCCAGTGGTTTATTGATCTTATTAATTTTTTCAAAGAACCAGCTTCTAGTTTCATTGATGTATTCTACTGAATTTTTTTTTCTAATTCACTGGTTTCTCTACTCTAATCTTAATTATTTCCCTTCTCGTTCATGGGTTAGACTTAATTTGTTGTTGATTCTCCAGTTCTTTAAGGTGTAAAGATAGTTTGTGTATTTGGGATTTTTCTATTTTTTTGAGTGAGGCTGTGATACTTTATGTGGAAAACCCAAAAGTGAACCATGAGAGACTATGGACTCCGAAAAACAAACTGAGGGTTTTAGAGGGGAAAGGGGTAGGGGATGGGTTAGCCCGGTGACGGGTATTAAGGAGGGCACGTATTGCATGGAGCACTGGGTGTTATACGCAAACAATGAATCATGGAACACTACATCAAAAACTAACGATGTACTGTATGGTGACTAACATAATAAAAAAATAATAATAAATAAATAGAGAGGTCTACGTAGGCCTCACTTAGAAGGCCTAAAAGAGGTGAGGAAGTATGCTATTAAGTTACATGGAGGAAGACTGTTCCAAGTACTGGGAAGAACAACTGCAAAGGCCTTGAGGTGGGCATGCTGCAATGTGTAAGAACAGCAAGCAGTCAAAGCAGCCACAGGAGTGAAGTAAAATAGCAGGCCATAGATGAGATGAGGTAAGTAACAGAGGCAAGAGCAGAGCCAGGGTAGGACCTTCTAGGCTCTTGTAAGGGCTCTGACTTTCATTCCCTGAAACAGGAAGCCACGGAAGGTTCTTAGCAGACAAACGATATAATTTCATTTAGTACTTTAAAAATTCCACTCTGGTGGCTGTTATCAAAATAGACAGGCCAAGGGGTGCTTGGGTGGCTTAGTCAGTTAAGCATCTGCCTTCGGCTCAGGTCATGATCCCAAAGTCCTGGGATCAAGCCCCACATCAGGCTCCTTGCTCAGCCAGAAGCCTGCTTCTCTCTCTGCCTGCTGCTCCCCCTGCTTGTGCTCTCTCTCTCCCTCTCTTTCTGACAAATAAATGAATAAAATCTTTAAAAAAAAATAGGCCAAGGGTAGGAGAAGGGAATAAATTAGGATGCTGTTGTAGTATCGAGACAAGAGATGATGATGGCTTATGTTAGAGTATTTTCAGTGCAGACAAGTGATAAAAAGTGGTCTGATTACAGATTTATTTTGCAGATTATCTAGCACAATTAAATCACCATTCTAGGTAGAGTTTTCAATTAGGATGGACAACATTTTAAAATTATTTTTTATTATGTCCCAGCACTGTGGCTGTCAAATGGTGTTTTAGGGAACCCTATAAGTTCTGAGAGACTTCTTAAGGATGTGCTACTAGAAACTAAGGTGGGACAGATGTATAAAACTTCATGGCCCCCACCCAAGTTTTGTAAGGGCAGCTCTGTGTTGACATACTTTATTATGTGAGACGAGGGAGATCATTTTAAGAAGGACAAGAAACTCCAGTGCCCTAAAAGAAAAGATAAACTCCCCCCAACACACACACAGTATGAAAAATCACACCATTTAGAGAATGGGAGGGTAAACTACAGATTAGGAAAAATATTTGCACTATAGATAAAAAAAAGTTTACTCTCCCTAATGTTAAGGAAAAAAACTCAAATTCATGAGAAGACGACCACGTAAAAAATGAGTAAGGGGCATTTTCTAAAGGCAGCTCGTAAGAGTCCCTCCTTCATTGGATTATTACGAGGATACAGTTACAACCCATATAAAGCACTTAGCACAATGCTCAGTACAGAAGAAATGCTCAACCAATGTTGCCCACCACTACCACTACCATAACCACCACTGCTGTCCTACTCTCCATTTGGCCCCTATTGCCATGACAAGATGATGACCATCAGCAACATCGCCACCATCAGCAGCAGCTTCATGGTGTAAGAGGCATTAGCAATAGGAACCTGCATCAACCTGAATGCCATTTCCAACTCAGCTTTCCCCCAAGGAAAATTCTTCACTCACAGTAACCAGTGATATATTACCTTTTCGTGATTTTCTATTAGGATTTCAATAACAATATTCTGAAACTTGATGTCCATGATGGCTGCTACTGTTTCTTCCTGAGGACGCAGCAGGGTGGGTCCAAACACCACGCCAAGGTTTGCCACTGTCATCAAATTCTGCTTGTGGTTGTTAGCAACACTGGGAGGAAGGAAAAGAAAAGGCACAGATGAGAGAAAGACAGTACAAATAGATAGCTGACTTCCCCGTGCCTTCCCTATCTTCAGACTCCTCATCTGATAGGAGCCAGTCTCTGGGACATCTTAAGATGTCTTCGAGTCCAAAGAGAGACTTCTCTACTTGTATTTTTTGTCCTCCACAGTTTTCAGAAACCTTCAGTACTCCAGCTATTTTGCTCTTTCAGGACATGACACTCCTTTACCCAATTTTGCTTTGCCTACCAACCAACCAACAGCCAACCAACCAACCAAAGCAGCTGCCCTCCAAAATGTGAAAGTTTACACATCTGAATCCCTGCTCTGCAAATCCAGCTAAGTGCTCGTCTCTCTTAGTTATGACTTTTATACTTCGCTGCTGGTTAAACCATTGTGATCTTTAGCATTTTCTCTAATGCAAATATAAAAACTCTTGATGGCTTTAGCACATTTGTAAATACAGGCATGAAACAGACCTAATTTTTAAGATGAAAAGATCTTAGGAAATTCAGCACCTTGGGCTCAGAGTATTAAACCCCATCGCATTAAACATGTGGCTTACATTAAGGGAAACATGTGGCATAAACAAATAAAAATGTACTACCGTGTATCCATGTGATACTGTCACATACTCAAAGTCTAAAGAACACACAGAGTCAGCAGTAGCTGTATCTAAGTAATCTGCTAAATACATACACATATTTTTGGATAAATACTACTCAAAACATGAGTATGAACTCCAAACCTGGCCACTGTGACCTAGCCATAAAACTCAATTGTTCATTTGCGGGCCCTGTGTCTAAAAATATACAAATTATCTACTGACAACAAATAAGTTAAAAGTTAAGCCCAATTTAGTATTGTTAAGAAAATATAAGGGGCTTCCCTAAATCACCTATTAGAAAAAGGAAACTATTCATTACTAGAGACTAGAGAGAAATTGGACAGAGATAGCAGTTTGCACAGACATACCTCCTTAGCATTTGGTGCTATTTATAGAGAGTATTTTTTCACACAATTCTATAAATGCCTGTACTGTTTCTCTTGAATACTTCTATTTTGTAGGAGGAGAAGACGTTCTACTGCCTTAAGTGCTGGTTGTGAAACTGAGACTTCACTGAAATTACTACACCAACCAATTTTATCAACAGATATAGACCTTTCTATAATTTTCTAGGGCTAAAAGTCTAATGCCATAAAAACTTTCTCCACTAAAAGGGGCAGGGAGTGGTTAGGTCTGTCAAACTTTTAACCGTGGAACCAGCCAGGTACTAAGAGAATTTGTTTTTTGACTGCTAAACAAGGAGAGCTGCCACTGATATACTGGCCTATTTCTGGTCCACATAAAAATATTTTGCAAACATTTTTTGAGTCTTGGTGAAATGTCTTGATTTACTTACATAGCTTCCCATCTACCCAGAGCTGTATCATGTTTCTGAAAGCATTAATGCAGACGGCCAAGTTCTTACCCATCAAGGGAGAAAGACTGGTTCTGTAACTCAGTCGATCAGCAAGTATGCCTATTTACAGGCTGCTAGTAACATCACTCCTTTCATCATGGACTCCTATGTTCAGGAAGTAAATTCTGTGCCCTTATACTTCCCCCTCCCAAATGAGCAAAGTCATTGGACTTACCCCGCCGGCCACAAAAGTCTCTTGTGTAAATGAGTCAACAAGCTATTTATGTATGAAAGTACTTTTAAATTGGAGACCAATATAAAAACATATGGTTTGGATGATGATCACTTTTTATCATCAACACTACATCTGACTAAACCCACAGCCTCCTAACTAGGATCTCTGACTAGCATCTCTAGGGTAGGCTTTATCCTGACTGCCACCACCAGTTTGCTTATAACGCAACCTTGATTAAGTCATTCCTCTGCTGAAAACTACAGTGGCCTAAAACCTCACTGGGTTGTTGGGAGACAACACAATGACACAGCGTGTATAAAGTGTTTAGCAATGCTGCTATTGTTTGACTGTTCTGATAATGATTATAAACACTTGATGGGCTCCGTTGTCTTTAATGTAAAGCCCAGACTCTACTGAAGTAATACACCTTTTCCCGACTCACCCCTAAGCCCTCCTCTGTCACCTCCCAACTCTGGATCTCTGGACAAATGATTCAATGTCTAAGCTTTGGGCTCATCTTTGAAGGGGAGGGAAGGTGAATAATATGTCTACTTCATGAGGGGGTTGTGCAGATTAAATATTAATGTGGGGGAAACACAGTGATTATTATTATAGTAATTTACTATCGATCCTCTTCCCACTTTCCCACCTATCTGCCTTTGTCACTCCACTGCCTAGTGTTCTCTTACTCTTCTCAAATGGACCCCTCCTTTCTGAAGTCTCTGTCCAGTCTTTCTCCAGTCCTCCAGCTCTCAATGGAGCCAGAAGTATTACCTTTATTACATGTTAGTAATGTCTCTAGCACTGCCTTAGGATAGAGACTGCGCTGAATTTAGATGGTAACACTAGCACTGAGCACAGTGTCTGGCCCAGGAGAAGTCCAACAAATGTTCATGAGGTGTTAATGGGATGTATTTGAATAGGCATAAAACTGTTCCCAATCCAGCCACTTACTCATAAAACTTTCAATTATTATTGATGATTTTTTGGGGCAAATATATCTCAACTATTCCAATCTCCCTTTTCAAAGTCTGGAGCTGTGTTTCATTTCTTAGATTTAATTAATGAATAACAATTTTTCTAATTTGCAGGCCCCAATGCTCAAAGGCATTGGGAAAAAAGGTACAGTGATTCTAGATAAGCAACTCTGAATATAACAAGGCTTGAGGCCACTATCCAACATAATTCATTTCCTTTTTAACGATCCATTTTATTTTAGACCTTAAAAAACACATTGATCTAAGGCTTATGAAACTTTTTAGGGGGAAAGTCATAACTTTTATAACTAACTACCATTGTCTTTTGGCATACTGAAGTAATAAATTGATCTGTCACTTGATTATTACTGCTCACAAGTTCATATGGCTATGTTCATTACTCTAGAATGAATTATTAATGGCTTGAGATCTCTATGTATCCTGGGGAGAGAGGCATAGACTTCAGCCTCTACTGGTACCAGCCATCCATTATAGCTTGACAAATTTACAGATGTGTGGGAGGCAGACTGGCAGAGCACTGGGAAGGCTGGTCCAGCAGAGGCCACGGGATTCATTCATTAGTGAGGTCTGTAAAACACCGAGAGCCTGCTTTCTGGGTTGGTAATTGAGCTGCTTGAGTTCTTCCTCACGTAGTCCAGAGTGTCATGTTGAGTCTTGACAAGAAACAAAAGTTTCTTGTGCATTGCACATTCCACTGAAGGAGTCTTTGACATGCCTTTCAGATCCTTAGGTTCACATGGAATTTTCTGTCCATGGGTGCCTTCTGCATGAACTGCCAATTCTATAGGCTTCCTTTACAGCTTGCAGAAACACAGTTACACATGTGATTTCAACCTGCGGGAGACCCAGGTCTTTTTGTGACCATTGAGATTGTTATATGAGCTGAAAAGCAGGCCATCTCCTTAAGAGCATGCCTTCAGGGCAGTTGTTGGGGGACTGGCACCCCATGTTCCCAGCAGTTCCCTCATGAAATGCAATTAATGAGAAAAGAGCACGTTCCAAGGAAAATGGCCGTGGCAGAGGGTCCTCTTGCACCTTTGTGAAAGGAAAAATGGGTGAGGACTCTGGATTGGTCTGATGACCTTTGAGAGGTGGAAGGAGGTAAATCATTTCCAGATGAGGATGGTGGTGGAGAGTGTTATGAGAGGAAGAGAGAGAAGTCAACCCCTTTGGGGGCTTGTAATGCAGTGCCCCTGTGCTGTCATAGGGATCACATCTGTTTTCCTGTTGTTTAAATGCGAGCCATGACTCTGCAAGTGCTAAGCAGTGCTTTTTAACCAGACTGGTCCTGACGTCCGCCAATAAAACATAAGCTTATTTACTACATTTGCAAGCTTCCATCTTGAGGCCTGGAGTGCTGTGTCAAGGAAGGAGTATCAAGGCTAAGTCCTGTGCTCCACTGGACACAATGTGGTGACAGGTTAGCTCTCCTTGCAGTGGACTGCATGGCTGGTATAACAGCACAGAGACGCTGACCTGCCATGCCATTCTTCATGTTCCAAGGTTAAATAATGATCCTAATTTCCACTTGAAGGGTGTTTTAGAGTTTCTAAGGAGCTCCGCAACAACGTTTTATGTTTATTTGACCTTTGTGATATCCCAAGAACACAGGAGCTCTGCAGCTTTCTGACAATATCCCATGGTAGGGAACACATTTCCCTATGTAATATTTCACTAGGACACACATACATAAACAGAAAGACACACACACAAACCAGAAACAAAAATTTCAGTAATAGTAAGGGTGATGAATGTTGATATTTTCGATTCTATTCCATCCTCAGTCAATTTCACGCCCCCCTAGTGTGTCATGACTTAAAATTTGAAAAATGCTACTCTACCAGTATCGAGTACAAATATTATGTCCAATTTACAAATATGGGAAAAAATGGCTAAAGGAGACAGTAAGGCAGAGTAAGCACAGTAAGCACAGTTGTCGGAGTCAGACAGATATTCCCAGCTGGAAGACAGAAGACAAGTCTCTTGGCATCTCTAAACCTGTGTTTTCACCTGTAAAACAGGAGCAGTAATACCTACCTCATAAAGTTTTAAGGCTGATTAAGTAAGATTAGGTGAATAAATCTCTTTGAAATAATGGCTTTGAAATAATGGCTTAATAAAAGAGCTGCCGATGTTCATGGTGGCAGTCAAGGCAGTGGTGATGATAATGGGAGAAGTAGCAGCAACTGCCAATTTAAAGTCACAGTGTTTAGTGCTGTCACTTGGTATCCTGTGCAGGAACCTTGAAGGACTTGCTTCTGCCTAGGGCAAAGAGCCCTCACTCCTCTATCTATATTTTCAGGACTTCTGTCACCCTGTCTCTTTTTATTTCTTCTCTTATTATTCTTTTGTTTTTCTTTCTTCCTTTTTAAAAATTACAAAATACATCAAAACTTTAGAAAAGTTCAGAAGATAGTATTCTTATTTTCCATCACTTCCCTCCAAGAATCTCTCCCATAAGAGACTGGGAGCCTTACAGCCAACAGCAAACCCACCAAGCTCACTTGGCCTTTAGGAGCACAGCTTTGTCCCTGGCCTGCTTTGCAAGTTCTCCCCATCCAAAGCCCACCTCCCTGTAAAGCCTGGCTCCAGACATTCCTCTGCCTGGAGGCCACACAGAGCTCGGTCCTCTAAATGATTATGTTCACGGTCATTCCATGGGATATTTTTATACCAACTGTTCCCCCCCTCTCATGAGCGTCTCTGGACGGGGGCTGGATCATGATCTGAAGGACATCCGTTGGAGCACACAGGCAGGCAGTACTAGGCAGGCCCCGGGGTTACCTATTCTGAAAGTGGTTGGGTGGGCGGGCACTGAAGCTATCATCAGTATCACTCTTCTCTCTACTACCATCCACAGGCAGAGAAGCTCTAAGCTCTGGGGCTGAGAAGGGTGAGCTGGAGATGAAGCTTTGGAACTATACTTTTTTTGTGGCCAGCAAGTCAGATTTAATTTTCAGGACAGGTAATGTGGTTCCTTTCAACAACTTCAAATTCATCCTTAGTCTATAATGGGGAGTGGTGAGGGGAATCCCTGCCCCCAGTGGCTGCAAGTTTCCTAGTAAGTCAGTCATTCTGTGTGTGTGTGTTGCCTGGATACCACCAGGACTTGATAAGACTGGACCAGTCTAAATGGTGCTGGGGAGGCCTGTGCCAAGAAAACCCATCAGAGCCATAAATATAGATTTGCTGGGTTGTCCCAATGGCTGGCTCCAGAAATAGAGTTTAAAATAAATTGTTCTGTGTACTGACTGGGGTGGTGCTCACCAGTCAACATCCTTCTGGGAATGGTCACCCAGTGAGAAGCCATACTTAATGCTTTGAGCAATTCAGTTAGTGCTTATGGTGGATATAATCTTTAAGAGAACCCTTTGAGGTAGATAGGTAAGGCTACCGCTGCCATTTTACAGATGATGAAATGAAGGTGCTGGGAAGTTAGGTAATTTGCCTGAGGCTACAAGGCCCACGAAGGGCAGAGCCAGGAGAGGAAGCTCATACTCTTCACCATGGCACTTTGTAATTCCCACACCACTTAGGATCAGTTCAGCCTAGGCTAAAAGAGGGAAACTTTTCCTGAGAAAACTCAACCAAAAATGAATATACAGAGAAGTTAACATGTTTGAGCCTGTGGTAAATAAAGTAGTGAATGTAACAACAACAACAAAAAAAAATGCTGCTCTTACATTTATCACCCAAATTACAAAATTAGAAGAAGGGAAAAAAACCCCAAAACTTAGGAGATAAAGTGTTTATGTCTCTGAGAATGATACTGGACTAACCACTGTTTCTTCTCCTTTCCTGCAGTGAAAATGGCTGCATGCCTGACACAATTATGGAAATGGGGAAAGACCCCTCAAATCTGAGGGCAGCCATTTGTGGTTGGCTGGCACAGAGAGCTGCTTCCTAATGATGAAAGAGTAGCAGCACTGTAAGACTGAGAGAGAAGAGCAAATTGAAAACAACAACAACAACAACAACAAAACAATAAACAGGAGTGGCTGGAAGGATAGTTTCCCAACCGCACCTTCTCCACCCTCTCTCCCCCAGCACCAAAGACAATTATGGCCATATGTCCATCCATCCAGACTGCACTGCTTTTATCCAAGGTCTCAAGGCTGTGTGAATAACTTCCAGTGTCTTCTCTGCTATTAGTGAAATGTATAAAGTGTATTTCAGATGAGTGAACCTCACTGCTAAGGTGTTAATTATTGCCCAGTTTCATATACGTCAATTCCGTTACCTGCTTACAAAAAGCACACTTGGTGCTAAGAACTCTTCACACAAAAGGAAAAGAGTGTGCAACCAGCTCTATTTCCACTCTGGTTTCCTCCAGTGCAACACTACTACCTGTTTAAAACCCACCAAAGAATTCTGACTATTTTCAATTTCAAGATGGAAACCCCTGGCATGGCCTTCAAGATTCTGGAATGGCCCACCTAACCTTTCCAGGCCCTTTGCCACCATGTCTCCTTTGCTCATCAATCTGTGGGCTAAAAATCTCTTTAGGATTGGGAGACTTCCTTTATCATGTTGATCTCTTCACCAGGGAAGCTCTGCAGCCCCTCTTGATCTGGCTCTTTACTACTTACCACTCTTGCTTCCTCAGAGAAGTCATTCCAGACACTCTGTACTAGGCCAGGTATCTTGTTACAATGCTAATTCCTCAATTCTCCTTCTTGGCACTTACTGAATTAGGTCATCATTCACGGAATTGTCATTGTCTGTCTCCCCCACTGATTCCAAGAGAAAAGAGATGGCATTAACCTCCCTCAATGCCACACCCCCACGGCCTAGACAGGGTTTGTCCATATCAGATACTGAGAGGGGGAGAAAAGGGACATGAACACACTTTGGGAGGCCACCTTCATCTAAGGGTATCAAGGCTCAGCTGCACTAAATGTCTGGTGTAGAAGTCCATGTAACCTATTGGGGTCCTAAGAGTCTTTGCCAAGCTGGGGATAGCTGTTGGAATAGCCAGAGAAGCTCACCTTGACAGTGAAGGCATATAACAAACCACATTGTTCTCCTTGCCCACACTGCTAATCTGGAAGGTATGAAGACCATAAAATATTCATAAGGTATGATTATCATTATTACATGCATTACCTAATATGCATTATATAATATATTGTAAGCTCACGATATTATACCAATCTCCTTCTAATATACTTACAAAACCTTCTGGAATAGTGTCTCCTGTGTCTTTTTCTTTTGTCATCCCTTCCTGAAAACCTCCCATACTTCCTGCCTATCTCCAAATATGAAAATGGTCATCAATAATAACAGCAACTCAGCACTTACTCTAAGTCAGGAATGAAGCACTCATTCGATTATCTCATTTGATCTTTACAATAACTCTACAAGGTAACTTCTACTACTATTCCACATGAAGTAGTTAATGCTAAAAAAATCAGCAATTTGTCCAGGATCACGTATCAAATAAGTGGTAGAGATGGAATCCGAAGCCAGGGAGTCTACCAGGGCATTTGATCCCAGAGCTACTGCTCTTACATGCTGTGGGACAATGCTGTGTGTGTGTGTGTGTGTGTGTGTCCTGTGTATACAGGTTGCCATTTTGTCCTATGTGCCTCTCTTCTTTTCTACAAAGCCTAACCTTAAAGAGATCATGGGTAAAAGAAGAACCTGATTATTTTTAAAAGGATGTTTGGAAAGCAAACAAGAATCTCAGGTTCATTGCTGCCCATCAACATTATAAAAACTAAACTTTACTATTGGTAGAAAACTGATCTGGGTCATGGGAATTATTGGCCCCTTTCAGAATAGGCTGGGTTTTGTTAAGAATGAGAATTTTACTTTTGCTAAGCTGCCTCATCTTCTGAAACTAGTCACAGTCGTTTAAAGACTAACAATAGGCCAATCTGAGCTCATTTGCCCTACGCTATTTCAGCCACTTGCTGGTTGAATAGTCTCACACACAAAGAAGGCACATGCCTTCCATCCAGGTGTTAACTGGTGAGCTTTCCCCTCTCTGGTCATGGTTAGTTCAGGTTCTAGCTTGTAGCTATATTCTAGGACCCAGTTCACATGCCTGGATGGGGAAGAACTGCACTTACGTTTAAAAAAAAAATCTACAGGGAGGCTGGCCCACAGAACTCTTCTTCCTGGAAAATTACTTAACTATTTCAAATTGTATAACAATTTGAACCATTCTCAAGTCCAATGGAATTATCATTTTCAAAGCATTTTAGAGTTTCTAAGGTCATTTCACATTCATTATCAATGATTTATTTATTTTGAAGCTTACATTCTCCAATCGAGATAGAGATGCCCCAACATAAAAGAGGAGGTTTAAAAGTTGCCTCTGTGCAAGCCAACCTGATGGTACCAAGTGCGGCAACTCTATCAGTTCCTGTTGGTGGCAACACGTTCCTTCAGTCCTTCAGTGGGTTAGCCTATCATCCTTAGGCAAGCACTGTCCAAAGAGTCAGATCATAGAGAAGTTGCCTGAGGACTTTCTATCCAAGGGAAGAGGTACAAGGTGATCCAGAACAAAGGCCAATAGCGTACCATGTATTTTTCAATGATCAAATATTTTCAATTGTCCATTATGTGCCAGGGACTGCTTTAGGTGCTAGGGATAGAACAGTGAACAAAACAGACACTTCCCCAAATTTCCCGCTGTAAGAAGCTTACATTCTTTTGGGGTAGGACAGACAACAAGCAAATAAAATATATGGTGGAAAGGGACGACTGAGGGACTATTAACAATGTGAGACAGGGTGGTCAGGGAAGGTATCACTGTGAAAGAGATATGCACAAACAACGTGGAGGAGGGAAGAAAGCATGCCACACAAATCTTGCAAGTCTCTAGGAAGAAAGCTACCAAGAGCAAATGAAAGATGCAGATACCTCAGGGAGGAACACATGTGGCATGCTGGCACAACCTGAGAAAGCCAACAAGCATGCTTGACACATAGTGAGCACAGGGGAAAGTATTAGGAGAAGTCAGACAGGCAATGGACTTGGGCCTGGCAAATCCTATAAGACTTTAAGAGCTTTGTTCTTGACTCAATGAGATGAAAAGCAATGAGAAAATTCTGATCAGAGGGATAACAATACCTGTCACCCCTCACTGTAGACTCAGAAAGGTCTTAGTTACTAAGACTTACAGGCTCAAACTCCATGGAATATGAGACAGAAGAACTTCACAAACCAGCATAAAACCCATTCAGAGAATTTAAGACCTGTAAAGACTAAGATACAGCACTTTTCCGATTTAGCTGAGTAACTAAAATCTATCAGGCACTGTGCCTTTGACCTATGTCTGTGTTAACATGGTTAAGTCTGTGAGGTTGATCCACATTTTTCCCTTAGTCATTGTGCTGACCTCCACTAGGAAGCTGGTGGAAGAACAGAATGTTGAGCCAAACATGAAATGAAGGCCTAGAGTAACAGCCCCTAGGTGCTAGTTCACCTATTACTCAACTAGCAGTCACCCACAAACAGCACCAATATTAAACATGTCATTATAAAGCCCACTGAATTCAGCCATCTTTACCACTTTAATTAATTAAAATAAATAGTAGTCTTCTGAAGCCAGATCCTTTAACTAGTCCCATTTTGCAGATCAAGGGACAGGGACAAAAGGGGCTAAGTCAAAGGTTAAGCAAATGGCCCTTCATCATGTGGCTTAGCTCCAACCATAACAGTGGCTGTGACACTAAGCAGTCAGACCTCCTCACGTCCTATGATATGCAAAGCCTCGTTTTTATGGGAAGGACCACATTCCTTCCCGGAGGGCAAACCAAGATTCCAAATCCACAGATGGGATTAAGAGAGAGCTGCAGAGTAAGAGACTGACAGATTGACAGAAAAAAAATATGCAGGCACATCACATAGATACGTGCTGGGTCATCTATCTCCTTTCACAGAGACATTTTAAATCAGAAAAACAACTCATCAGGCATATTTTTGAAAATGAGGGTACTTTCACCCCCAAAAAGGAAACAGAAAATTGAATTCCTTACTGTGAGTGTGAAACAAATTGAGAGGCCAAGGTTGAAAGAGCTGGCTTCATTTTAAGGGCCCATGTACCAAAATGACTGAAATTTATAAGCTTACATGAGCTATAACCAAACTTATGAATTCCATGTGGATATTCAACTAAGAGAAAAAAAATTATTTCAGTGTGTCCTGAATTGTTCATGGCTCTTCATGTACAAGAACCAACAACACCAACACCCCATAGGAATGTTCTGGAGATCAGACAGTACTCACAATGATAGAAGTCCCAGATCTCTAACATCCACGAAGCGTTATTTCAACAGAACATCAACATTCTCTATGTTCATGTGTCCATGCTAAAGAATAGAATTCCAAAAGACAACATGCTTTTCACAGCCCATAAAAGATAGAAAAAAATCTGAGTGGGTCACCCCTTCATATGTCTCCCCACTTTTGAACTTTGGAGCCAACCTCTCCTATTTCCTTGCTGCACTACACCGTTATCTTCTTAAATTTCCATGTAAGCTCAAGCCTAAATGAAACAGTAGCTCATCTTATTTATTTACATGTATAAAATAATTATGTTTATATGTAGCAGTATATGCTTGAGTAAGAGTGAACACAAACCCTTCTGCTGTAATATTGCCTTAATCACAAAAATAGATTCATCAGGGAATTATGCCAATAGAGTTCTTAACTTCAATGCATGCCTGGCAAAATCTGATTTCTCTTCTTCATAGGCAGCACAAAACTAGAAACTCCTTGAATTCTGCTCCTTTGGAAGCAAATTATAGAACAAAGCGCAGTGTCAAGCAGGAACTAGGGATCCAATGTGAGAAACCCAACCTATCGTTAGGCAGAGAACAGCAGAGAGTATCTGGTAACAGAGATGCCAAATGATTTAAGCAGTGGAGTGGAGATCTGCATTCCTGATCCCAACATTCAGGCTCTGGGAGAGTGTCATTTGCAGAGCCCAAACTCAACATCCTTCAGTGGGGAAATCAAAGTGTTTAATGACAAAGTTCTGTAATGCTTTCACTTGTGAAGGCCTCAAAGCTTGACACCTTAGCTGTTGTCACCTTGCTTTGCTGGGCTCATTGGGAAAGGCGGGTGAAGAATGCCAAGTTGATGGCAGTGCAGACAGGGATGAGAAAAGCAGTGCAGGCTTAAGAAGCACTTCAGGGACACCAGGGTGCACAATTCCCAGTAGAAAAGCCAGCAATGGCTGACTTTAGCAAACCAATCTAGATCATTTATAAATCCTCAGAGATGAAAGAACTTAATGTGAACATCAGATCCTCAAGTAACTCCAAACTCCTCACTGTAGCCCATATGACTATTATGCTGCCTATCTCTCCAACCTGCTGTCATGCCTTTCTGTCCTCATTTACAGCTCCCAACTACCCGGGCCTTCTGCATATTCCTCAATGTACCACATCTGCTCCATCCCCTCCTCCTCATGGACTGAACACCCATGAGATGCCATGACTTTTAGGCACTGGGATATAGCTGTGAACTGGACTGAAAAGATGCTTCCTTCAATATACTGGCACTGCATTCCAATTAGGAAGACAGAAAATACATAAGAACGCAATAAGAACGTGAGGCTGAGAAAGTGGTAAGAAGAAATTAAACAGGGGTGTGTGATCAAAACTGGTGAGAAGGACCAACTGAGGTGAGCTGGGGAACGCCTCTCCCTAAGGGGAGACATGTGAGCTGAGCTCTTCCATTAAAGAGTTCAGTCTAGAAGTCTGCGAATTAGGAGAAGACCACAAATCATACACACAAACACATGCAATTAAGAAGTCCTATCTTCAAACCCAGGCATCAATGATGACCACCAGAGACCTCTTTAAAAGTTATATTCTAGAAGAATTCACTTCCTTTCCATGGGCATTCTAAAATCTGTGTCAAGAGCTGTTTAGCACAGCTGAAAGCACCAGAATCTTTGCCACCCCTATGTTGTCCCACATGACACTAAGAATGCCTTGTGGCTTCTGGCTACCACCCCCCCACCCCCCCCCACCCCCGCAGCAATTCATCTCTATTGCCCCAATCCAGTTAGGAAGTGGCTCCTCCTAAAAACAAGTGGCTAATAGATTTACTGTTCAGTTTTGCAAGGGAAGGCCACCTTCCGAAAATTTACATAGCAGAAGATAACTGTTGACTTGTGCCTCTCTTTGGTTGGGTTATGTAAAAAGCTATGTAATCATTAAACAGGATGGGAAACAAACAAAAGAGTAAGCCTTTTAAAAAGATCATTTTTGTTTGGAAAACTTGAGGGGAGAAAAGAGCAAGGTTCGAAAGTCCTGCTACTCTATGAAAGGTCAGGGTTTAGAGTTCACTCTAAAAATATCAGAAAAGTCACCTGTACTTGCACTCACCTAAACAAGTCTTTTCCATGAATTGGTATTTAAGGGCAAAAACTGGTGTAAATAGCAAATGGCTTCAACAAAGAATTAGTGCATCCACTCTTTCCTGCTTCATAAAGTCCCCATGCACCTGAAAGCTCTTCAGGCTCCGGACAGGAGGCCTGCAGCTAGCTGTACCTGGGGTATCAGAGGCAAGAACATGCGGCCATGACTCAGGGGTGTGAACGACACTGCTCAGCCAAGCACAGGTAGCATTTTTGGGCACAAGGATCTATGCAACTCCCTTGAGGACCACGGCAGTGCAAGGCTATGACCCATGACTACACATACACAAACCCCCATGTGGGTAGCATACTCCCTTACATATGCACACATGTGTGACTCCCATAGGAGTGGCCCCAGGACACACAAATGGGGGTAAACTTATGAAACATGCTTCTGTCTTCCTGAAGAAGAATCAGTAATTGTCATCAGATGTCAATTTTGTCCTTAGGGTAGTGGCCATTTTTAAAAAGCTGTCCTTTATTTTTTCTCTTAATGCTTGTCATTCAGGAAAAAAAGCCTAAGACAAAAGTTTTCCTTTTTTTTTTCTTTTTCAGTATTACAAGTGAAAAGCATTTATCACAGAATAACTGAAAAAGATGGAAAAGCACAAAGAATAAAAATCACCTATAATTCGCATAATCGGAAAAAATTAAATTTCATCCAATGTTTTAAGATATGGATATTATTATGCCTACGCTTTTCCCAGGCATACACAAACAGACACTCATACTTGAAAACAACGTGGAATCATATTGCTTGCGCATAATTTTACAACCTGTTTTTACTGCTTTACCATGAACTTTTCAAATACCATCTATTGCCTTGCTCAACATATTTATGGTTGTATAGTATTCCACTATATGGACTTTCCATAATATATTTAAGACATTAAATATTAGACCTAATTCAGATTGTTTTTCATGTTTTGTTTCCACTAATAGTTCTGTAAACCTATATACAAATAAATGTTTTTGTTCAACTTTACTCCTCTAGAATTAATTCACAGAAACAGAATTCCTGGATGAAAGGGTATAAAAACTTTTAATATGTATTACCAAACTGTCACCTAAAAAATCTTTATCAATTTATATTCTCACCTAGGATATTTCAGTATGTCTGTTCCTCTGGACCCTAAGGCATTATTATTTTCAAGTTTTTAATAAGTAATAAACAGTGTCATGTCTCTCTGGCTTTAAGTTGCATTTCTTTGATTGTTAATGATATTGCCCTTTTTCTAAATGTTTATTGATCCAGTGATTTTATTAAGGGCCCAGACATAATAATCAGTCTCTAGGCAAGCAGAACAAAAGTAACAGCTAAATAATAAGACATACGAAAGATGACCTCCTCTATTTTTAAATCTTTAAAAATACAGCTCTACATCTATTAAGGTATTCCTGTATTTATAATCCAGGTATCTTTCATGAAATTTAATGGGGATGAAAAATATTACTGAGCTATCAAACCCCTCTCTATGAATCTGGATAATGGTTATTTTCCCTGGTTCAATATTTGGTACAGGATTATAATCCTGGGGTCTACTTCAGAACCACAAATGAAAACAGCCAGAAAGGAAATGACATAATCCCCTCCTCACCTGGTTTGTAAGTACCGCAAAGATAAACGCCATACCTGCTTTATTTATCAATGTATGCCCAGGACATTGCAGGACAAGTACTTAATAAATATTTGTTAGAACTATTTTCAGGCTGGTGGTCAAAGGACTTGCGGGAACCCAAGCTTCAGAATATCTACCCCACTGATTTCAAAATATCCCTCCTCATCCCAGTGAGTGCTGTCACACTTCGGAGGCATCGCGTAAATGTCTGTGGCTGCCAAAGTCCACACAAGAATCGTATTACTACCTCCATCTACTTCACAGGATGCTGTAAGGACAAAGCAAGGAGGAGAGGTGAAAAAGGCTCTGAACACTACCCAGTGCTGTGCACAGCAGGATCGTGGTCGTGGTGATGATGATGATGGGGAGGAGAACAAATTTAAACAGAAGCCTCAGAGAGGCAGAAATGATGAAGAGATGGCAGAGAATGGTATCAGTGAAGCAGGCTGTGGTGAGAAATGCAGCTTTCATGAGCAGTGTACGGGGAGTCTCTCTGCATCGAGCCTGGGGGGGTAATGCAACATGCACAGTGTAAGTGGACCACGAGTCCTAAAAGCCAACTTTGAATTGTAGGCCATGGCTGTGGGGCTCTTCTTTATTACTCAAGAGTCCTTTATAGATTTTCTCTTGGTCTAGAGTGTTCTGCAGCTCCTCCAGGATGTGTGTCTGTACAGCTTTAGTTTTGCTTCTCCTTTTGAAAGGCGCCCTGACTATTGAATCTGTTTCCGATCTCCCGATTTAAGGGGCAGCAGGAAGTCAGTGATTAGCAGAACTAAGCATTGTTGGGCAGGCTTTATTAGGCTCAGCATTCTGAGCTAGGAGGGAACAAAATAAAATACCTATGATAAGAACTCGCTCTATGAAAGAGTCAAAAAAAAAAAAAAAAAAGAAGCATGCTTGGGGGCCATTATTGAGGTCTGCGGTGAAGGTGAACCTCTGAAAGTGGCTGAGGTGGCATTTCTAGGAAGACCTGACAGGGAAGACTTACATGCTGATAACTCTCAGCTGAGCAGACTGGCATCTACCAGGAGGGAGCCCCAAGCCTGAGCTGCATCAAGGGGAGAGAAGTGGGTGGAGGAAGAAGGCTTGCATCTGCCTGCATGAAGCAGAGGAGTCTCCTCACGCAGGTGCCTACTGTACTGAATCGGATCTCTGTGATGGATGGAGGGGGGCTTAGAGGACTGTGTCCTGGACTTGCGGCTCTGCTGTCTCAGAGCTCTCTATGCAGCTCAGAAGCAAAACCAAACACCAACCTACCCATCTGTATATAACATAGAGTCTGAATTATGAAAAATGGCAGTAATCACTTAAGAAAGCATGCTGGAGGCTACCACTGCTCCTGGGTACTGCTCCGCACTCTCCAGACTCCTGTACTGCCAGCACCAGTGAGCCCCACCCCCAGACTAGCACCTGTTGCCATGGCAGCTGCTCTCCCCCTCCCAGGAAGGGCACATGCCAAGCCATTTTGAAAATAAAAAGCTTTTATGTTTCATGACCACCTCCTCTCCAGCTTCTCTCTCTGTCTTGTCCAGCTAAATTCTAGGTAGTGTACACAGCAGAAAATGAAATGTGGCCATTTCAATTATAGCACTGACAAAAAAAAATTAATAATCTAGTTTCCAGACAGAGGGGGATAGGAAAAAACTGTTCAAAGCAACAGTGTGTGTGATTGAGAGTTAGGAAAAGAATAAAAGTGAAAAGTAATTAAAGACATTTTCTGAAGCACATTAGATCTGACCAGCACTGAAGCACTGTGTAGTCTGATGCTGAGGAAGACAAAGGGGGAGAAATCAGTAATGGTGATGGGTAATAACAGAGAGTTGCTCCAAGGGTGAGAAAACAATCCCCTTCTGTTAACAGAAACCAAAGGAAGGAGTGAGAACTATCTGGAGGCCCAATCAAACATGTATTTAAGCACTATGTCCCTGGAGAGAAATCGCGGGGGTTATATAAGTCACAATCCTACATCATGGGACTTGTTGATATCTAACATGGTACACAAAATGAAAAATAATGAGAAAGAAATGAGGAATGTTGCATCAGGATTGGAGGAGTTTTCTGTATTGTCCTTATCTCTAAAAATGTATCCCCCTGCCAGCCCTCATTCCCATTTTTTCTTAACTCCGTTATGATTGTCCTCGGGTAAGGTGTCTTGGCACATGATTCACTCTCAGGGATGCTTTCAAAATGAGCTATAGCTTCAGACCTCTATTGCAGTCCAGGAAAAGGAGTTACATGGATCAGTTCATATGCAGAAAGAAGCAGAGGTCAAGTTTACAACAAAAATGTAGAGATTTCATTTCTTGCCTATGAAGCCAGTGGAGTTGCTAAGGCAATTGCCAGATAGTAACTATTCTAGTTTTATGCACAAACCTAAATCTAGAAGAAGGAAGGTTAATCCCCCAAACGTGGATCAAAGGAGAAAATTAAGCCTAAAATCAGAGGAGATAGTAAGTTTAACAAATGATGCTTAGCTATAAAATGCTACACCTAAAAGATGCCAATCTAAAACCACTTTCACAAAAGAGAAGCTCAAGGAGAAAAATGTATGTAGTCATTCAACTTATTTGTACGAGTACGGGGGCTAGAGGTGCCAAGGGCAAAGCTAGTGACAGGAAGTTCTTTTGCTATTTTCTCATGCAAAGTGGGCCATGGTGTTGGGCTCTTAGGTTATAAATCAAGAGTTTCTCGTTAGAGGTTTTCTCATTGTCTAGAGGGCTCTGCGCCTTCTCTATACAATGTATATTTGTGCAGACTCAGTCTTCTTTCTCCTCTTCAAAGCTGGTCTCGATTACTGGACCTGAGGTTCCACATCATTAAGAAAATTCTCAGCCTTTATCTCTTCAAATGATACCTCTTAGCATTCTGTCTCACCTTCTATAACTCTTACAGACATATTTTTGACCTTCTAATTCTGTCTTTCATGTGACTTCAAATATTTTCCATCTCATTATTTCTCTGGATTGCATTCTGGCACTTTTTTAAAGGTCTATCTTCCTGTTTTGTAAGTCTCTCATCAGCTTTGTTTACTCTGGTATTTACTTAATCCACTGAGTTTTTAATTTTAATTATTTTTTATTTCTCTAAATTTTATTTGCTTCTTTCAACTGGCCATTCTTTTGCTTTTAATCCCTTTATATGTTTTTAATTATTTTCAACAGTTATTTTTATGGTTTCTGTGGGGTTTTTTAATTATTGCTTTATTATTTGAAGGTCATGGGTTTTGATATTTCCGTACACTGTTTCCATGGTCTCTGATTGATAGTGGATTGTTTTCTTGTGTGTTTTTAATTTTGAACTCATCTGCAGAGGAGCTCCAATTATGGAAATCCTAGGCACTGCAGGTTGAGTATTCTTCGGCCAGTGCTCAAGCAATACCACTAAGTGTTAGTGGCAGGATAAATTTAAATGTAGCTACAAATTTCCTTACAGATTCTAGGCTGAGAAAGAAAAATTAAATCCCTGATATATCCCTGGACTAGAGTGCTGTTGTTTGTTTTTTTTAAATCTACTCCAGATGTTCAGTGACAGTGAAGCCTGTCTAGGAACCCTGATTAAGGCAGGGGTTTCAAAGCTAACTCTAGCCCCTCTACCCTCAAATGGTCCCCAGGTCTCACCAAGATTCCCATATGAATTTAAAACCCAACTTAGTGGACACTAATGACTCTGCATTCCGCTATCTCCACCCTCCCAAAACAGCCACATTGCCAGCAAGACCTATTAATTAATTCTCTAGGTAAGTGGAGGAGGAGCGAGATGGTGGAGGAGTAGGAGGCCTAAATATCATCAGGTCCCAGGAGTTCAGCTAGATAGTTATCAAACCATTCTGAACACCTACAAACTCAACAGGACATTGAAGAGAAGAAGAGCAGCAATTCTAGGAACAGAAAATCAACCACTTTCTGGAAGGTACGACATGTGGAGAAGTGAATCTGCAGTGATACACAGGAAGCGAGACCGCGGTGGGAGGGGCTGGCTAACATAAAGTGGTAAAGCAGAGGAGCACAAAATCGGAATTTTGGAAGTCTGCTCCACTGAGGGACATGGCTCCAAGGCTAAGCAGAGGGTGGGGCTCTAAGGGGAAAGTGTGGTTTCAGGACCTGCAGGGTCACAAAAAGACCAGGGGTGCCTGAGTATGGCAGAGCTCCCAGGTATTGGAGCAGGGAAGCCAGCTACAGAGATGGAGCCAAGGAGGGGCTCTCAGCTCTGAGTTACGTAAACTGTGATCCAAGGCTCAGTCGGGCCACTACTTTTTGAGCAGGTACCACAAAAGTGGCAGATTCGGGGAGACTCACCATCCTCCCCTGGGGGGAAGGGCATGGGAATGCGTGCCAGGAATCTGCTGGATTTGGAGACTCCAAAGGGGGCCACGCGCCAGAGATAGAAATGCTGGGTTACACAACAGGTGAGCTCAGAGTATGCCCAGAGACCAGGGAGATAGGAGGGATTGACTGCTTTTCTCTGAGGGTGCAATGAGGAGTGGGGTCGTGAGCTCTCAGCTCCTATGGGGCCAGAGATTTGGGAGGTCACCATTTTCATTCCTGTCCTCCAAAGCTGTATAGAAAGCGTTCAGGGAACAAAAATTACAGAGGGCAAAACCAAGCAGATTACTTAGCCTGGCCCCTGGCAAAGGCAGTGCAATTCTGCCTTGGGCAAAGACGTTTGAGAACCACTGCAACAGGCCCCTCACCCAGAAGATCGGCAAGAACATCCAGTCAAGACAAAGATCACTATTCACTGAGAACGGTGTAATTCCAGAGCGAGGGGAAAGCAACACACAGAATTCATGGCTTTTTTCCCATGATTCTTTAGTCTTCCAAAGTTAAATTTTTAAAATTTTACTCTTTTCTTATTCTATTTTTTAAAATTCTTCCTCTTTCCTAACTTTTTAAACTATTACACCTTATCAATACCTTTTTAAAAACTTTTTAAATTTTTCATTGTTATATTCTATCCCTTTAATGTATTTAACCTTATTTTTTTTTTTTTTATACATACAGGTTTCTCTTTCTTTAAAATTTTGGGATACAATTTCTTCTAATAGATCAACATATACCCAAAATATAGTCTCCAGCCTGATCACATTCTTTCCTATTTTTTTTTCTTTTTTCAACCAATTTCTTATCAATTCCTTTTTTAGAATCTTTTAAAATTTTCATCTTTAAAGTCAGATTCCATCCCTTCACTGTGCTTACCCCTATTTTTGTACATTTATAAGTTTTTCATTCTTTAAAATTTTGGGAGGTAATCTTTTCTAACAGCCCAAAATACACCCAAAATCAAGTGTGTGGCTCTGTTCTATTCACCAGTCTAATAATGATATATATATACCTATTTTGTTTTTTCCTCCTTTTCTTCTCCACCCATTTGGATCTCTCCTGATTTGGTTACTGTATATCTTTCTGGAGTTGCTGCTACCCTTTTAGTATTTTGTTCTCTCATTCATCTACTCTTATCTGGATAAAATGACAAGGCAGAAAAACTCACTGCAAAAAAAAAGAACAAGAGGCAGTACCAATGGCTACGGACCTAATCAATATGGACATTGGTAAAATGACAGAACTAGAGTTCAGAATGATGATTATCAAGGTGCTAGCTGGGTTCAAAAAAAGCATGAAAGATACTACAGAATCCCTTTCTGGGGAAATAAAATCCCTTTCTCGAGAAATAAAAGAACTAAAATCTAACCAAGTTGAAATCAAAAAAGCTATCAATAAGGTGCAATAAAAAAATGGAGGCTCTTACTGCTAGGATAAGTGAGGCAGAAGAGAGAATTAGTGATATGGAAGACCAAATGATGGAGAATAAAGAAGCTGAGAAAAAGAGAGACAACTACTAGACCATGAGGGGAGAATTCGAGAAGTGATACCACAAGACAAAACAATATCAGAATAATTGGGATCCCAGAAGAAGAAGAAGAGAGAGGGGGGCAGAAATTCAGAGAATTTCCCTAATTTGGTGAAGGGAGCAAGGATCAAAATCCAGGAGGCAGAGAGAAACTCCCTCAAAATCAATAAAAATAGGTCCATACCCTGTCATTTGATAGTACAACTTACAAGTCTCAGTGACAAAGAGAAAATCCTGAAGACACTTCAGAACAAGAGGTCTGTAACATAATGGTAAAAATATTAGATTGACAGCAGACCTATCCACAGAGACCTGGCAGGTGAGAAAGGACTGGCATGATATATTCAGAGCACTAAACGAGAAAAATATGCAGCCAAGAATACTATATCCAGCTAAGCTGGAAATAGTAGGAGAGATAAAATAGAAAGGAGAGAGAGAAAGCTTCCAGGACAAACAAAATTAAAAGAATTTGCAAACATCAAACCAGCCCTACAGGAAATATTGAAAGGGGTCCTCTAAGCAAAGAGAGAGCCTAAAAGTAACATGCAGCAGAAAGGAACAGAGACAATATACAGTAGCGGTCAGCTTACAGGCAATACAACGGGCTAAATTCATATCTTTCAATAGTTACCCTGAATGTAAACGGGCTAAATGTCCCAATCAAAAGACATAGGGTATCAGAATGGATAAAAAAACAAGATCCATTGATAATGCTGTCTACAAGAAACTCATTATAGACCCAAAGACACCTCCAGATTTAAAGTGAGGGGGTGGAAAACAATTTACCATGCTAATAGACATCAAAAGAAAGCCGGGGAGGCAATCCTTACAGCAGATAAATTAGATTTTAAGCCAAAGACTGTTATAAGAGGTGAAGAAGGACACTATATCATACTTAAAGGATCTGTCCAACAAGAAGATCTAATAATTTTAAAGATCTATGCCCCTAACACGGGAGCAGCAAATTATATAAACCAGCTCATCAACTGGTCAAATCAAAGAAACACATCGACAATAATACAATAATAGTAGGTGACTTTAACAACCCGCTCATTGAAATGGACACCTAAACAAAAGATCAACAAGGAAATAAAGGCTTTAAAAGACACACTGGCCCACATGGACATCACAGATATATTTAGAACATACCACCCCAAAGCAACAGAATACACATTCTTCTCTAGTGCACATGGAACATTGTCCAGAATGGATCACATCCTGGGTCACAAACCAGGTCTCAACAGGTACCAAAACACTGGGATTATTCCCTGCATATTTTCAGACCACAATGCTTTGAAACTGGAACTTAACCACAAGAGGAAAAGTTGGAAAGGACTCAAATACATGGAGGCTAAAGAGCAGCCTACTAAAGAATGAATGGGTTAACCAGAAAATTAAAGAAGAACTGAAAAAAATTCATGGAAACAAATGAAAATGAAAACACAACTATTCAAAATCCATGGGACACAGCAAAGGTGACTGGAGAGGAAAATATATAGCGATACAAGCCTTTCTCAAGCAACAAGAAAGGTCTCAAGTGCACAACCTAACCCTACACCTAAAGGAGCTGGAGAAAGAACAGCAAAGAAAACCTAAACCCAGCAGGAGAGAAATAATAAAGATCAGAGCAGAAATCAATGAAATAGAAGCCAAAGAACAGTAGAACAAATCAACAAAACTAGGAGTTGGTTCTTTGAAAGAATTAATAAGATTGATAAACCCCTGGCCAGACTTATCAAAAAGAAAAGAGAAAGGACCCAAATTAACAAAATCATGAATGAAAGAGGGGAGATCACAACCAACACCGAAGAAATACAAAAACTTAAGAATATATGACAAGCAACTAGACACCACCAAAGTTGACAATCTGGTAGAAATGGATGCATCCCTAGAGACATATAAACTACCAAAACTGAACCAGAAAGACATAGAAAATCTGAACACACCCATAACCAGTAAGGAGATTGAGGCACTCACCCAAAATCTCCCAACAAACACAAGCCGAGGGCCAGGTGGCTTCCCAGGGGAATTTAACAAACATTGAAAGAAGAATTAATACCTATTCTCCTGAAACTGTTCCAAAAAACATAAATGGAAGGAAAACATCCAGCATTACCCTGATTCCCAAACCAGAGAAAGACCCCATCAAAAAGGAGAATTATAGACCAAAATCCTTGATGAACACAGATGCAAAAATTCTCACCAAAATACTAGCTGATAGGCTCCAATGGTACATTAAAAGGGTTATTCACCATGACCAAGTGGGATTTATTCCTGGGCTGCAAGGTTGGTTCAACATCTGCAAATCAATCAATCAAGGTGATACAATACATTAATACATGAAAGAACAAGAACCATATGACACCCTCAATAGATGCTGAAAAAGCATGTGACAAAGTACGGCATCCTTTCTTGATCAAAACTCTTCAAAGCGTAGGGACAGAGGGTACATACTTCAATATCATCGAAGCCATCAATGAAAAACCCACAGTGAAAATCATTCTCAATGGGGAAAAACTGAGAGATTTTCCCCTAAGGTCAGGAACACGGCAGGGATGTCCACTGTCACCACTGCTATTCAACATAGTACTAGAAGTTCTAGCCTCAGCAATCAGACAACAAAAAGAAATTAAAGGCATCTGAATCGGCAAAGAAGAATCAAACTCTCACTCTTCGGAGATGATAGGATACTTTATGTGGAAAACCCAAAAGACTCCACTCCAAAACTGCCAGAATTCATACAGGAACTCAGTAAAGTATCAGGATATAAAATCAATGCACAGAAATCAGCTGCATTTCTATACACCAACAGCAAGACAGAAGAAAGAGAAATTAAGGAGTCGATCCCGTTTACAATTTCACCCAAAACCATAAGATACCTAGGAATAAACCTACCCAAAGAGGCAAAGAATCTGTACTCAGAAAACTATAAAATACTCATGAAAGAAACTGAGGAAGACACAAAGAAATGGAAAAATGTCCCATGCTCATGGATTGGAAGAACAAATATTGTGAAAATGTCTATGCTATCTAAAGCAATCTATACATTTAACACAATCCCTTGCAAAATCCCATCAATTTTTTTCAAGGAAATGGAACAAATAATCCTAAAATTTATATGGAACCAGAAAAGACCCCGAAAAGCTAGAGGAATGTTGAAAAAAGAAAACCAAATTTGGCAGCATCAAATTCCAGACTTTAAGCTATACTACAAAGCTGTAATCACCAAGACAGTATGGTACTGGCTCAAAAACAGACACACAGATCAATGGAACAGAATAAAGAGCCCAGAAATATACCCTCAACTCTATGGTCAAGTAATCTTCCATAAAGCAGGAAAGAATGTCCAATGGAAAAAAGTCTCTTCAACAAATGGTGTTGGGAAAATTGGACAGCCACATGCACAAAAATGAAACTGGACCACTTCCTTACACCATACACAAAACCAGACTCAAAATGGATGAAGGACCTTAATGTGAGACGGAAATCCACCAAAAACTTTGAGAGGGACACAGGCAGCAAACTCTTCGACCTCAGCCTCAGCAACTTCTTCCTAGGAACATCGCCAAAAGCAAGGGAAGCAAGGGCAAAAATGAACTATTGGGACTTCATCAAGATCAAAAGCTTTTGCACAGCAAAGGAAACAGTCGACAAAACCAAAAGACAACTGACAGAATGGGAGAAGATATTTGCAAATGACATATCAGATAAAGGGCTAGTATCCAAAATCTATAAAGAACTTATCAAACTCAACACCCAAAGAACAAATAATCCAATCAAGAAATGGGCAGAGGACATGAACAGACATTTCTGCAAAGAAGACATCCAGATGGCCAACAGACACATGAAAAAGTGCTCCACATCACTCGGCATCAGGGAAAATCAAATCAAAACCACAATGAGATACCACCTCACACCAGTCAGAATGGCTAAAATTGACAAGTCAGGAAATGACAGATGCTGGCGAGGATGTGGAGAAAGGGGAACCCTCCTACACTGTTGGTGGGAACGCAAGCCGGTGTAACCACTCTGGAAAAGAGCATGGAGGTTCCTCAAAAAGTTGAAAACAGAACTACCCTATGACCCAGCAATTGCACTACTGGGTATTTACCCTAAAGATACAAATGTAGTGATCTGAAGGGGCACATGCACCCAAATGTTTATAGCAGCTACGTCCACAATAGCCAAACTATGGAAAGAACCTAGATGTCCATCAACAGATGAATAGATAAAGAAGAGGTGGTATATATATACAATGGAATACTATGCAGCCATCAAAAGAAATGAAATCTTGCTATTGGCGACGACGTGGATGGAACTAGAGGGTATTATGCTTAGCAAAATAAATCAATCAGAGAAAGACAATTATCATATGATCTCCCTGATATGAGGAAGTTGAAAGGCAATGTGGGGGGTAGGAAAGGAATAAATGAAGGAAGATGGGTTCAGGAGGGAGACAAACCATAAGAGGCTCTTTTTTTTTTTAAGATTTTATTTATTTATTTGACAGACAGAGATCACAAGTAGGCAGAGAGGCAGGCAGAGAGAGAGGAGGAAGCAGGCTCCCTGCTGAGCAGAGATCCCGATGCGGGGCTCGATCCCAGGACCCTGGGCTCATGACCTGAGCCGAAGGAAGGAGCTTTAACCCACTGAGCCACCCAGGCGCCCCCCATAAGAGACTCTTAATCTCATGAAATAAACAGAGGGGTGCTGGGGGACGGGGGTGGGGGACGGTGGTTGGGTTATGGACATTGGGGAAGGTATGTGCTATGGTGAGTGCTTGAAGTGTGTAAACATGGTGATTCACAGACCTGTACCCCTGGGGCTAATAACACATTATATGTTAATTAAAAAAAATAAAAAAATTTAAAAAAAGAATATAAAATGGAGAAAAAAAAGAAAGGGCTATGAAGGAACAATTCTTCTAAACAATAAAAAGTAAGGAGAAATCAGAGAGGTTAGGAACTCAAGTCTGAACTACAGTTTATTTTTTACATTGGAATTCTACAAAAAGCTATTTTCAAAAATCTCCAGATTTTTATCACCTATGGAAAAAATACATCCCACTAAGCATGTCACCAAACCAAATATGTTGGAGGTAACCGAATAACCAAAATCCTAGATGTTAACAGGCAACATAAGAGCAATATTCAAGTTAGTTCTGCTTTGATAGAATTCATTGCATTCTCAGGTACTACTTCTGTACAATCGGGCTAATTTGCTTTAGTACACTAACAGGGAAATTTCTTCTACAGCTTGCCTTGTCATCAGATATACTCTTCTTAAGAAGTAGCTGGAGTGAGTATATTTATTCAAAGGCTATTTGTGATTTTTATTTTAGCTAGGATAGTAGTTCCCAGAGTGTGGCCCATGGATTCCTGGGAGGTTTCCAAGATCTTTTCCCGGGCCACGAAATGCAAAAACAAGGGTCAGTGAAATTGCTGTGGCCTTAGAATTAATCCAGGCAGCGGCCCCAAGGTATACCAACAGTTATTGTATTCTTTTTTTGTTGCTGTTTTATGTTATGTCACCATACAGTACATTATTAGTTTTTGATGTAGTGTTCCAAGATTCATTGTTTGCATGTAACACCCACAAACTAACAGGTGAAAAACAAACAAACAAAAAACCCCAGTTTTACTTAAAAAATACCTTTGATAAAACAGTAAGAATTATTTTTATTAAATCTTGACCTGCTGGCCCACATTTTTTTAGTGCTGTAATGAAGTAGGAAATATGCATAAAACACTTCTATTACATACCAAAGCTGACTTGAGGGAAAGCAGTTGTGCAACTGTCTTAGTCACAACTAAACCGACCTCCTTTTTTTTTTTTTTTAACCTAAAATGTCATTTTAATTTGAAAAAACAACTGACAAACTATGGTTATTCAGACTTCAGTATCTGGCAGACATTTTCTCAGAAATGAACCTAATGAGTCTGTCGCTTCAAGGAAACAATGGACAGTATTTGTTGCAACGATAAAATCTATTCTTTCAAGCAAAAAAAGTGTAAATTTAGACAACTTGGATTGGCCACCAAGAGCTTGGCAGCTTGGCATACTTAATAACTATTTTTTAATGAGATTACCAATGATGATAACACCTATGATTTTTAAAATATTTTATGATGAAATGTGTCCACAATGGAAGGCTTATATAACTTCCTGAACTAAATGACCAATGTACATTAACAAATCATGCGTGGGTAAAAGAGCCATTCAAAGTGCAAGGTAGACCAGTAGGTTTTAACGCAATTTTGTGCGAAAAGCTCTCTGATAGGATTTCAATTCTCCACACAGAAATACACTTTTAAAAAAATTATCACTTGCTCAGTTTTAGCATATTAACAAAAAAGAATATCAAAATTATCTGAAAGGTTAGGAGAAATATTTCTTCTTTCTCGAACTGCATATATCTGTGTGGCCCGAATTTGTCCCTATCCTTCAATAACTGAATGTATGGCAACAGACTGAATGAAGAAGGCACTATTATCTAATTACCTTTAAGTCAGACATTTAAGAGGTTTACAAAAATGTAAAATGTCATTTAATGAGTTTATAAATAAATCTTTAATTATTTTTTTAGTTTTAATTTCTAATTCTGTCAACACAGATATAATTCAAATAAAGGCTATTGGAGCCCTGTATAATTTCTGAGTGTAAAGAAGGGGTAAGACCACAAAGTTTCAGAAATGCTGAGTTAATAAGATGAACAAGATGGTACCTTGGATGAGGTTTCTTATGGGGGTGATCAAAGAGTTTAAAAATAGGCTACAGAGTTGATAGTTACAAAACAGGGTCAATGTACCAAATGCTACTGAACTGTATGCTTTAAAATGTTAATTTATGTTATGTGAATTTTATGTCAGTTAAAACAATATTAAAAAATAAAAAGGAATATAATACTTTGGAATGACAAGTCAAGAGTCTCACTGATCTTGCATTTTCTCCTTTCACACAGTGAAGACCAAGCACCATGTACTACCCACCATGAGATCACCTCAGTCTAAAATTACCTTACGTTATTTCTGCTGGGCATGAAATTTAAATATTCTAGGAAGCTCTTTCCTTGAAAAGGATGATGATCATGACTAAATTTTTACAGTCTGTCTCAAAACCCTGGGTTTTATAATCTCCCTGTCATTTCAAATCAATAAAGTTAACCATTCTGTCACCAGCCAATACAATAGTCAACTACTTCTCAGCCTAATACTAAGTATACAGTGGGCCCTTTATGACACACTGTGATGGGATGGGAAAACAAAAGAGTAAACAAAGATCATTAAGTGGGCCCTGTCCTCACAGGGCTCTCTAATCAGATAATGGCACACATTTAAGAAACTATACAGTTGTGAAGAGTGCTTTAGAAAAGTGTACCATGTCAGGTGCAAGAAAAGTAAGAGACTCAAACTAAACTGAAGACCAAAGAAGGAGTCCTAGCTTCACTGGGGAGCTTGTCAGAATTGTCAGATCCCAGGCCTATGTTGGAAAAATCTGCATTTTTAGCAAACTTCCAGGTGATTCCTGTACTCACTATTCAGAAGTACTCACTATTTTGAAAAACAGGTTAGAATTAAGTAGATGAAGGAGGAGTATTCTGTCAGAGGTAACAGACGAAGACCCTATGGCCAGAGAGTGGAGGGCACATTTGAAGAACTCAAAGAAAGCCACAGTATCTGGGCTGGAGTGTGCACAGAGGGCTCGGTGAAGATGTTAGGGACGGGCATATACTAAATCCAGTCATGAGTAAACAGAGGTTAGTAAGAAACTGTAGTCTCCTGAACCCTATCAAACAGGCCTTTCTGGCACTAAGCTGCTTTCAAAACAAACACAACAGTAAGATACTCATCCTTTTATAGTTGCTGAAGGGCAAATTCCTTTAATTCCAATGTAACAACCAAGTTCTTATAGCACAAGTGGTAACAGCTCTGGTTTCCCACAGTGAAACAACAGGGCAGCCTTGCAACACCTTAATCTGCGTGTGTCTAAGAAGTATTATTCACATCTTGATGCTCTGGAGGGCACTCATTACCAGGAAGGTCTGAATTTTAAAGAGGTAGTGATCACACTCCAGATTCTGCATAAATCCAAAGGTATAGTGTACTTGAATCCCCTGAGAGCAAACATGGGTCACAATACCACTGACCTTGATGAACAATTTATCTAGTGCTGGGGAAACTTCATAGAACGTGACCCAGCAAGCCTGTAAAATCAGCAAACTTCACTGCAGGGGCTGCATTAAGAAATGGCACAAAAGAAAAAGGTGAGGCAGAGACAGAGACAAAGAAACCGGGGTGGGAGGGGGTGGGGGCGGGGAGGCTCACAAGACAACATTGCACATACACACATTAAGACGTTATTGAAAGTCAGCAGGAACCCAAGCTTAACGGTGGCTCTAGGCATGCATGGATGTCTGATGACTGGATGACTGGAAGAACCAATCATACCCAGCAACACCGTCTGCATTGACTAAAACAAGTTCTTTAGTACCAAGACCCCCAACCCCACCCCAGTGAGAGGGAAGAATCAAGATGTGCACTTAGGGTGGAGAAGACAATTTATACTGGAAGCATCTCAGCAGCAGCAAAATGCGCTAGGATGGGCAGGAAATATCTTGATTAACTCAAGGAAAACTGGCTCAATCTCTAGGTAATAAGCTCTAGAAACAATGTCCAAGGCAAAGGGAACCTAGGGCTAGGATTTATGGCTCTGTGGTAATTTCTCACGTTCTCATCACTTTGGGGGATCTAGGTGTAACGGCAAAAGCTGCCTGTATGATGAACAAAAATAAAGATGGAGACCCAATTCATTTCCCCCCATAGTTGAAATTCTACATAAATTAGAAACAAGGGGGTTGTGTTATTTTAGCAGTGTGAGAGAGGACTGGAAGTTTTCTAGTTCTCTAAATGGCTATATCCAGCTTTACAATTCTTTTCCCAGACACTCTGAAGAGAAAAATATTCTTCCAAAAAAGATAGGATCAACTTCCTGGTCTTTTATGGTCAGTAAAAGCCACATGAGCAGCCACCATATGGAACTCCATATGGCCAGCTCTGACAATTAAAAACTAGGATGAAAACAAGAGTTTTGTCTTGTTTCTCTGTGAAAAGCACTGATGGGCAATCTATCAACCCTAAGAAGTGGAAAGTTTCCTTGCATGATAGAGACAAGTGCAGCCAAAATTATTTAACTATTACAAGAAAGCATTAATTTAAAAAAATAAGAATCTCAACAAACAAAATGGTTTCCAATGAGTTTGAATTTCAAGGCATTCCTTTGGTTAAGGAGGCCTGTTTCCCTCTTTGTACCCAACAAGCCACTTTAGGGCTGAGACTCCCCAGCTAACTTTTGGTACTCACTCAAATTCAACTGAAAAGGATAAACACTTGGTTGAGCTCAACAAATGCTTTGGAGCACTCTGCATCTGCCACCACCAACCTCAAAGACTGGGACAGGGACAGCCTGGACAGGAAGTGGTTTTCACTATTGCCTATTTGGTTATGAAACTCAGACTGATTACTTCACTTAGAAATTATTCATTATATGCAATTATAGTATTGCCCCTGCATATTTCCCCTAAGCAAATCTCCACCTTGGCCTCTTCCTCTGTGCACTCCAACTCCAGGGCTACCTTCACACATGCCATTATCTGGGAGCATCTTCCTTTGTGCCCTTTTTCTTTACCCAACTAACTTCTACTGACCCTTTAGCTCTTAGTTCACCCTGACCCTTCAATCGGTGATAGTCTCTATACTCTGCTGCAGTTTGTAGTTACATGTGTATATAGGATTATCTGCTGAAGGCCTCCCCTACTCACTCTCACCAGAGGAAGCTCTGGGAAGCACCTATAGCAGGGTATGTAGAGTAGGACCAGTGATGAGGCAGATATTGGGGTATCATCAGGGAGCTTGTTCTATAACAAAGAGGAAGATAAATCAGTGAATCCAGGGTTTCAGAGGCTGTGACCATGTTATGCACGATGCACAGGGTCGGGGTGAGGAATAGCTATTTTTGCCTGTGCAGCATTTCAGAGGGAGATACGGGCATACGGAAAATACAGACAGGTGCACAAATCTGTGGGTACTGGTAGCGGCTGGCAACTCTCAGAGCATCGGGCCTTTGGCATGGAGTGGAGAGGCAAAGCTAGAGGGGAAGCAGTTTCCAGATCAAGCATGCCTTAGTATGCAGAGTGCAGACATCAGCTTCAAGTAGGGCAGTGCAAAGGGCAGGGCTCCCTTTAGTTCCAAACACGCCTCTTTTCAGTTCTGTGGAAATTCAGGCCATAATCCTTGCCTTGCTCTCCTGCCAAATTTCCCATAAGCAATAAATGCATTCTGCTCAAGGGAGCAAAAAAGAGTGAGCAGCTTCTCCACGCGTTCCCAATTCATGTCTAGAGCCATCGTGAATCAATCAGCGCAGGGAGTGAGAATCCAGAGCCCATGGCTGGGCCCAAACAGTCCAATCAACCTCATTCTCATTTTCTTTTCTTTTTCTGTTTTCATGGCATATGATGAAGAAAATTAGCTTTTTTTAAAAATGCATCTAGATGGACTGGGCTGGTGGCATAATATCAAGGTCAACAACATGGATGGTGGGATCCTGACTTCAATAAAATATGGAAAGGGCTAAAAGGTCTCACCTTGGAGAACATTATCTGCTCTAAAATTAGGCTGTAACGTCATCATGTGGAATGACTTAAAACATGTCTTCTGCAAATGAAGTATCTCAAGGCTTTCTTATGAAAGAGGGAAGTCCCAAGATGTAAGACCAGATAAAGATGTACTGGATCTGAGTTAAGATGCAAGAGAAGAGAAGGGGCAGATTCTTCTCAATTCAAGGGATATTTAGTGAGGACCTGTGATGTGACCAACAGACTAGACAGAAGCTGGGGACAGTCAGACAAAACTTGATCCCCTATCCCACAAAAAACGCAAGACTAGAAAGGAGAAAGGGAGACAAAGATAACTTTTGCTATAGCAAAACTGATCACTGGACTAGTACTGGAGTATACACTTGAGGCAAAAATGAAATTAAATTTACATGTATTTCTAAATGGTAAATCCACTTCCTTAGGAGGGTGGCTATAGCCCATGTCTTAGATCACTAATAATGTAAACTAGACCACACCTGGATAACAATGCAGCCCATGACTAAGGTGGTGAGGGGGAGGGAAGGAAAAAGAAAAGAACTCTAGCTCTAGTTTCTCCAATGTGCATTAAGGACTGCCTTCAACTGATGGTTACACATGCTGCAGAGATTCTTAGTAATTGTAACTTATTGATGTGGTCCAGGAAAATGTAAACTCAACAGTGATGGCCTTTTATCTTAAGGAATAAAAAAAAAAATTTAGCTATGAATAACCAAACAAAGGTGAGCAAACATGGTAGGAAAAAAACTATAAGAAAAACTTAGATTTTTATGATTTGAACAGCAATACTTTTTTTTTTTTATGAAACTGAAAAGGAAATAAGTAAAATACAAGGAGGGGTTTGCTTAAACTGAGCTACAGACCCATTACCATTACCTTGGTTTCAGATCTATAATGAATGCTTATATGGAGGTAGTATATAGTATGAAAAAAAATTAGGCTCAGGATTCAGACAGGAACATGTGCACAAATCTTTACTTTGAAACCTGATAGCAGTGTGACTCTGGGCAAGATAATATGACTCTTTGAATCTCAATATTCTCCTCTGTAAACTAAAAATCCCAACATTTGCTTTTTGGGATTTTGGCAATGCTAGTAGATACTGTATACTGAAAGTATTTGATACATAGTGGGTCTTCAACAAATGCAAAGTGATTTTATTATTCAATTCTTTGTGTTCATAAATACTTGAGTATAAATTCTTGTTGCTCTTGACTTTTGAGCAGGGACAAAAATGTGAGGGGAACTTTTCTCCCCAGATGGCAAGAGTCAACACAGCCCCATATTCTTTAAACAGTCCAGAATTTCTCTGAACACTTCCAGGGTAACATAATTATTGTCCTGGGGATCAGGGCAAGTGTCAAGGCAGAAGCAACTGGGTATTGTCACCACGCTGAGAACCAGCAACCAAACAACAGTTATAGATAGCAAATGAAGATCCAAAAAAAAAAAAAAAAAAAAAAAGCAAAGCAGAATATTCAGTATTGTACAAAGTATTAAACATTCCTAGCAAAACACCCTAAGAGTTAACACGGTGCAAGCTGCCATTTTTGAGCCCTTACTCCATACCAAAAACTGCAACATGCACTTTGCATGCATCAACTTACTCTTCACAATACTACTCTCAGTTAGGTCCTATTGTTCTCCCCATTTTATAGATGAGGATGCAGAGGTCCAGGCGTCAGATAATTACATGTGGGCCCCCAGTTCTAAGTGGTGTAACTGGAATTTGACCTCAGATCTGTCCACTCACAAATGATGTGCCATTTTCAAAACATCAATGGAAAACCAATTGCATGGTCATTACCTTAAATATACCAAGTCGTTTATTCCCCAAATAGCAGGTTTAGATTTTCGAAGTTCAATTTTAATTCCCTGTATAAGGTGTGAGCCCTAACTAGGAACACACCCAGAGGCTTCTGCTCTCATTGCAGGTTGGTCCTTCTAGTCTTCTTTGCTTGATCCTTCTCTCCCCCACCTCCCAACACTGCAATGCTCAGGACTCTGTCTTGGGACTTCTCCTCTACCCAAAGACGTGTTCTCAGTGATCTCAGCAGTTCTATGTTGAAATATACTAAAGAAAAATCATCTATATGCTCAGAGCTCTCAATAGAACTCTTGGCATGTTCATCCTGATACCAACCCACTCTACCCCACCAATACAACAGAACTAGACCTCTCTGTCCTCTCTATAGAAGGCCAAAACTTCAGGAGTCAATCCTGATTCCTCTCACTTGCCACATCGAGCCCCTCAGTTATGCATGCTGGCCCTATCTTCAAAGTATATTCCAAAGTTGACCAGTTCTCCTCACTCCCACCATTACCATCCTCATTCAGGCCTCTAAGGTCTTCAGTCTGGACTACTAAGTCTGTAGTAGCCTTCCAGCTGGTCTCCTAGAAACCATTCTCACCCCCATTCTGTTTATTCTCCAGGGATCAACCAAGCAAATGGAGAAAATAACAAAAATACACCCTATCAGTCACCAGTTGGTACTACGTTAGCTTCCCATTACAACCACAACATAATTTAACCTTCTTTCCACAGCCCCCCGAACCCTCCCTTGGTCTAGCCCCTGCTTACCGCTCCAAATCCAACCTGTATTATTCTGACCTCACCATTCCTGGAATCAGCCAACTGTGTTTCCATGCTGAGCAGGTCCCTTTCTCAGGGCATGTGTACGTACTATTCCCTCTACCTGAAAAAGTCTTCCTTTAACTCTTCACGAGGCTTTACTCTTTCACTCATTCAGGTAGTGACTGAAATGACATTTCCTCTGACCACCTGATCTAACAGTTACTTGCATACTCCCATCACTCTAACTATAAAACCTTCCCTGAGAGCATTTAACACTCTCTTATTTTCCTAATAAGTTTAGTCTGCATTTTCATACTATATTTTTAAACAATTCACTGCTCTATTCACAGGACACTGAGTAGTTGCTCAATGAATATCTGTCAATATCTATCTCTCTCCTCAAAGTTTAAGTTCTAGGAAAGCATGGACTTTATCTGTTGCTATATCACCATGCCTAGAATAGCAGTTGCATATAACAGGTACCCCAATATTTCAAAAAGTGAAAGGATCCTATCAGTCCTATATAGACCAGGCCAACTCCCTTCTCACAGGTAACAAGGATACGCACTCCTTTATTGGAACTGCCATCTGAACTCCTGCTGGAGTAGTTCAAAATATCCCATTATCCAGAGGTAGGTCATACACCTGGGGCTTCACATTAGGCCTTTTCCATCCAAATGTCCTGAAGCTAGGTAATAGCTAATCTTGTCATTCAAAGGGGGAGAAAAGGGGCTCCCCTGTCAATTAAGTGTCTGCCTTCAGCTCAGGTCATGGTCCTGGGATCCTGGGATGGAGCCCCGCACCACAGACGCCTCACTCAGTAGGGTGTCTGCTTCTCCTTCTACCCCTCCCGCTGCTCATGCTCACTCTCTCAAATAAATAAATAAAATCTTAAAAAAAAAAATTGGGATGGAGAGAATGTGAGGCATTATCAGCCAAGGTTTTGGACACAGAGAATTCTGAAATCTTATTTCCTACCTCTGGATTCTACCTAGGTCCTTAGAGCCTGCATCAAACAAGCATATTTTCCCTAGACATTTTGCACCATTAGATCAATATCATGAATACTACACTAAGGCAATAGGAACATGACTTCAAAGGCAAAGTAGGTCCTTTGCAACCTAGTTCTATCCCAAGGAGGCAAGGAAATGATGCAAGTACTCGTTCAGAGGACTGAATGTGGCACATATGTTTTCAAAAAACATATTCATTTAATCTAGTCTGACAGTGATTAAGGGTTTGTATGGGGCCCATAATACCAGGCTGGCTGTACTCTGTCTGGCAGGCCCTGCAGGAGTTTTCAGTTAAATGTGATAATCAAATTAGCTGCACAGCACAGATAACTCTGAAATGGCAAATGGAGCTTCCTGGGTGATCCCCCTGTCTGCCTTTCTCCCATGCTAAGCACAAATATGGAAGAGCCTTAACCTCATAGTAAAGGCTCAAGTGAAGGCCAGCAAGCTGAGGTGCCTTATAGGTATGCAGGAATAAAAACAGAGAAGTGTAAAGGGGGTGGGAGGTAGGTTTCTGCTCTAGCATAAAAGATGCTTATTTTACAGTAGATCAGGATAACCCCCCACACAGGCTTAACCAACCTAACTTGTTTTGTTATGTAACTATATAGATCTCTTGTATTCTCCCCCTCTCTGCCCACCCTTTACTTCCCCCTGGTTGATTGACTTTGCACTCAAGTGTGGCTAAGCTTCTTAGTACTCCCAACAGAGACTAAATTAGAGGAAGGAAAGGACTTCTGCAGGACTGGTCATGAGAAACCAAGGGAAAATTACATGTGTGATAAGATACTATGATAATCCCAGGACCTTTTCCATTGCCACTACTGTTCTTACCCAATTCAGCTGAAATTACCTTTGGGGTCCAAATTTGCAGAGCATGGTAAGGAGATAATGTACCTGACTAGAGGACTGGTTCCCTGAAATGAAAATGCCATGTCAATTTCATTTATTCTATTACTACGGACTCACTTAAATGGCTCCACCACACTACCTGTCCCACCAGTCAGCCACCGACAAAGTACTTAAGAGGCCCAGACAGTGCAGTGGCTGCACAGGTCTCTAAATTGCTTTCCCAGCTCCTAAGCAGATCAAGCCCACCTATTCCTATTTTGCCACAGCAGTGCACAGAGCCAGCTTTCAACCACTGATGTTGGGGGGAGAGGGATGGTGGCAATTTTCAATCGTTCATGCTAAGCTGCAACAAACACATTCCTGAAAAGTTCACTCTAAACCCAAGGTTTGTATGTGAAACCCCATTTTCCTACTGCCTGCTAGGAAATTCCAGATATAGCAGAGATGGCCAACTGAAGACATACCGAACCCATCCATTCTCTAGCACTTCCAATCACTGTTCACAGCTTAGGGGAAAAAGAGGAAAGATTCAGGTCTGCACACTAACAAAAAGCCCATAAGAGGGATTTAAACCCAGCTAGGACCAGGATGAGGGTCAAGTGGAGAGAGACCTGGGAGGTGACCATCTGCAACAAGACTGAGAGTGAGCACCTATTTCACACTTTAAATTCTGCATCCTTAAAGAGGCGCATGCTCTCAGAATTGTTAAACATCATTGCCTCCTGAAATTTTGCACCCCAGGAGGCTCTCTTGCTTCATCCCAGTCCCAGCCCTGGTAAACACATGCCGGTGTCCTGGCTTACTTTACCTGCAGCTTAAACATTTTTTATTGAGTTACCATAATGTTATTGGCTGGGTAGGAACCTAGTCTTCATTAAGACCTTTTTTTTCCCCCTCATCAAAGCTTTCTTGCTTCCTTCCTTCCACTTCCTGTCCCTTCACAGGAGGTAGGAAAGGTAGTTAGTTACATGTTGGTTTACTTCAATGGTGCTAAAACCTATGAAAGGGCATGCAGAGACTAGTTCGCCTTTAGAGGGTGGTGGCAAAGCTGAGAGGCAATCAGGGCCTTATGGATATTCTTGCAAACACTGTTGGGGAAGGACAAATGTATTCGGCCTGTACCCAAGAAAGGGAACCCAGACACCAACAGCTAGAGCCTCCTCCCCATTACTGAGAAGCCACAGAGCCGCGAGTTCCTGGCCTTAGACCCCTTGGGGGGCAGGGGGTCCAGATGGCTATGTAGACCCAAAGCCTGAAACACAGACTTCTCTTTGCACATTTTGCTTTTAGAAACTCCTCAAATTACTTAGAAATATCAGTTTCATTCTCAAAAGAGATTTGCACAGAGAAGTTGGCAGGGCCTTTGAAAGCCAGAAGAGGTGGCTCCACAGCCATGGCGACCTGGTGCAGACAGGAGTCTATGAAGCCCAGTTATCTGCAGTGAAGCCTTAATGAGCCATGTCTGCTGGTCTCTAGGATATAGTGCTATTTTATGGAAGATATGGCACAGGCCAGGAGCCTTTACATTCTAGAACAAACAGGACTTACTAAGGTGCTCTTGGAAGAACAATGAGAAGGAGAGGTGCTGGAATGTTTCTATGTCAGGTCTCTGAGTGGTGCAACACCAGCTGGTCCAGCATCCTATGAAGACATTCATCCCTTTGATTCTTTGGTTCTTGCTTCTTCCCTGATATTCTAGGCCTGCATTCTACCACCTCCACTCCAACCTCCATTAAGGCTAAATTCTACATTTTAAATCTTTATAGTTCAGGTTAGATGGTAATTTTCCAACTCCCACGAACTTAATGCAGAGAACTTAACAGCAACACAAGAAACCCAAGAGGTGCCACATGAAGTATTCTGTATCTTTATAGATCTATCGCTCCAAATGAAAACTATGTCAAGCATACAAATGGATTAGTCATTATGGAGAATAATTTGGCGATATCTTAAAAGAAAAAAAAAATCAAGCTATGTATATTCCTGCAATTCTACTGACAGGTATACATACCTTGCCAAAATTCACACGTGCACAAAAGGATGTCTCTAAGGATGTTCCCTACAGCATTGTTTAAAATGGCAAAAAATGAGAAACAACTCCAAATGTCTATCAATAGGGGAAAGGGAATAAATGATATGTGGCATATTTACATAGCATAGAGGAATGAGCTAGCATTTATCTCAAAAAGATAAAACAGAGTGGCAAACACAAGCTGAAAAATGAGAGTACCCTCTGATAGCATTTATGGAGATCATGACACACACACACACACAAATACCAGATGACTATATTTGGACACAAAAAATCAATTTTAAACTACCAAAACATAGTTCAAAGGGTTACACACTACAATTCATGTTAACTTTCCACTGGAGGGCAAAGGGAATGGAACTGGAGAGGAGCCAAAAGAGGATTTCGGTGTTAATGTGACAGAGAGGAAAAAAAAAGGCCAAATGTTAACTGTGATATAAGTATATATTCATATGCATGCATAATATATATGTGAAAAATTATGGCAAAACATATAAATATAGTCCAAATACATGTTATATTCCAAATGATGCTCTGTACATTTTGCTCTAATTTCCATACAAACCCCCAACCCCCAAAAAAGAAAAAACGAAGAGGAAGTGAGGGCATGTTTGGGAAATCACAAAGATTCCTTCATGTTGTCTTGGGGAACTTTAAAAAACCTCTGTATATGTCGGGGTTGATAGCAGATGAAAAGAAAGAGAAAGAAAAACAGTTTAAAAAATAAATGTAATAATAACTTTAAAAAACTCATCTTTAATCAGTAGTATCCTTAATAGCAGTTTCTAGACTTTGGTATAGATGCAAATCACTTGGGAAGCTTATTAAAAATAAAACTCCCTGCCCTCACTACTCAAACCCCCAACATGATGATTCAGGAGAGCTTTGAATGGGGCCAGTGATCTCCTTTTTATACAAAAAACAAACATCCTTAGAATTAACCCATTTTAAATGTACTGAGGAACAGTTTAAAAAAACAAAACTTAGGGACACCTGGGTGGCTCAGTTGATTAAGCGGCTGCCTTTGGCTCAGGTCACGATCTCAGGGTCCTGGGATGGAGCCCCTTATTGGGTTCCTTGCTCAGCAGAAGGCTTCTCTCTCTGCCTGCTGCTCCCCCTGCTTGTGCACACATGCTCTCTCTCTGGCAAATAAATAAATAAAATCCTTAAAAAAAAAAACATACTATAACACGGAGGACATTAGGAGATGGAGAGGAGAAGGGAGTTGGGGGAAATCGGATGGGGAGACAAACCATGAGAGACTGTGGACTCTGAGAAACAAACAAGGTTTTGAAGGGGAGCGGCGTTGGGGGCTGGGTGAGCCTGGTGGTGGGTATTAAGGAGGGCACATACTGCATGGAGCACTGGGTGTGGTGCATAAACAATGAACTTTGGAACACTGAAAAAAATTTAAATTAATTTAAATTTAAATTAAATTAAATTTAAAAAATAAATTAATTAAAAAAGAGCATTCATATCACTTAAAAAAAACTTAAAGCAAATAAAAATTCCAACTTTAATGTGAAAGTCTATTCCTCCTCTTAAGTGGATAGCTAACAGTGATACTTAAGAGAAAGTTTTAATTTTGATAATGACAAACTGAAGTCCTTCTATACAATGTTTGTTTACATAGCTTTATAAAATGTTGATCCTGTAACAGAGCAGTAATTTTTATGCACAACTGAAATGTTAAAGGCAATCTAGTTAAAATTATGACAATAGGTTATTTTAGGTAACAATGAACTTTAATGCAACAATTCCAGCGTTAGAGTTAAAAATCACCAAAGAGGAACAACGCGGCTTTAAGCTATCAAAGCCTTGTTATCCATTACCTAAGTTAGACTTCCTCTCTTCCTGCCTTCCCCAGTATAGTCAGGGCACCCCCTCAGAGCTCCCACTGCCCCTACCTCACACCTGAGCAAGAGCACACAGATCCATGCTGCGGTTTACCTGTGGACATGTTCACATTCCTCTCCAGGCTGTTCCTCCTAATAGGGAAGGCGTCGTGTTCACCTTTGATATCTGTGTCTAGCACAGTGTCTGGCACACTGTAGGCACTCAGTAAGTATCTCCTGAACCACTTAGCGTGTCTCAACAGGTCTTAGCTCAATGACATCCAAGAAAAAGGAGTCTCTAGTATAGAATTGGCAGACCTGTTCTCTCAAGAACCAGATGGTAAATATCTCAGGCTTTGAGAGCCATGTGGTTTCTCTCACAGCTTATCAACCAACCAGTGTAACTTGGAGGCTGCCACAGGTAACACGTACATCATTAAGTGTGGCTCTATTTCAATAAAACTTTACATACATTGAAATTTGAATTTCATATAATTTTCATGTCATGAGCTATTCTTATTTTTGCCCACCTATTTTAAAATGTAAATAACCACTCTGAACTTATGAGCCATACAAAAATCAGCAGCAGGGTTTTCTAACCCCTGTACTAACACATCTGGGCAGAGATATGTAGGAAAATCTCAGGATACCAAACAGGTTGGAATAGACAAGGAGAAGAGAGTCTGTGGTAGAGGGATGGACCCTCACAAGACCTGAAAATAGGATAAAAAGACACAACACAGAAACAAAAAACAATGGTGTTCTTATTATTTTTCTTTTAAACTAGTTATACTGTAACAGTGAAGCTCACATTCAATTAACTAATGGCTAAGGAATTGAGAAAAAAACTGGTATATTTTAAAGTCATTAGTAATACTAGTTGGGGGGAAAAAAAAAAAAAAACCAAACCCAAGCCTTTTTAGGTTAAAGTTTTACCACCCTCTCCAGCATTGTTAAAATGTATTCTCCTTTGTCTCTGCTGCCCACTCTCAGGTAGAAATACAAATGAGCAGAGAAGCAGACAAAAGATTCGGAACAAAAGCAGACAAAAGGGATTCCATCTCAGAATACCAAAGGATTGACTGTCCTGTCTTGTCCCACCCAGTCCTGTGCATAAAATCATAGATATCTTCAAATTAAAAGGACTCAAGAGTCACCAGGCTGCTCCATTCACTAAAAATAACAAACTCTTTAAATAGCACAAATGATCATTTTATAAAAATTAAAAAACAAAGAAGCCAAGAGGGGGCACCTGGGTGGTTCAGTGGGTTAAATGTCTGCCTTCAGCTTCGGTCATGATCTCAGGGTCCCTGATTGGAGTCCTGAGGGATAGAGCCCTGAGTCAGGCTCCCTGCTCAGTGGGAAATCCTCTAGTCCCCCTCCCTCTATTCCTCCCACCCCTCACCTCCACTCATGCTCTTGCTCTCACTCTTGCACTCTCCCTCTCAAATAAATAAATAAAATCTTTAAAAAAAAAAAAAAAAAGGAAGAAGAAGAAGAAGAGGAAGCAGCAGCAGCAGCAGCAGCAGCAGCCAAGAGAAGAAAACCCAGGTATCTAGAGATAACAGTTAAGATACTGGTGAATAACTCCTTCTAGAATGTTTTCCTTAACTGCACTGTATTTGTGTATATATGTGTATGTATGCTTTTTTTCTCCTTAAAACAAAAAGAATCATTATTTTGTAAACAAAGAAATCTAGTATTTGGTAAACTTCCTCAAGATTGTGCATAAAACGAGCTTATAAAAACTCAGGCATTGGACATCTCATCTTTTGAGCCAATGCTCTCACCTACCACCTCCTAAAAGAAATAAATAATTTGCATCTTACTCAAGATGCAAATCCAACCCTTAACTGTTATCTCTAGATACCTGGGTATCTTATGTTTATATTTACATTAGTTTACGGAGGACCTGTACATAGCAGGTGCTCAGTAAACTAATACATGCTGAAATGACTGACACTAACAGTGCTGTCCCAGATCTTTGTCTTGGCCCAGCTCTGCCAAGCTAGCTTTTCAGAGATGCTCTTTATTATCACTAACACCAAAAAGCATAGCTTTCAAGAGGCTGCCAAATCCCAAACACCATATGGATACAAGGACAGTGTCCTTTAATAATAACTGGCATGTAACTTAGAATATCTGCTACTGAAAAGTGCTTCACTTTGGAATGTTTCCTTTTGGCTTTATTTTAAAATGAACCATTATTCTGCTCCTTTATGGATTTGTTCATGAGGGATCCATTTTTGGATTCTTTCCATGTCCTAAAGGGGGATATTAACCATGGATATTAACTTAACCATGACTAAAACAATTTCTGATGGGCCTATTCATGTCCAGAGTCATGGTGCATTAATGACATGACAAAGAAAAGACAATCTAGGCTTGGCCAACAATTCTTGTTTCATTAACTGTCTGGCCAGGGCCAGGTAGAAAGATCCTGTGAGATAGTCCAACTATTTTGGAAGAAAACCTTGTATCTGGGCAGCATGCTAAGCAGGTTAAATGGTAGTTCTAGTGAGAAGGGAAGTATAATTCTTAAAGAGGCAAAATGTCAAGGTTATCTCTGAAAAGAATAAGAAAACCTGATTAGCAAACTAGATTGAGAGGCATGCTTGAAACAGAAAACTGCCATTTGCCTGGTAACTTAAGGGAATATCCTTAAATGGTTCAGTTCTGGGGGTTAATGCACCGAGCTAGCACCTTCATTCCATCAAACTCCACTGGGATGACCCTGGGTCTAGGGCAGATCTGAAGACCTTCTCTGAAAGGAGGCCCAAGGCTTTTATGAAGTGCTAGCTCATGCAGAAGGCAAACTGCATTCTGGGGAACTGAGCTGTGCAACCAGGTATTAAAGAAATACCTAAATGCTCTGTCTGCTGTTTTTATCATTATGATGGTCCCATCTTCAACATAACAATGCATAACAGGGTCTCCACCAAAGAATTAATATTTGTGCCAAGCCTAACAGGGTCTCCACCAAAGAATTAATATCTTTAACATAACAATGCATAACAGGGTCTCCACCAAAGAATTAATATTTGTGCCAAGCCCTGAAGCTTTCAATATATAATAGGGAATCTCTAACAGCTGGTAATTTTTTTTTTTAAAGATTTTTTTTACTTATTTGACAGACAGAGATCACAAGTAGGCAAGAGAAGCAGGCAGGGACAGAGAGGAGGAAGCAGGCTCTCCGCGGAGCAGAGAGCCCGATGTGGGGCTCGATCCCAGGACCCCGGGATCATGACCTGAGCCGAAAGCAGAGGCTTTAACCCACTGAGCCACCCAGGCACCCCTCTAACACCTGGTATTTTTATCTGCCTGGCATCCTTTGAATAATGGCACCCAGTTTTCCTTGGATTGCCCCTCTCCCGTTACATGTGGTTCTACCAGGAATATTAGTGAGAACCCCACAACTGCCTCATCAAAGAAGTAGGTGCATTACTCAAGAGAGGCTCCAACTTTCTTTAACTAGGAATATTGACCTGCAGTGGAATCCCAAGAGGATAAAGGTGGTCAGAGCTGAGACATTCCAAAGGTAGTACTCCAAAGGCACTATACAGGAGTTCCCTTGTTATTTTCCACCCCTTATTTTATCTATTATTCAACAAATACTTATGAGTGCCTCCTACTATATAGAAAGCACTGTTCTAGATGCTAAGGATTCAACGGCACAGAAACAGAAATCTCCAACTTCAGGTGTCTACATTTCAGGGAGAAGAATACAAAACAACAAACAAGTCAAATACAGAGTATATTAAAGTGATACATGCTATGGAAAAAATTAAGCCATGCTAGTGGGAAGGGAGCACAAGGGCTGGCGGTTATAATCTTAGAGCAAGACCTCACTGAGGAGGGGAAGGAAGGGAGGATAAATCAGGGCTATGGACTGAAGGGCATAGCAAACGGGACTAAAAAGGAGCAGCCAGGAGGCAGGAGGAAAACCAGGAGGATGTGATATCCTGGAAGCCAAATGAAGAAAGCATTTCAAGGAAAGAGGGAGTGAGAAACTGTGAAACCCTTCAGAATGATCAGAGAAGGGAAGTCTGAAGCTGATTTAGCAACACCAACATGACACTTCTCAGGGGAGGAGTAGGTGTAAAAGCCCAAGTGGAGTAGGATGGAGGAAGGATTTGGGAACAGCAACACAGACAACTATCTGAGAAATTCTGTTGAGAAGAGTACAAAGAATGGGGGAGTATCTAGAAGGAGATGCAAGATTGAGAAAGTTTTGTTTTGTTTTGTTTTTTAAGATTTTATTTATTTGAGGGGCACCTGGGTGGCTCAGTGGGTTAAAGCCTCTGCCTTCGGCTCAGGTCATGGTCTCAGGATCCTGGGATTGAGCCCCACATCCCACTCTCTGCTCAGCAGGGAGCCTGTTTCCTCCTCTCTCTCCCTGCCTGCCTCTCTGCCTACTTGTGATCTCTGTCTGTCAAATAAATAAATAAACTTAAAAAAAAAAAGATTTTATTTATTTGAGAGAAAGAGAGAGACTGAGAGAATGAGTGGGAGGAGGGGCAAAGGGAGAAGCAGACCCCCCCCTATGGAGCAGGGAGCCCGATGTGGGGCTTGATCCCAGGACCCCAGGATCCTGACCTAAGCTGAAGGCAGACCCTTAACAGACTGAGCCACCCAGGAGCCCTCAAGAAAGGTTTTTATTGTTTTTTGTTTTTCATTTGTAAAGGGTCACAGAAATCACAACTTGTGCTGATGGGAGTCTCAAGAGAAACTGAAAAGTTGATCATGTAGGAGACAGGGGGAAAGCTCTTGGGAGTGAAGTGTTCCTGGATGCAATCAGGAATCATCTCTAGTGCCCCAGGACAGGGAACGCCTTTAGGTACAAGTGCGGGACTGTTCCTCTAGCACACAGGGAGGAAAGGTAGAAACACAGGCATGGGGGTGGTAGCTTCTGGAAGATCTCTTGATTGCCTTTATTTCCTGAGTGAAATAAAAAGCAAGATCTGAGACAATTTACGAGAGTAATAGTGAATGGCGTAGGAACGTGAAGCAGGATACCAGGCACATGAGGGCCCTTGAAATTGCTTTCCAATGTCTGATGGTTCAACTCTCCTTTCAGTTATATGATCCACCCAGAAGACGTCCAATAAATTCCATTCTTTTTTGTATTAGCCATAGTTGACTTCTGTTGTTTACAACCAATGATCTGATATACCAACTTTTTCTTGAGGCCTAGGATTATTCATGTTTTCACTGAAAGTCCAACTTTAAGGGGCACCTGAGTGGCTCAGTCGGTTCAGCGTCTGACTCTTGATTTCAGCTCAGGTCATGATCTTAGGGTCATCAGACCAAGCCCTGCATCAGGTTCCAGGCTTGGTGAGGAGTTTACTTGAGATTCTCTCTCTCCCTCTCCCTCTGTGCCTCCCCCTGACCCCACTCATACATACACACTCTCTCTCTAAATAAAATCTTAAAAAGAAAAGTCTGACTTTTATAAAATAGTGATTCTATTTTATCAAATCCTGTACATCCCTAAAGGCATAGGAAGACCAGCTTCCGATATAACAATGAACCCAACAATTTGAGCTCCCCTCCCAGAACCAAGAAATAATACTTTCCATTTACAATACCAAATTGGAAACATTAAAGCAGTATGCTAAACTACTTAAAGAAAAACATGTCGACTCATGTGAGAAAGCAGAAAAGACATACCAAAATTCAAATCCCCTGACAATTTCTTCAAACTTTCTTTTGAGTTAAGCTACAAGAGTGTCTACCAAGACAGCATGAAGATGAATACACATAAAACTTTCCTTGGGGTGTAGAGTAATACTTCAAAACAGACTTCACTAACTCAGGGAGGGAAATCCACATCAAGAGTCCACTACGAGGTAACCTGGAGGCACAGAGAACTGTTTTTACAGTGGATGGCAATATTTAATCTGGGAATGGCATCTGAGAGGGCAGGCAAACTGAGTAAGAATGAAGGAAAGACTCCCCCACAAAGAGAAACATTTTGAAGATCACAAAGATGAGTGGAAATTTCCAGACCATGCAGACTAAGATGAGTCTTCTTGATATAACGTGTCATCCCCGCCAGGAAATTAATAGTTATTAAACTGCAGCACAGACAGCTGCTTCTGAGATGAAATCAGTCTTGCAACACTAAGAAGCAGGAGGGTGAAGGTGACTAGTTGCTAATCTTCCACAGAAGTCAGCCTCACATAGCTTCTTTCAAACAGGTGCACTGCTCTGTGGGGCATTTGACTCATGAAGAGCCCTGAATACTAACAGGGAAGTGTGAAGCTTGGTTAAGGTATGACCTGAAAGCAGGTATTAATGGGCTCTTTCTCCCATATGACCCTGAGCTGGCACATCCTTTGCTAGGAAGGGTGCAAGCAGTAGTCAGCCCTTTGGGCCAAATGCACACAAACTGCCAAGAAAATAAAATCAGAGCAAAAATAAACACATGCACACACAAGAGCTCTGTGTGCTATATTTTCAGCATCAAGCCCTAAGATGTTTGCTTACCAATAATGGAACTATGAAGAAAGTCCCATCTCTTGAATAAGAATGACTTATTTTGGCCTAATCACTTGAATAATTCTCCTATTTTCCCTCATTTTATAAGGCACAGCTCCATGATCTTCCCTCCCCCATTCCCCAACTCCTCCAACAGATTATGAAAGCCGATGATTATGGAGGGCGTCCTATATGCCAGACACTCTTCTAAGAGCCCGATGTGAATTAGTTCATTTAATCCTCACAACAACCCTGAGGGCAGGCGCTATTGCTGTCTCTAAGTTTCCCAGAAAGAAGTGCAAAATAGGTGAAGCCTTTTATACTTTACTTCTCCAGGCTTTACTAGGGGTTTTGCAGAGGGAGTGAGGCAGAGAAGTTAGTTACCACCTGGGTCAAGCACCGGAACTTGCCCCATCTGTTGGGATCATCTCGCAAGTAGCTAAGGACTGTTGTTTGGAGCCCAGCTCCCCCCCACCCCATTAGTCAAAGGTTTCCCCTCAGAATTTTTAAAAATAACCCCTTGCTTTCAGGTTGTGCATGTGTAGATGCCGTTCTGTGTCATGCCTCCCTGGAGTGGGAAGGAAGAGGCAGGAGGCACCTGGTATGGGAAGAGGTGACAAGCTACCAGGCTGCACCTGCATGAAGCAAGGTGCAGGCTACATAACCGGTTCCTACAGTGCTGGCTGAAGTACACACAGGACAAGCCAACAGAATCTGATGTGCTAATTTAAGTGTTATTTGAGATCCGTTTCACATAAGGAAACTCAGGCATAGAGAAATAATTCACATAAAGTTGCAGAAGGGACAAGAGCCAGACCAGGCAGTCTGACTCCAGAAATGGTCTCTTAAGCACTGTGCTCTCTCAGTGATGAGCTTCGACTGCCTAGAAGTCTGCCAGCTGCCTCAACTGCAGCTGCCAGGTCTGAGCCACAATAGCTGGGAAGAATCGATTAGGAAACTGGTCAGAGTAAGAAAATAAGTACTGCAGGTAATGCTCACCATTCAATGCAAAGAGGGCACAACAAGAGAGGGTGTGGGCGCCCCACACAATGGAAGCAAATCAATTACTGTTGTGCCACCGAAGAGAGAATTCAACAGAACCAATCCTGGGCCTAATGCCTAAGAAATAAGGCTCATCAGAGCAGAAATAAAAGAAATAGGGACTAAAAAGGCAACAGACAAGATCTTTTTTGAAAAGATAAAATAGGTGGAACTTTAGCTACATTCACCAAGAAGAAAAAGTAAAGATGACTCAAATTCGGAAATGAAAAAGACTTAAAAAGAAAGGAAAGAAAGAAAAAAGAGAAGAGAGAGAAAGAAATCTGGTTCTGCTAAAAGCTGGCAAAGAAGAACAAAGTCATTTTTATGTTAGTTAATACCCTTGCTTTTATAATACCTCACAATAAATGGGGGCAGCCCCTGAGAAAGGAAAAGATGGCGCCGTCCTTCTCTTTGCTCCTTCTGGAATTTGAGAGGGAAACTCCATGGCCAACTGGGTTCAGAAGAGGAAGAGGTACATCAGAGAACAGGAAAGTCACTGAAAACATTAACCCAACAGAAGTGGAACAACTCAGTGCAAACAGGAGACCCAAATCAAAGGCGCTCCAAGACTGCTGAGCATTAACAGCTTGAAGCCAAGCATTTCCCCTTGCAGAATGGGTGTTTCTTAGGATGTGAAGGATTTAGTTCTTTGAATTCAGAAACTGTTTTTTTTTTTAAAGCAAAAATTTAAACTTAACTTGTATCTTTCCTTCTCCTAACCCTAAAGACTGAAAGGTCACAGAACAGAGAAATTCTGGAAGTTGAAAGTAAGTGAAGGTTTGGCAGCTAAGCTAAATAAGGGCTGAGTTTTGATTTTGTCTACATTTCCATTAATTTAAAGTGCTAAGTTGCCTGTTTGCTTTAAAATATGTGGTTCTCCTCTTTGCAGTATCCCTTTAAATAGATTTTCCTTTCAGTGTGCCAAAAATAGCTAGAGAAGGTCCTTTGAGAATCCCATTCTTAGTCTTAAAAAAAATACATTCTCCTCTCCAGCCCATGCACATAAACAGATCTGGAAGCACTTCTTCCTACTTCTTCCAGGGACCTCTAATTTATCAGAAATAAATATTTTAGGAGAAAAAACATAGCTGGTCTGGGAAATGATTCTCCCAGTCCATTTTTGCTTGTTCATTAATTATGCGATCACTCAATCTGGAGTCCCTCTTTCAGGACTAGCAGATAGATGGGCCAGGTGCTGATAATCCAAATGCCTACCCCATGGCCAGGCAGGTGGCGGGCACAAAAGAGGTTGACTACACACAAGGGATAACAGAGACGGCTAGGATTTGGTGCACTGAAGAAGGCATGCCCAGGGGGTTAGGGTGTGGCCTCTACCCAGTTGCAGCCAACTCTGAGCAAAGACGTCTAAATTTTTTCAAGTAAAATCACCCCAGTTAACAATGTTAGAAATCTGTCCAAAATTTTAAAATGGCAACATGTAGAACAATACCAGACAGAATGCATGTATGCGCTACTCTGGCTGGACACTGTTGTTTGCAACCTCTAAGTAAGAAACAAAAGATAAAGGAAGACAGAATGCCTGTCCCCTGAAAGTTTAATGACCTCGTAGGATTAAGAAGATAGTCACTCGGTCAACTGTCCCACAAGGTGGAATGTGATACCCATTAAAAGGAGAAATAAACAAAGCCTACGGGAGCTGAGGAAAGCGAGAGGGCCCTTGAGGCAGAAAAGATTCTTGTAGTCAACGACATCTGAGCTGGGGCTAAAGAATGAGGTAGACTTTGGCAGGCAGACATTGGGGAGGGACCATTCTAAACAGAGGAAAATGAATTGCACAAGGTAAAAAGAGGGAGTTGGAAAGAGAATGTTTGAGACATTGTCAAGACACTCTTCATGCTTCTACCTGACAAATATGTGTGAGTGTCTGTGTGTGCCATGCAGTAGGGATGCAGAGGTGATCGTGAGGGGACACAAGATGAGGCTGTGAAGTGTAAGAGTGCCCAGCCCAGACAAGATGTTGGAGGTGGTTCCCTGAGTTTTATCTTCAGAGCAATGGGAAAGTTTCCTTTGAATTTTTTTTAAGCAAAGGAATCACATGTTAAAATCTGCAATGTTCCAAGTTCCCCAGCTGCAGAGCATGCATTCTGTGGACTGGAAGAGAGCCAGAGTGAGTTGGGAGGCGGCCTTTGCAAGCAGTCTGGGAAAGAGATGATGCTAGCTTGGATGGGGGCGGGGGTAGCTTCAGGAGGTAGAAAGGAGTTAAAATCACCAGAACTACCAGTTCAGGGTAGGATTCGATGAGGTAGAAGCCAAATGGGGACTGGAGAATGTGGTCAGCATGGCTCCATGGGGGTATCAGGGCACACCACCAGTGGCCCAGTAGCCAAGCAATGCTGTACTGGCAGCAGCGGGTGTCCAGGGGTTCCTAGAGAGAGGGAAGGTTTAGGAGCCAGGGTGTATGGCTGAGGTAAGATTGCCAGAGAAGCTCATAGGAGCTTTCCATTTTAGAAAGTCATCATCTCAAAAGCACTATTTTCTTTTAAACGTGCTTTGTAAAATTCCACAGCTGTTTTGTTTGGACTAGTCTTGAGGGCAAGGAAATAACTAGCTCTTCTCATGTTCAACAGTTTGTCAATAAACCAAATCTTTAAATTTGGGATGGAAGAAGAAGGAATATTAGAATATCTATAAGATATATGTTAATGCCAAGTATCCATGCCCACTTCCTTTTATTTTGACCATTTCTTAAGAACTTCAAAGAATGCTAGTTAACCATCACAGTCCATCCTCTTTGGTGCTAAGGCCTAGCGATGACTTTCTTTATAACCACAGGCATTTGTACATGAACCCAATTCACTCTCCTTCTGGATCATTAAGGAAATATGAATATATTCTTCTGAACTGGCAGGAATTCCTGGAAGTACTCATATTCTAAGGGGAAAACAGCCAATCCACTAGATGCTCAACCCTTAATAACTTGTGACAATGAAGTTTACATATTTTGATAAGATCTCACTTGTATGTCAAGCATTTGCCCTAAATCATTTTATGATTTCTGCAATATACAGAATTTTGTCATTTTTGTAAAGCCACGACAAGTAACAGATCATCCAAATAAACATCAGATGATGGAGTAATGAAAATAATAGGAATCAGCAAGTGGCAATGAGACTAAAGTTGACTTTGCCCTCCTCATTTCTCTGTCCTGTCTTCCACCTCCCAAATCTTAGAATTTTAGTGTATGTGTGCCCATACTGCAGATGTATTCTTCTTCTCTCCCAAACTGGTCTATCTGTCCCATTTGTCTTAATTGTATTAGCATGCCACGTGAAGATCATTCAATAGATTTAATGTTCTCTGTTGAATCATATTTTATCAAGACTATCTGCATTAGGCATTAGGCATTGCCTACTCAGAGCTCTGCTTTTATACTGATATCTAGGCTTCCTGCTAGTGGCCCAGAGAAGTTCTGTTTGGTATAAAAAAATCATGGTGGCCCCATTCCCCTTGTTGAAGAGTGTTTCAAACCAGTAATATGTGATGGGAAGTCTGGAGAACTTCTGGGAAAAATATCATCATAGCTCTTAAAAAGAGAAGCGAAGAAAAAAATAATGCTTTTTCTGCCTCTGGACAACCACAAATGTGCAAAGACGCAACACAACATCTTATGACCCTGACCTAGCCAGCGCAGTGATGCTGGCTGTGAGCAACAGCATAGAAATAACCTGAGTACTTCGTGAGCCAAGAAATTAACCAACCCTTTGGGCTGATTCTGTGTAATGAGAAACAGATTCCTTTATTGTTTAAGCCATTTTGAATTGGATTTTCTGTTTCTTACAGCCCAGAATATCCTAAATGATAGAATACTTCTTTGCAGAAGCGAGAAAAGGGCTCTACCTCTTTGACAACATCCTAGCAACAAAGGAATACTTGCTTCAAAACAGAGAAGAGAGGACTGATTTCTCAATAAGCATTTTGGGAAAATTAGCTGTGAAAGGTGTTTTTAATAGCTACTCCTGATGTATGGAGAGTCCTTTGAAATCCTTCCAGTGCAGCATAAACACTGTAATAAAATGATGAGCCACTATGAGTGGTATGTGTGGGGATATGCAACATAGTTGGAGTCATCATAATATGTAGGTATTAGGAAACTACCATGAAATTTGTCTTTATTTTTCATCTACTCTTATTTCTTTCTATAATTAAAATATTGGGAATTTTTTCTCTTCTCCACTCCTTTCTACCTGATGAAAACACAGAATTACATGATTAGAAGGGAACTCAGAAAACCGAGGTTCAGAGAGGTGGATTAATTTCCACAAGATCCCAGAGCTATCCAGGGACCATTTTCTTTACTACTAAAAATGTTTTATGCATGATTTTAAAACAAAACCATTTGCTGAACACTTAATTTAATGTAATGTCAAACTGTAAGGATATGGGAAATCAAAACTGGATTTTTTAGTAATTTGATTATGAAATCTCCTTTTTGAATTCATTGCTTTGAGCTTCTTTGTGCTATTTCTATTACCTTCTTAAATCCTAATCCTTTCCACTCAATACCATTTCTCTCTCCTAGAAAATCCCTGCATGTGGCCCATTCTCTTGGCCAGTGATTCTTAAAAGACCGTTTGCTTCTTAATTACCTGAGAAATAAACCAGACATGCAGATTCCCAAGGAGAGTCCAATTTAGTAGAGCAGGGGTGGCGTCCCCCAATTCAACTGTAAACAAACACACCAGGTGAGTCGAACTGTGCTTTGAGGGACATGACTCCAGATTATATACTAGATTCCAGAATCCAAATAGAAAACATCTAATTATCATAGTGGACTTAAGCTGGAACAACAAAAATATGTGCACGGTTGCCTGTAATTTTTATGTTCCCTCTGAGGTCTGAAACAAACCAAGAACTCTGTGATTTGGATGCACCCTGGTAAGCATTTGCTTGGAGGCTTTGAGATTTTATCCTTTCCTCTAAGACTTTTTTCCCCTCTGAGTGCATTGCTACTTGAAATTAAATATAAAATGTCTTAACTCTCTCCACAGCTAAAAGAAATCAATTTTGGAAAGTGTTTCAGAAGAGCACTTTAAAAATTGCACAACACAAAGTATCCATCCTTTGAACCAAACCACTGAGAGATACACAGGGTATACACGGTAGGTAATGAGAGCAGTGAACACCGGTTTTCCAGCAGATCCAGCACTGAAACCAAAACTTAGGAAGGAAGTTGAACATTAAGTAAGTGGACCAGAGAAACAATAGTTCAGGCTTATCAGAGGGTAAGTCTGAAACTGAGAAAACTGGAATCAAACAGACAAACCCCTTATCCCAAGTTAACTATCACTTCCTGGTCAATTTTAAAATAGGACAGTGCTGTAAATGAGAATATAGCATTTAAATGGAATCTTAGAACTCCTCTGGGTGCCAAAGACTTTTTTAAAAACTAAATAAATACTCCTTACTGGATTAAGCAATGCACATTTATACCCATCTCCACAAAGATACTTTTAATCCCTATCTTCTGAGACCAAGAACAGAGCCTACGGAGAACTTAAGTCTGTGTGTTATAATATTGGCTCTGACCAACTCACTCTATAGCCTCTATGTACATTCCTTAAGGATTAAATGAACAAAGAAACGCCACATAACCTCATAGAACCAAAGAAAATCATTGTGATTGTGAATCAAAGGCAAGACACAATGCTCCATAAATGCTATACTATAAGTAACTCCAGCAACAAAGTTGGTTTAAATTCGTTAGAAGGCAAAAGTCAAGGTCATAGATGTCACCTGCATATTCCAGTTGTACTTCTTGTTAGATCAGGGACAAAGATGGTCTGAATTTAATGGGGTTTGGAACACAGAGGTGGACAAGAGGGAGAAAGTGAACTATCACCCAAGAGAAAAATAGGCTCAAGTGTTTAAGATCTACCTTAACAGTTTTTGGTGTTTTTTAAAATCATTTTCTTCCCCCCTTTAAGATTCCTAACAATCCTCACGGCACTTTAAAATGGGCAGATGCAGTAGTGAGTCTGCTGGATCACCATTTACTTTCCGTCATGCTCAGTCCAGTTAAGCTCTCAGCACAACTCCACAACTTGAAAAGCCCACTGCTCTCAGCTGGTTCTGAAACCTTCTCCTCCAGCTGCTCCCTAGAGGCTCAAAGCCTAGTGGCCCCTAATAGAGCAGCCATGAGCATCCCCACACATACTTGGCCAGAGTATATAACCAGAACTTCCTCTGTTTCAGTAAAGGCCCTTCAAGTGTGCAAAGTTTTGTAACTAAGATCTAAACCAGCTTTTCTATTGAATAAATGCCTGACTGGGTTGTGTGGAATAAGCACCAAAATGTCATCTGAGAGCATCTGGAGTTACTTTTTAAACCCAGTTCTCATTATTTTAAATGCACTTCATCAGGACTCTGACATTTTTTGGGCATTCTCCTTGTAAGCTTGCATGTTCTCTGCTATGCTTAATTGTTTCTGAACATACAGTCCTGATACCACATGGCAAGAAAAACATTTGACCAATAACAGAGAAATCCTTGATTCTGCCTAATTGCTTCTGACCAACATGCTAAACACTCTTGCTCCTTCACAGTTAAAATCTGTGGAAATCTTTTGGGAACACATATACTCTCTTTCCATAAGGCGCTATCAATGTGCTTAGTAGAAACAGGAAAACAAACCATCATAATCTTTCTCAGCTGACAACCTACTTATCCCAGAGAAATGACTTAATGGCAGGAGAAAAGTGTGGGTAAGGACTAAATGCACAACACACCAACCAGTTCCGTAGACTGTGTGGCTTAACGGTTTAAGTTAGCTGTTGTAGTCTTTCTTAAATACTCCAGTCTCCAACCAAGAACATTCATCCAAGTTAATGGAAGGTTAGAATATACACACATGCAGTCACATACACACATGCAGGGAAGTCAAGAAGGCCATTTCCAAAAGGGTCCACCAATAGTTCATAAACAAAAACTCAAAACCATCCCAAAAGTAAATATTCTTAGCAGGGCAATCAGGCCCCATGCTGAATGCCTTGCTTTATCTCAGAGGGCATGCAGGCATTTGTGAAAGACAGTTGATTTATTCCCTAGGCTTTAACACATGTAACTTTCAAAAGCACTAACACTGTAGATAAATAAAGAGGAGCCTACTATCCATACCTGACTGATGAAGAAACAAAGGAATTGAGGGGTCCATTGCTTGTCCAGGGTTCATTAAGTGGCTTAAGAACACAGTCAACTCTAGAACCCAGGCCTCTTTACTCCAAATCCCAGGTCTGTAAACCCACAACATGTTCCTATTTGTCTCTTATCATCACAAGAACATACAACTCCTGAAAACTCTGCTTTGTGACCTGGTTATCATGGACGACATATTCCTGTTTACCCTAGGACATCACAAGAGCAAAAGCCCCCTGATCTCTCTGCCTGGTGGCCTGGTATCCTGGGTGCTTCCCCAGCCTCCTCTGTAAGGACCTCGTGGCATTTACTGCTGTTACCCACTGCAGTTAACATTTCACACATCTTTCCTAACCCTTCAGCATTCCTGATGCAACAGTGGGAGGGGGAAACCTGAGCAGAATAGAGACCAGCTTTAGCACTAAGACATGAACTTTCTAAGGGTGAGAAGAGGGCACCATTCAGTCTTAAACCTACTTTGCCAAGTGGTTCATGAGCAGCTGTAACATCTGCCTATTTTTCTCTGGGAGCCGATGAACAAGGCTGTGGATTTCAGAGACCCGAGACTCCTGGTTTTCCAGCTCTGCAAAGGAAGGAAGGATGTAATATTTGATCAGTGACACAGCCAAATCAGATTACAAAACAAAATCAAAGGAAACCAAAGGTTGGGCACTAACAGACTAAGGATTTCTCAAAGGTTTAAGAACCTGTTCTATGGACTCATGGCTAGGTCTAAGTGTTTTTAATGGTGCTTTCTGTAACAATTCATTTTAAAAAATGACTGTTAAAGAATTCAAACCAAAATGATGATGGGAAGAAATGGAGCCAGTCAACTGCACACTTAGAGCAGACAGAAACCTGGGAGCAGCTGGCTTCCTAGAACGATGGCTTCATTTCAAGGAAGGAAGGAACTTTATGCACTTGTCAAATGATGAACAAATTGTACATGAACAACATCACAAGGGTCTCAAATATCAAAACAATGTCTCAAGACAGCATCCAACAAATCGAAGGCAATGTCCAGTCACTCTCAAGTCATGTGTGACACCCAACCAGCCCAGTGGAAGAAAGAAATGGCTGATGAAACATGTAAATCTTCCTGCCAACCTGTCACTTCAATCAAACCCTGCCATGGCTTGGTTGAATTTGGGTAAGTGGCTTCATTTCTCTGGGAGATAAACTGACAGTGCTCACCACACCTATTTATAGGATTGATGTGAGGTTTAATTAGAGAATGGCTGCTATGGGTTTGGAATTTCTCTGAGAAAGAAATCACATAAACACGATCTTTACTCCCACCTTTCTCTCAAGTCTTTCTCTTCCCTCTTTTAAGGAGACAACTCTGAGAAGATAAGGCCAACAGAACATTAGGTACTACTAAATAGGGCCAGTAGTAGTTACCAGGACAAACAAACTTTGAAGGCTTAAAGGAAGCAGGGAGACCACAGAGACTATTGACATAATAACACTGTGGAGATTCATGCCAGATTTAAATCTGATAGAGAATCTTACTACCTCTTATAGGAGGCCTGCCCCAGCAGACAGATTCCAGTATACTTAGGGTAGCTTGCACCTAATCCCTATGTATTTTAATACCAGTAATATGACACAAGGGACCTGGATGATGTAGCTGAAGAATGATCATAAGCTGTAAATGGAAGCCATGATGGAAAGGGGACTGGGAAGTTATATAAATGGTGTCATATTCAAGGAAACAATTCCAATGCTCAATTTAGGTAATGTGTGAAGTCTGATTCATTCTGCAAAATGCTACTCAAGGGCTGGGAAAAAACCCAAGGAGTTAGAACTCCAATAATCAAAATTAGAAAGCCAAACTTGCTTTCCTCTCCTCTCCCCACCCCAAAAACACATTCTGAAGTTTCTCTCCTCTATTGTAAATTCAGTGTGGTAGCAGGGCCCTTGACAATCCCAGTTTGGTTTCGTTTCTATTTTGTGTCTGTCTCATGAGCACATGTGTAGGTATTTACATACAAAATACAAAGGGTAGAAAGTTTTTATTTTGGGATACTAACTGTTTTTTGACATAGAAAAATGTATTCCTTTCCCCCTTAAAACTGGCAAAAAGAAAACTTACTTGCTGCTTTGATGAAACTTCTTTGAAACTGGTACATCATGAGTGGTCCTGGAAGCATTCTGGGATAAAAGGATATACAGCAGTCAGTTTAATAAAAACAAACAGACTCCCTAAATAGCAGCATAGACACTGCCCAACTGTATACAGACTAAGATCAAGGGACACAATAGCAACTCAATAGCCCAACTGAGTTTCTCTTTTAGAAAGGGTCTTGAGATTTCCTGTGACATTTTCATGCTCTTTCTTCTTTAAGGGAATGGATACAACTATGTTTCCTAGTTACAACTAGGAAAGTGCTAATGTGAAAGTCTAGCACAAGCCAAGAGATTTCCTTTTCTGTCAGTGACTCACCCATTGACAAGAGCATTTTAAGATGTGTCTGAGAAAAAGGAAACTAACTAAACATTTGTAATTACCTGTGCTTAAACTCTTGTCTTCCCAGCAGCTTGTTATTAAAATCAGCTCATCTGGAAACACTATGAGAGACTTCTGTGATTTTGTGGCAAATTCACTACCGAGGGTTGCTCCAGAATGCCAAAAGGGCTAGAACCGCTAACATTAAGCATGACATAATAAAATTTTACATAGTTTTTTAAAAGTATGTTTTATACTTAATGTTTGTTAGCTAATCATTAGATCAACATGCACAAATTAAGTGCTAAATACAAACCTCTGTGATTAGGCTTTGTGTAAACTACACTGCTAGTATATGTGGTATGAATGTTTAATCAATATGTTTAAAGAGTGTGTTTAACTGTAAACTTCAGCTTTTTTCTGACAGTCCAAATAACAACCTTCTCAACAGACTATAAATTATTCTCGGCTCAGGTTCTATTTTATTCTCATCAGAACTCCCAATTTAACTCCTGATCATCACTTGCATTACATCTTACTCTTGACTTCAAGATCCTTCTATCAATTCCCCAATAGCCAATAAAACCTGCATCACCAATTTTTTTTCTGGGGCTTTTTCCTCCTTTGTTTTTGAGCCAAGTGAATCTTCACAAAACCTGAACAAATGCTTATGCAGTTCACCAGTCTCCTCTTAGCTGAAACTGGACCCTCACCTACCCTTCAAGTTCAGGGTAAGTTTCAGTCACTTCATAAAACTGATATGGGGGCAGCTAGAATCACCCATTCCCTTAATAACCAAGGGAGGGGCAGAAAATAGGAGTCATACCATGCACAGTATTACGAGATAAAGAGTCTCTTCTCCAATAAAATAACATTTTCCTATATAAGCAGAAGGAGTCAAAAAGGACTTCCATTAATAAGGACAATCTATTAAGGAGTCTATCTATCTGTAGATAGATTATATTGCAATGCACAAAACCATCAAAACACATAGGATATGTATGTAATTATGCATTTTCAACAGACTGAGATACGGGGTTCCTTGTTTTCTGACTAGAGTATTTGGGGATTTCAGGAAATACCATATTTTAGGTTCTGTTAAAGGCTAATTATCATAGTAACTTCTCATAAAGAGCAAAGCTTCTTGAATCACTCATGGCATCCCCGCAAATGGCAACCCATCAAGGATGGATGGCTTACAATTGGTTTGACCAGCTGAGCTAATTGCACCCACACATAAGCTGTTTCTATATCCAAACACCCACTCAACAGCTTTCTGGAGGCTGGAAATAAAACTGCTTTCTTCCTGATTGCATGATAGCAAGCTGGCACTCTGCCCTGCAAATGGAAAGTCCCTACCTTAGGTAGGTCTTCAAAGCACTAGTGATTGTCTTTATCTCCCATTCAGCACAGATATCGGTCTCTGTTTCAGAAGCTGTTTTGGGGTCTAAAAAGAAGAAAAGGCAATGTGTAAACAGGAGCAGAAAATACAGCTAAAAAACAAGCATGGTATATAAAACCATTCAGTCTCCCTATTAACCAAAGAAATCCAAATTAAAACAAAACAACACCTATTTTTTTTTTCTGGTTCAGTTAAGAATATGGTTAAAAATCCAAGTATCTATTGCTGGCAAAAATGTAGTGAAATGGATCCTCTCAGAAACTGCTGGAGGCAGAAGAGATAAAATGCAAACGTTATGAAAAGCAATTTGGCAATACGTATCAAGAGACATAAAACTGTTTATACCCTTTGAAGCAGTAATCCCATTTCTCACAATCTAGCCTCAGAAAATAAGATAAAGCAAGACCAAAGTTACATACCCCAGGAACATTCAATACATGCTAATTCTCTGTAACAGCAGAAAAAATTTTAAAAGGAGATAACTTAAATGTCCAACGAGGACAAATGATTATTTTGACATGGCTCCCTGATGGAAAACTATACTGCATTTACATGAAAATGCTGACTATGCAACAGTAGGGAAAATGCCTGGATTATCATGCAATGTCAAGCAAAAACACCCAAAACAAACCAAGATTTGAAAGTTTATGAAAAAATTGTATGAACAAAAGCTGAAAGGAAGTATTCTAAAATTAATATAGTGGTTGTGTTACAGTGGGAGAACTATTATTCTTATATTTTCTAAACTATGATTCGATTCCATTACTTTTATATGTCTTTTTTTTAAATTGCCTTAAGCCAAGAACTGCAATGGGGACCACCATAATTACACTGGCTCCTTATCATTTCTTCTTTAGTCTCCTCTTGTGTGGACTGGTCAACAAATATGTGTATTTAAAATGCACATGTATTATAAAGGAAGAGATCACTCTTAGAGCTAGTCTTCCTGGGCAACACACAGCCCCATCTCACCACTGACAAGGTGGTTGGAAGTGAAGGCTTTCAGTACGGTGAAGATAGAATCCAGCTTTCTCACACACAAGACTAGTGATTTGCATGCCTACTGCACATGTTTGGGGGAAGGCTCTAGGCTTCCAGGGGTGGGAAATTAGAGTCAGACAGACCAATCAAAGCATAGCATTTCTTTGGCCCCATGGCTGGTTGAGGGAGAACCCAAGACCTAAGCCAGTGGAATGTCAGGACCTTTCTAGGAGATAGAGGAGAGACTCTCTGCTATTTCCTTTTGGGTTTGTACCTGGAAGGTTCTCTGAATTGCTCTAGATGCCACCACCTAGAGCCCAAGAGTGAAGTCTGACAGACAAAGCCAGAAATGAGAGAAGCAGAGAGAGCTGGTCTTGATGACATGGGTTGAGCCCTCATATCTCGCCATTCCTTTTTTATCATATGAACCTATAAATTCCCTTTTTCCTTAAGCTGGGTAAGGTCAGGTTTTCTGTTTTTTCTTTCTTTTTTTTTTTACAATCAGAAGAGAACTAAATAATAGAGCAGTTAAACAGAAACAGCCACTGGACTCTTTCTCAACAGTCTCAAAAAAAAAAAAAAAAAAAAAAAGAGGTTCTTCCTGCAGAAAGATAGCTTTTCAGCTGGAAGGGGAGAATGAGTCACAAGTGGGCACAATATATTTTCTATTTATTAGGAAAGAACCCACTTTCATTCTAGTAGGAAGAGTCCAAATAATCATGAGTGGATTAAGGAGTTAGGCTCTAATCCCCAGGTAAGGGCACAAATCCAGCTGATACCCACTGCTCTCAGTATGTTCCCTGATACATTAAATTTTTTTAAAAGATTTTATTCACTTATTTGACAGACAGAGATCACAAGTAGGCGGGGGGGGGGGGGGTTGTGGGAAGCAGGCTCCCAGCTGAGCAGAGAGCCCAATGAGGGGCTCGATCCCAGGACCCCGGGATCATGGCCTGAGCTGAAGACAGAGGCTTTAACCCACTGAGCCACCCAGGTCCCCACATTTAATTTTTTTTAAAGATTTATTTATTTATTTTAGGGGAGGGGCAGAAGGAGAAAGAAACTTAAGTAGACTCTGCCCTGGGCATAAAGTCCACGAGGGGGTTGATCAGGCAACCTGAGCTAAAACCAAGAGTCAGATGCTTAACTAACTGTGCCACCCAGGTGCCCTCCCCCACATGTATTCGGTGAAATAGAAAAGGCCCCAGCTCCCAATACATTTAGTTCCTAAAGACAGCACATCTATGTGTTTGCAGGTGACCCTAGCATTAATGAAATCTGTCTTATCACATGAAACAAACAATAAACAACATAAAGAGTGTGATTTTATTTCTAGGGTCACAGAATAGCAAACTCCATAAAGCTCTATCACAGCAAATTTCTGAAAAGCCAACCCAAGGGTGATTCTCCAAATGACCAAAACCTGTCGCTTTAATTCTCTTCTTGCTTTGTCATTTTTCACTCCCTTAATGGTTTCTTCCTGGAAGAGCATGTACCAAAAAACTTTGCTTAGCATGACCTTTTCCCCTCCCCAACCCAAGACACATGGAAAGCTGCCACAGTGCATGGTTCCTGGATGCAAGACAACTGTTACTGTACATTTTTCTGAGGAACAAACCAACTTCCACCCAAGAAGAGTGAGCACAACACTAAACAAGCAGCAGTTGGCAGGTCTGGGAGTTGTGAACTGTTCCACGGACCACATTTAGCAAACTAATGATTAGCGTCCATTTATTCGGGCTCTGTAACCATAGGAATATTGTGTAACATTACAGAGAGGAGAGTCAGATTACAGCCCAGCTAAAGGGCTTTTTATAGCACCAACGAGGCAAGGTTTAGAACTTGGGCACGTCCATTTTAATTCATTTAATATCCAAACTAAATTGAATACAGCCTCCCAAACCACCTCATTTTCAGAAAGTGCTGCCAATTTCCACACCTCCCTTACCAATGCTCCCTCTCACTCAGAGAAGCTTCCTGGTGGCATCCAAACATGACGTAAAGGCATAATTACAATTATCCTCTGAACTCAGTACATTTCTCCCCACCAAGTCACTTAACCATTGCATTACACTGTGAAATGAACCTAAGCCAGAGGATCAGGCCAACATACAGAAAGGCAGCCTGTGGGTAAACTAAAATGAATGTATTTCTTCATGAATCTGCTCCCACAGGAATCTGGAAAAATAGGAGACAGACTGGAAGCAGCGGTTACCAGGGGAATAGTCTCAGAAACATCTCAACAATCAGATGGACTAGAAAGATCCATCTAGGCCAGTACTGTGTTGCTGATGAAAACACGAGAGACATTCTGGAGGAAATGATCAGGACCAGCCATCTATGAACTCCTAAATTTCCTAAGAATTCATTATAATTGTATGTAAATTAATTTTTTTCTCTTTAACTGAGAAAATAACATGTGCACCTGGCAAAAAAATATTCAAGCAAAACAAGTAGATAAACATTAAAAGGTAAACCTTTCCTGTGCTAGAGGCAACTATAAATAACAGTTCTGTGTATGTGTATGCTATCTCTAACAGCACATACAAATACAAGCATATAAAAGCATATAAATACATACCACTTTTTAAAAACATAAACACATGTACACTGTACATGTCATTTTGTGCACTGTTATTTTCATTTGACAGTACCTTGAGAAAGTGTTCCACATTAGCACACAAATTTATCTACCTCACAGAAGTACTTCACTGTATCATAATGTTCCCGTTAATGGAAATTAGTTTATTCCCTGAGTTTTGTTATGATAAACAATGATATAAACTACTGTTTCCATGTACATGCTTTACCTATAGAAAAAAAATCCCTCAAAGTAAAATTGAAATCAAAAAGTACATGCATTTTTTTTTAAGATTTTATTTATTTATTTGACAAAGATCACAAGAAGGCAGACAGGCAGGCAGAGAAAGAGGGAGAAGCAGGCTTTCCACTGATCAGAGAGCCTGATGTGAGGCTCGATCCCAGGACCCTGAGATCATGACCTGAGCCGAAGGCAGAGGCTCAACCCACTGAGCCACCCAGGCGCCCCAAGCATGCGGTTTTAATTTTGAAAGCTATTCCTCAACTATCCCTCAGAGGCTGTACCATTGACTGTTTCCCCAGATCCTAGAACAATATGCAGAACTTTGATCTTGGCCAGTCTTAGAGGTGAAAAAAGACCCATTTTTAATTTGCTTGTTTGGAAAAAAAAAAAAAAAGGAGGAGGAAGGCTGAGAATCCTTTCCTATGTGTCAAGTTTATGGAGTATACTCACCTTTTTTAAGCACACAGTTGCATGATTTTGGACAAATGTATACAGTCAAGTAACACCCACAACCGGAATAAAGGTAATTTTCCATCACCATGAAAATCCTCCTGTGCCCCTGTACAATCAATCCTCTCCTTCCACCTCCAGCCCCTGGCAACCACTGTCACAAAGCATAATACTTTTGAAATCCACCCGTGTTGCTGCATGTACCAGTAGTTTGATCCTTTTATTACCAGGTAGTAAACAATTTTATGGATATCCCACAATTTGTTCATCCATTCATCAGGTGACGGACATTTGGGTTTTTTCTAATTTTTTACTGTTATGAATAAAGCTGGTATAAATATTTACATACAGGTTTTTATGTGGACTAAAGTTTCACATCTTGGGTCACTACATAGGAGTGGAACTGGGTAAAAATATGTAGGAGAGGTCACATAGTAAATATGTTTAACTTTATCAGAAATTGCTAAATTGTTTTCCAAAACAGTTCGGTCATTTTGCTTTCCCACAGCAACCTGAGAGCTCTAGGTGCTTCACATCTTCATCAACACATGATATGGTCAGGCGTCTAATTTTGAAATTTTAGCTGTTCCAGGAAACATGAAGGAATAACTGTTTTTTAAATTTCCTTTTCTAATGACTAGTGACATTGTTTATCTTTTCATGTACTTTTTGTCCATCTGTGTATCTTCCCTGGTAAACTATTCAAATTTTCTACCGATTTTTAAAACTGAATTGGTTGTGTTATTATTACTGAATTCTTATTACTGAATTACTTGAGTTATTTTTAATAAATTCGGGATACAATTCATCTGCCAGATACATATCTTCAAAAGGTTTCTCATCTGTAGCTCCCAATTTCTTTTTCTTAGTAACTTTTAAAGAGCAGAAACTTTTATTTGGATAAAGTTTTTTTTAACCAGATTTTTCTTTTCTGTTTCCTACTTTTTGTTTTCTATTTAAGAAATCTTTTCTAAACAAAGGTCACCAAAATTTTCTAAACTTTCTCCTACAAGTTTTATAGTTTTAGCTCATAGGTTTAGGAATATGATTCATTTTGAGATTATTTTTATTTTTTTTATTTTTTAAAAGATTTTATTTATTTGGCAGAGAGAGAGAGATCACAAGTAGGCAGAGAGTCAAGCTGAGAAAGAGGAGGAAGCAGGCTCCCCGCTGAGCAGAGAGCCCCATGAGGGGCTCAATCCCAGGACCCTGGGATCATGACCTGAGCTGAAGGCAGTGGCTTAATCCACTGAGCCACCCAGGAGCCCGAGATCATTTTTAGATATAGTTTAAGATAAAGATGGAATTTTCCCCATATGGATGTCCAATTGTACATTCATTAAAATTACTGTCCTTTCCCTCACTGAACTACTGTGACAGCTTTATCAAAGATCAACTAATCAGATTCTGAACACCTACAAATTCAACAGGAGATAGAAGAGAAGAGCAGCAATTCTAGGAACAGAAAATCAACCACTTTCAGGAAGGTAGGACATGTGGAGAAGCCAATCCAAAGCGACAGGAAGATAGACCACAGGGGAGGGGCCGGCTCCCAGCAAGCGGCAGAGCAGTGGAGCACAAAATTGGAACTTTTAGAAGTCTGCTCCACTGAGGGATGTCGTTCCAGAGGCTAAGCGGGGGTGGAGCCCTTGCAGGGACAGTGTGGTCTCAGAACCCTCGGGGGTCACTGAAAGACCAGGGGTGCCTGAGTGTGGCAGAGCTCCCAGGTATCAAAGCAGGGAAGCCAGCTACAGAAATGGACCAAGGTGAGGCTATCAGCTCAGGGTTAGCTTAAACTGTGATGCAAGGCACAGTCACACCACTGCTCTTTGAGCAGGGACCCCACAAGTGGCAGATCCGGAGATATGCCCTCCTTCCTCCTCTGGAAGGAGTGGTACATGACTGCACCGCAATAATCTGCTGGGTTTGGAGACTCCAAACAGGGCCCTGCACCAGAGATAGAAATGCTCGGTCACAGGGCCGGTGACCCAGAGTGCGGCTGGAGATCAGGGAGATGGGAGGGACTGACTGTTTTTCTCCGAGGGCACACTGAGGAATGGGGACCCAAGCTCTCAGATCCTGCGGTGCCAGAGATTGGGAGGCCGCCATTTCCATTCCTGTCCTCCAGAGCTCTATGGAAAGCATTCAGGGAACAAAAGCTTACTAGAGAGAATCTGAGCAGATTACTTAGACTGGCCCTTGGCAAGGGCAGTGCAATTCTGCCTCCGGCAAAGACATTTGAGAATCACTGCAACAGGCCCCTCCTCTAGAAATCAGAAAGAACATTGAGCCAAGACCAAGATCACCAATCAAGGAGAACAGCAGAACTCCAGAACAAGGGAAGAGCAACACATAGAATTCATGGCTTTTTCCTATGATCCTTTAGTCTTACAGAGTTAATTTTTTTTTAATTTTATTTTTTTCTCACTCTTTTTTTTAACTTTCCTATTTTCTATCTTATCAATACCTTTTTCTAAAAAAATCTTTTAAAAGTTTCATTGTTATAGTCATATGTTATCATTTCATTGTATTTAGCCTTATTTTTTGTATACATAGTTTCTTTTTTTCTTTAAAATTTTGGGATGTAATTTCTTCTAACAGATCAAAATATACCCTAAAACTAGCTCCAGACTGATGACATTCTCTCCTCTATTTTTTCTTTGTCCCACCAACTTATCATATCAATTCCTATTTTAGAATCTTTTTAAATTTTCACCTTTACAGTCATATTCCATCCCTTCAACATGTTTACCCTAATTTTTGCATATATATGTTTTTCTTCCTTTAAAATTTTGGGACATAGTTTCTTCTATGAGACCAGAATACACCCAAAATCAAGTGGGTGGCTCTGTTCTACTCACCAGTCTAATATATATATATTTTTTTATTTTTTATTTATTTATTTCTACCCCTCTCCTCTCCCCCCAGTTTTGGGTCTTTTCTGATTTGGTTAGCATATATTTTTCTGGGGTCTTTGCCACCCTTTTAGTATTTTACTCTCTCATTCATATATTCTTATCTGGATAAAATGACAGGGCAGGAAAAACTCACCACAAAAAAAAGAACGAGAGGCAGTACCAACGGCTAGGGACCTAATCAATGTGGACATTGGTAATGTGTCAGAACTAGAGTTCAGAATGATGATTATCAAGCTGTTAGCTGGGCTTGAAAAAGGCATGGAAGGTATTAGAGAATCCCTGTCTGGTGAAATAAAAGAACTAAAATCTAACCAAGTTGAAATCGAAAAAGGCACTAATGAGGTACAATAAAAAATGGAGGTTCTTCCTGCTAGAGTAAATGAGATATAAGAGAGAATTAGTGATTTAGAAGACCAAATGATGGAGAATAAAGGAGCCGAGCAAAGTAGAGACAAACAACTACTGGAGAACAAGGGGAGAATTTGAAAGATAAATGATAACATAAGATGAAACAATATTAGAATAATTGGGATCCCAGAAGAAGAAGAAAGAGAGAGAGGGGCAGAAGGTATATTGGAGCAAAATATAATAGGAAATTTCCTTAATATGGCAAAGGGAACAAGCATCAAAAACCAGGAGGCACAGAGAATGCCCCACAAAATCAATAAAAATAGATACACACCCTGTCATCTAATAGTAAAACTTACAAGTCTTAGTGACAAAGAGAAAATCCTGAAAACACCTCGGAACAAGAAGTTTGTAACATACAATGGTCGAAATATTAGATTGACAGCAGACTTATTCACAGAGACCTGGCAGGCCAGAAAGGACTGGCATGATATATTCAGAGCACTAAACGAGAAAAATATGCAGCCAAGAATACTATATCCAGCTAAGCTGGAAATAGTAGGAGAGATAAAATAGAAAGGAGAGAGAGAAAGCTTCCAGGACAAACAAAATTAAAAGAATTTGCAAACATCAAACCAGCCCTACAGGAAATATTGAAAGGGGTCCTCTAAGCAAAGAGAGAGCCTAAAAGTAACATGCAGCAGAAAGGAACAGAGACAATATACAGTAGCGGTCAGCTTACAGGCAATACAACGGGCTAAATTCATATCTTTCAATAGTTACCCTGAATGTAAACGGGCTAAATGTCCCAATCAAAAGACATAGGGTATCAGAATGGATAAAAAAACAAGATCCATTGATAATGCTGTCTACAAGAAACTCATTATAGACCCAAAGACACCTCCAGATTTAAAGTGAGGGGGTGGAAAACAATTTACCATGCTAATAGACATCAAAAGAAAGCCGGGGAGGCAATCCTTACAGCAGATAAATTAGATTTTAAGCCAAAGACTGTTATAAGAGGTGAAGAAGGACACTATATCATACTTAAAGGATCTGTCCAACAAGAAGATCTAATAATTTTAAAGATCTATGCCCCTAACACGGGAGCAGCAAATTATATAAACCAGCTCATCAACTGGTCAAATCAAAGAAACACATCGACAATAATACAATAATAGTAGGTGACTTTAACAACCCGCTCATTGAAATGGACACCTAAACAAAAGATCAACAAGGAAATAAAGGCTTTAAAAGACACACTGGCCCACATGGACATCACAGATATATTTAGAACATACCACCCCAAAGCAACAGAATACACATTCTTCTCTAGTGCACATGGAACATTGTCCAGAATGGATCACATCCTGGGTCACAAACCAGGTCTCAACAGGTACCAAAACACTGGGATTATTCCCTGCATATTTTCAGACCACAATGCTTTGAAACTGGAACTTAACCACAAGAGGAAAAGTTGGAAAGGACTCAAATACATGGAGGCTAAAGAGCAGCCTACTAAAGAATGAATGGGTTAACCAGAAAATTAAAGAAGAACTGAAAAAAATTCATGGAAACAAATGAAAATGAAAACACAACTATTCAAAATCCATGGGACACAGCAAAGGTGACTGGAGAGGAAAATATATAGCGATACAAGCCTTTCTCAAGCAACAAGAAAGGTCTCAAGTGCACAACCTAACCCTACACCTAAAGGAGCTGGAGAAAGAACAGCAAAGAAAACCTAAACCCAGCAGGAGAGAAATAATAAAGATCAGAGCAGAAATCAATGAAATAGAAGCCAAAGAACAGTAGAACAAATCAACAAAACTAGGAGTTGGTTCTTTGAAAGAATTAATAAGATTGATAAACCCCTGGCCAGACTTATCAAAAAGAAAAGAGAAAGGACCCAAATTAACAAAATCATGAATGAAAGAGGGGAGATCACAACCAACACCGAAGAAATACAAAAACTTAAGAATATATGACAAGCAACTAGACACCACCAAAGTTGACAATCTGGTAGAAATGGATGCATCCCTAGAGACATATAAACTACCAAAACTGAACCAGAAAGACATAGAAAATCTGAACACACCCATAACCAGTAAGGAGATTGAGGCACTCACCCAAAATCTCCCAACAAACACAAGCCGAGGGCCAGGTGGCTTCCCAGGGGAATTTAACAAACATTGAAAGAAGAATTAATACCTATTCTCCTGAAACTGTTCCAAAAAACATAAATGGAAGGAAAACATCCAGCATTACCCTGATTCCCAAACCAGAGAAAGACCCCATCAAAAAGGAGAATTATAGACCAAAATCCTTGATGAACACAGATGCAAAAATTCTCACCAAAATACTAGCTGATAGGCTCCAATGGTACATTAAAAGGGTTATTCACCATGACCAAGTGGGATTTATTCCTGGGCTGCAAGGTTGGTTCAACATCTGCAAATCAATCAATCAAGGTGATACAATACATTAATACATGAAAGAACAAGAACCATATGACACCCTCAATAGATGCTGAAAAAGCATGTGACAAAGTACGGCATCCTTTCTTGATCAAAACTCTTCAAAGCGTAGGGACAGAGGGTACATACTTCAATATCATCGAAGCCATCAATGAAAAACCCACAGTGAAAATCATTCTCAATGGGGAAAAACTGAGAGATTTTCCCCTAAGGTCAGGAACACGGCAGGGATGTCCACTGTCACCACTGCTATTCAACATAGTACTAGAAGTTCTAGCCTCAGCAATCAGACAACAAAAAGAAATTAAAGGCATCTGAATCGGCAAAGAAGAATCAAACTCTCACTCTTCGGAGATGATAGGATACTTTATGTGGAAAACCCAAAAGACTCCACTCCAAAACTGCCAGAATTCATACAGGAACTCAGTAAAGTATCAGGATATAAAATCAATGCACAGAAATCAGCTGCATTTCTATACACCAACAGCAAGACAGAAGAAAGAGAAATTAAGGAGTCGATCCCATTTACAATTTCACCCAAAACCATAAGATACCTAGGAATAAACCTACCCAAAGAGGCAAAGAATCTGTACTCAGAAAACTATAAAATACTCATGAAAGAAACTGAGGAAGACACAAAGAAATGGAAAAATGTCCCATGCTCATGGATTGGAAGAACAAATATTGTGAAAATGTCTATGCTATCTAAAGCAATCTATACATTTAACACAATCCCTTGCAAAATCCCATCAATTTTTTTCAAGGAAATGGAACAAATAATCCTAAAATTTATATGGAACCAGAAAAGACCCCGAAAAGCTAGAGGAATGTTGAAAAAAGAAAACCAAATTTGGCAGCATCAAATTCCAGACTTTAAGCTATACTACAAAGCTGTAATCACCAAGACAGTATGGTACTGGCTCAAAAACAGACACACAGATCAATGGAACAGAATAAAGAGCCCAGAAATATACCCTCAACTCTATGGTCAAGTAATCTTCCATAAAGCAGGAAAGAATGTCCAATGGAAAAAAGTCTCTTCAACAAATGGTGTTGGGAAAATTGGACAGCCACATGCACAAAAATGAAACTGGACCACTTCCTTACACCATACACAAAACCAGACTCAAAATGGATGAAGGACCTTAATGTGAGACGGAAATCCACCAAAAACTTTGAGAGGGACACAGGCAGCAAACTCTTCGACCTCAGCCTCAGCAACTTCTTCCTAGGAACATCGCCAAAAGCAAGGGAAGCAAGGGCAAAACTGAACTATTGGGACTTCATCAAGATCAAAAGCTTTTGCACAGCAAAGGAAACAGTCGACAAAACCAAAAGACAACTGACAGAATGGGAGAAGATATTTGCAAATGACATATCAGATAAAGGGCTAGTATCCAAAATCTATAAAGAACTTATCAAACTCAACACCCAAAGAACAAATAATCCAATCAAGAAATGGGCAGAGGACATGAACAGACATTTCTGCAAAGAAGACATCCAGATGGCCAACAGACACATGAAAAAGTGCTCCACATCACTCGGCATCAGGGAAAATCAAATCAAAACCACAATGAGATACCACCTCACACCAGTCAGAATGGCTAAAATTGACAAGTCAGGAAATGACAGATGCTGGCGAGGATGTGGAGAAAGGGGAACCCTCCTACACTGTTGGTGGGAACGCAAGCCGGTGTAACCACTCTGGAAAAGAGCATGGAGGTTCCTCAAAAAGTTGAAAACAGAACTACCCTATGACCCAGCAATTGCACTACTGGGTATTTACCCTAAAGTTACAAATGTAGTGATGTGAAGGGGCACATACACCCGAATGTTTATAGCAGCAATGTCCACAATAGCCAAACTATGGAAAGAGCCTAGAAGTCCATCAACAGATGAATGGATAAAGTAGATATGGTATATGTATATACAATGCATACTATGCAGCCATCAAGAGAAATGAAATCTTGCCATTTGCAATGACATGGATGGAACTAGAGGGTATTATTATGCTTTGCGAATTAAGTCAATCAGAGAAAGACAATTATCCTATGATCTCTCTGATATGAGGAATTTGAGAGGCAGGGCTGGGGGTTTTGGGGGGCAGGGAAGGAAAAAATGAAAAAGATGGGATTGGGAGGGAGACAAACCATAATAGACTCTTAATCTCACAAAACACACTGAGGGTTGCTGGGCAGTGGGAGGGTAGGTATAGGGTGGTTGGGTTATGGACATTGGGGAGGGCATGTGCTATGGTGAGTGCTGTGAAATGTGTAAGCCTGATGATTCACAGACCTGTACCCCTGGGGCAAACAATACATTATATATTAATAAAATAAATAAATTATATGTTACTAAATAATTAAATAAATTATATGTTAATAAAAATAATTTTAAAAAGTTACAACCTAGTAAACCTAAACTCCACTTCTTCCAGAACCATGACCAAGTAGCAGAATCAGGATAAATCTATTTAGGCTTATAGGTCCATACTGAAAGATCTTAAAATACCATAAAGTTGGATGGATTCAAATATACTAGGCCACCAATTCATGTGACAGCATGATTCAAACAGCTTCCAGGAAAATAGTAGTAGAATAAGGAGAACCTATTACAGTGAATTTAATGGCAAAGATTAATAAACTTCTCTGTGTTCAAGGTTTGATTAAAAATCTGACGCAACACTTGGCATAAAATATGAAGACCAAAGCACTCTAATAAAATTTCAGAAAGCTCCTATCCTATACTATAAATGAAATTCAGAAAACTAATGGACACTGTGAAATAAGGCATCAGAATAAAAAGACACAGACTGAAATAATAAGCATGACTGAGAGGTATAGATGAAAACAGCTAAATAAGGAAGGTTAGCAAAGACACAGAAAGCCCAATTACAAAGTTAAAAGCTGCATTATAAACAGCAAGAAAAAAATATGAAGACCAATAGAAATTTAAATAAATGACATGGATGGGGGTACAAATTTGAGAATTTTTGCTAACATGCAAAGGATCAGGAGAAAAACTAGAAAGGTAAAAAATGAAGAAAAAAATTTTTTAGAAGATCAATAGTTGCAGAATAACAAGCAAAAAGAAAATTTATTTTCCTTTGGAAAAATATGTGTAAAAAGTCCATCATGAGACCCCAAAATGTAAAAAAGAATGACTATATAGTAATATTAAAAAGTAGTAGAGGGGAGAAATTTTCTTATTATATGGTTATTCATCCATCAGATAAGTATTTAAGGAAAAGGAGAGTTAGTTTCCATTTCACATAAATATATTCTTAATGAGATATAAAGAAAAGAAAAAGGTTTTGTAATCCTAGATGGAAAAGGCCTTTTAAAGCATAATTCATCTAGGAAAAGGACTGATTTCATAAAAGACTGGACGTTATAAAAATTTAAAATATTCGTAAAACAAAGCAAAAGTACCACAAATAAAGTTCAAGATAAATGACAAAATGCAAAAAAATACTGGTGATATAGTCTCCACATCTAAAAGATTATTACCATCAGAAGATGAATGTACCAATACAAAAATAGGCTAAGAACACAAAATCAGGCAATTCAGGAGAGAAGAAATATAAATCAGTAAGAAACACAGGGAGAATGTCCAACTTCACTCAGAACTACAGAAATGCAAAGTTAAATAAAAAAGAGATACATTGAAAATACACTTGTAATTTATATGCAAAAAAAAAAGTAATAAAGTGTATGGCAAGGCTGTGAGGTACAGGGCACTCTACAAACTGCTGACAGCAAATTTGTGCGATCAGTTAAGGGCCTTGAAAGCATGTATATACCTTGGGCCAGCGATTCAACATCTTCAAGCAAACCCTACGGAAATCATTCAATATGAATATATAACTTAAAAATGACAACAGCCAACATTTATTTACTAACATGTAAAGGCTTTCGGACTCAGCAACCCACATGCATCTTTCATTTAATTCTCACATTATTACAGAAGTAGGAGTTATTATTACAGATGATGAGACAGAAGACTAGACAGGTTTAAATAATTTGTGTAAAGTCAAATGGATAAGCAGTGGAAATGCAACTTGTCTAACTCCAAAACGCACGCTTTTAAGCTCTGCATCCCCTATGGGAACGTTTGCCTGAGTGCCTTCTAGAATGATGAGAAATTGCAATCAGTTTATGTAACCAAGAATATGGGATTAATTAAAAAGTTGTATCTACACAATACATGGCCAAAAAAAAAAAAAAAATATCACACTCTAGAAGAACTTGAATGAGATCAGAAAATAGACTGTCGTGTTACATGGAAAAAAAAAAAAACTATTAACAAGCAATATATACACACAGCGTGATTCCACCTTTATAAACATTTTATATTACAGAATATATTTTAACGGTATGATAAAATGGTCAATAAAGAATAAAGGTTATCTATGGTCTGCAAGACTTTCATTTTCTTCTTTCTACCTTCTTTCTCCAAATTTGCTATAATCACCACCCAACAACCTTTGATCAGAAAAAAAGTTATCTAAAAATAAATACAGAGATGTACAGGAAGAGAAAACAGACATACTGAACAAATCAGCATATAGATGATTTGTGTTAAAAAATGTTGAGCTAAAATTTGGGAAAATTTATCTTAACATTCAGGGGACAGGAAAAACAATAACACACACATGAAAGAGACTATTTCCAGGAATCTGCAAGTGTTCCTGAGAACTTTTCACTCTTCACAGATTAAGAAACCCCACTCTTAGGAGGAAGGGGATTTAGGGTAGCTCTTGGTAGGACACTAGCACCAGGCTACACAGCATGTACTAAAACATATTCTAGCAAGGTTTCTTAAGGAATTCTAATCAATAGAAGGAAAAAGTTCTCAAAGCACTGGCTCTTTTTTTTTTTTTTAAGATTTTCTTTCTTTTCCTTCCTTTCTTCCTTCCTTCTTTCCTCACAAAGAAAGAAAGAAAGAAAGGGAAAGAAAGAGAGTGCATGTACACTCAAGCAAGCAGAGGGGCAGTCAGAAGGAGAGGGAGAAGCAGGCTCCCCGCTGAGTAGGGAGACCAACAGGGGCCTCGGGACTTGATCCCAGGACCCTGGGATCATGACCTGAGCCAAAGGCAGACACTTAACCAAATAAGCCACCCGGGCACCCCTCAAAGCACTGGCTCTTAAGATACCTCTTCCAACCTCAAGTCCTCTAATGTACTAAGAGCATACAAAGTAAACTCAAAGTGATCAAAGGAAGTCTCTGGTTTTACTTAATTCTAATCCATACTTTCAATAATCAAAACTCACACTTTTACTTGTGAGAGGCTCTGAAAAATATAATTCATATCCTACACATTGCCTAGCACCTGAAAGGGCATCCAATCAATACAGAATAAAGAAATAGTGAAAGAATGATTCACACGCAGCCCAGCCACCTCAGCAAGAGGTTTTCCAGTGTAGGAGCCTTATTTGTTTTACACTCTAGGCTAACCCAGCCTAGTACCAATACCAGGAATTGAAGAAGAGGGCAGCATATTCACACAAGGGAAGAGAGACAGGGCTCTGCCTTCAGGTCTGGAGTCTTCCTGGTCTAAGAGGTGATTCCTCACTTCTAAGATCCAAACAGGTTACCTTAACTGGTCATGAGAATCATGATACCATTCTCCACTTTTGATGAGATCTTGCACTGTGGCCATCTCTCAGCTCCGGTTGAGCCTCAGTTTGGATGCTAGTCTATCTGTAATGTTCTCCTGGCAGAGGCAGCTGGCCTTGTGACTTTCAGCTGCTGGCTATTAGTTTTTCATGACATTTCGCAGATATTCATGATTATTTTGTCTGTCCCCAGGAAAACTGAGGAAGAGAACAGGACAAATATTTTGTTTGAGAGCCACTAAGAGTAGTGATTAAAACAAGACACCACACTTTGCTTAGCATAAACTAGTTCTTTTTTCTAGTAAACCCATCCAAAATGTCATATTTCTTTTCACTAGTATCACCTTACATAATAATCAGTCATCTTCGAAATCTCTCTACCCAATATCCAGTTGGTTACAAAGTCCTGTTGATTCTCTCCAATCATTTTGAGCCTTTTCCCTAACCTCAGAGCATCTACTTGGTCCAGCCCTGGGTAGCTACGCACTGCTTAATTATTGCAACTGTCTTCCTCCTCCATGTCTCTCCACATCAAATACATGTTCCCCATTGCTGCCAGTGCTACCCTTCTAAGACTAGTCTGATCTTGTTAAACCTGTGTTGGACATACTTTTTTTTTTTCCCTTTTAATCTCCCAGCAGCCATTATTTCAGGAAAGCTCTCCTCCAACAATCTTTTACTAATTCTGCTCAGTCCACAGCCTTCTATGGACTAACTCCCTCCCTATTCCACTTGCCACACTTCCCCAACATCATCGGAGATAGGTACAGAATCCAGGCTATCCAGATCCACCTGCTGTAGGTCATGTGGCTGCTCTGAGATTTAGAAATGAATCATGTGAACCATGCTGACCAAAGTCCTCCATGAACTGTCAAGAAAGATACTCTCTACTGAGTGACATAAGATTCACAAACTGTTGAGGCTGAACAATGTGGGACGGTCCCACAAAGGAAACAGCTGATATCAAGACAAGCAGAGATCACAGATAATGAGAAGCCAGAAGAAAGGAGTGGGAAAGGCTCCAACAAAGGTTCCTGTGTCATTGGAGCCACCACATCCTGCTATGCTTCTGCCATCTTGGACAGAGCAGTTGTGTGAGGAAATGAATGCCTCTTATTTTTCCTTTAAATTGTTCTGAATTGTCTTCTTGACACTGTGTGTGCAAAAGAGCCCTCACACATATAGCATCACTACTTAGAAACTTTTTGGGGGACGCCTGGGTGGCTCAGTTGGTTAAGCAGCTGCCTTCGGCTCAGGTCATGATCCCAGCGTCCTGGGATCGAGTCCCACATCAGGCTCCTTGCTCCGCGGGGAGCCTGCTTCTCCCTCTGCCTCTGCCTACCACTCTGTCTGCCTGTGCTTGCTCGCTCTCTCTCTAACAAATAAATAAAAAAAATTTAAAAAAAAAAAAAAAAAGAAACTTTTTGGGAGGTAGGGATGGGCAGAGGGAGAGGGACAGAGAGAATCTTAAGGAGGTTCCACGCTGCGCATGACAGGGCTCGGTCTCACGTCCCTGAGATCATGGTCTGAGCTGAAATCAAGAGTCAGAAGCTTAACCAACTGAGCCACTCAGGTGCCCCACTACAAACCCTTAATAGTGTCTTTTTCTTTTTCTGTAGGAAGTAAAACTCTCACAAACCTCTTAGCACAATATTCAAGTTCTTTGACAAAAGGGACCATCTTAACATTTCAGTTTTAACTCTCCTGATCCAGCCTCAAGCACTTTCAAATATTAAAATAATAATAATAAATTAGTACCTTCCACTATAGCCACCACTGACCCTACCTTCTGCCCCTCACGCTATTGCTCATTTCATGAATCTGAATTATACTCCTATTATCTCCTTCACTACTCAATCTTCCAGATACAGCTTATACTAGGTGCCAGCATCTTATTTTACATCACGAATCTCATGCATGCGTATCCCCCCCTACCAGACTCTTTGCGCACAAGGACTGAATCTTTTTAAAGTTTCTACGCTAGCACCTGACAGTCTGCTATGGCAAAGACATATACTCCAAACATTTGCAACTCTGATCAGAAATGAAAGACTGAGGGGCACCTGGGTGGCTCAGTTGGTTGAGTGGCTGCCTTCGGCTCAGGTCATGATTCTGGGGTCCTGGGATCGAGCCTCGCCTTGGGCTCCCTGCTCAGCAGAGAGCCTGCTTCTCTCTCTCCCTCTGCCTGCCACTCTGCTTACTTTGCTCTCTATCTCTCTGTCAAGTAAATAAATAAAATCTTAAAAAAAAAAAAAGAAAAGAAGTGAAAGACTGAGGGTTGATACCTGTTAAAATCTTAATTCTTCTATACATTACAATTTCTTAAAAATTCACCATGTCACTGTACAACCCAGCAATCGAACTTATGGGCAATTAATCCTGGAAAAACAAATTTATGTTCACATTTAAAGCCTGTACAGAACGATTTATAGCAGCTTTATTCCTAATTTACCCACATTGGAAACAACCCAGATGTCCCTCAACAGGTGAATGGTTAAACTATGTAATACTACTCAGCAATAAAAAAAGAACAAAGTATTGATACAACAACTTGAAAATATCTCAAGGGAATTATACTGAATGAAAAAAAAAAAGCCAATCCAAAAAAGATTACATATGATATGATTCCACTGAGATAATCTTGAAGTGACAAAATTAGAGAAATATACAAGAGATGAGGAGTCAGCAGGGGCAGGGAAGGAGGTGAGAGGCTAAGCAGATGGACCCTCGTGGTGATGACACTGTCCTGAATCTTGACTGTAATCATATCCTGGCTATGACCTCTTACTACAGTGTAGCAAGATGTTACTACTGGAGGACAGCGGGTAAAGGCACATATAACTATGTTTTATTTCTTACAACCGCATATAGACATAAAATTATCTCAAAATAAAAGTTTAATTTATTAAGAATCTAACCACACTGCAAATATGAACCATGAAGCAGATTCTCAGTGCAAGAGTACCTCACAAATAATCATACTTTCAAACAAAATATGTCACTGTGACTAGCAATAGGAAAGGGTTTGCAAACAAGAAGTAAGGAGTTCTCTAGGAAAACAGACAGAGAAGAGTCATACTGGACAATATGAGAGAGGAGATATCTTTACCTATGAAAACTATTTTTGGAAACTGGATGGCAGAACAAACAACAACAACAACAACAACAACAAAAACACCCCGACAAATATAACAAAAGAAGTATCCCTGCCCAGACAATGAGCAAGGACCCTAAGTGATAGTCCGTCTCTACAAGTGCACGGCTGGCCTTCCATGCGGATGAGTAACAGCCACTGATATGTGAAATCTGATCTGTTTGCCATTTAAATCCATGTGACTCACTGAAGCTGGCTGCATTCTCATCTAAAAATATAGGAAATCTGCAGCCTAAGCAAATTGGCTCATTGACTCATGGGGTTTTGATTCAAACACTACATATTTGGAGATAGTGTTTTTATATTTATATCAGCTAGCTGTAGGGGAGGTTCTGTTCCTCAAACAACAGTGTCTAGGTAGAAATCTAGATGCAAAGAGGATCACAAAAATTATCTGCTTATACACATGTAATCAGGCAGTCACGTGACACCTTTTTGGTAACAGGGAACATGGCATCTGAAGTGCTCTGCAAGCTAGAAGGATGCCCTTCCTTGGGCATCGGGTGTGCCCCACCAAATGCCTGTCTCCAAAGAGGGCTGTGGAGTCATAAGCTATTAATGACAGAGTAGGGTGTGGTGGTCACATGAGTGACTGAGCACCACTTGGGCTGGCAGCGGCTGAGTCTACAGAGGGTGTGGTGCCTTGGCCCTGCCATTTTTGTTTTGTTTTGTTTTGTCCAGTCCCACTAAGTATCTCTTCCAGTAATGCCTACAGCCATAAAAATTGGTGAGTGGGGCAGCTGATTTCTGGGCGTTCCCTCTTGGACACCCAATTCCTTCCCAAGAGGCTGCTCATACTCACAGAACTAGTGACTTTTCAGAGCGACCCCCTCGACCCCATTGGGACCTGCCCGGCACAGTCACTGCTGCACTCACCCATCAGGACACTGAGTAGCTTCTGCACTCTGGAATTGACCCCCACGATTCGGTAGAGCCCTTGTTCATTGATCCCTGAGAAGAAAAGCAGTGATGATTTAATTAGAGGCATGTCAGAACACAAGTCAAGCCAACCCAGCCAGATGCACTTTTTTCATTTTCTCCGTCCTTCTAAAACCCACTCTAATTAAAGTCCCCTGTCACTCAGCTCTGCTCTTAGCAAAGGAGTGGGATTTGGTGCAGCTGTCTAGGATTTCACGGGTGTGCTGCACACTTCAGCCCTTGTGTTAGTTCAGTTCAGTCAACAGAGAGGAAAGAAACCTTCCTCTTCTCTTGCCAAATGTAGCATCTGAAGTTTTAAAAGATGCCAAACATATACTTTTAAATAAGTTGCATTAAACCAAATTTTTAATTTAAAAAGCCAAAACTGACATGATATAAATTTCATACTATAGGAAAGAATAAATGCTTTACAATCTATTTTCAAACACAGAATAAAAATATAGAGGTGTGAGAGGATTTTTAATTTTGGACAACGTTCACCAAGACTTAGAAATGAGGAAATCCATTTATTTGTCATGTAAACATTCTTCATGAAGAAAAATGAAAATTACCTTCATTCAACCCAAGTAAATGTGCAGCTGAACTAGAAGAGAATTACCTCCAAACACCCAAAAAAACAAAAACTAAGTCACCTCAGTGGTTTTTTTCATTTAAGTTAAGCAAGGATTGCTTAATCCTTAAGCAAGGATTAGATCACCACTATACCATTTACAAAAAGAGACCTTTTAGACCAAGTGATTGGAAATGATTTTTCTGTTTAGCACTAGGCCCACCAAACCTGATACTTCTCAACTAAGTGGTCTTCTGCTTCCCATCTTATTACCCTGATGTCCATTTCCCAATCAGCAACCAAAATGAACTTCTTTAAGTATGTATCAACTCAAATCCTCTCTTTACTCAAAACCTTCCAATGGCTTCCCATTGCATTTAGGCCACAATCAAAATTTACTGTGGCCCACAAGGCCCTGAAGGATTAAGCATTGGCCCACGTCTGCATGATCAACCACTTTCACTCTGCTCTAGCTACACTGGCTTTCCTATTTCTCCAACACACCAAGCTTGTGCACCCAAATCACAGCCTCTACACAGCTGTTTCCTTCCCCTGGAACATGCTTCTCCCAGATCTTTTTATCATTCAGGTCTCAACTGAATTGCAACCTTTTCAACCTACGGCATCCCATGACCAACCCTACCGGTGGGTCCCCTATCCTCTTTTCTTTGTAGTAAGTAACAATATGTGAAATTCTCTTTCTTTTTTAGTTTCTTCTTTGTTGTTCTCCCTACAGTTATGGTATAACCTCTATGTACAGTGATTCTGTCTTCTTTACCATTATAGCTCCCGTACCTAGATCAGCACGCAATAATGACATAATGCATAAAACACTGAATTATACTCCAGGGCCACTACTTTGGGACCAAAACAAAATTTCCTGGAAGAAATTTGGGAAAAGGCTGATTCTACAATGTCTCCAACCAGGCCTTTGTAGAATTAAGGAATAAAAAGAAGTGGTCTAGAATGATAGGATTCTATAGCTAAAAAGGATCTGTAAAAGCATGTGCATCAGCCTCCATGGCTTGGGGACTAGGACACTGTGGTCTAAAACTAAGGGATGGGCCCCAAGCTATTCAATAGCAGAACCATTATTCAGTAATATTGTGGCTTAAAGGGCTTGTCTTTTCTGAAGTGTCTCTACTTCTTCTGTCTTTGACCTTTCCTGGAACTGGATACAGTCCTGTCTCCTGCTGGATGATGATTAACAAACCCTAGAAAATATGGGAGGTCTGTTCACCTCTGGTCACCACAAATAATGGATATGCATACATGCATTCCAGTAGGAAAATAACCACTTCCTTCAAGTATTTATGCTAAAATGGCATTTAACTCACATTGCCTTCTTTTCCTTTTTGTGTCAAATGAAAACTTTCCCCCAAGTTAAAACATATCATTTTCATCTTCCTTTTAGATCAGGAAGGGACAAAGAGGCAGAGGCTAGGACACCAAACCACTAGTGACCTTATTCTTCCTCTACTACTTACTATGTATATTTTCTGGCTTTATATCATAAAAAGCTGTCCTCCCGAGCCACTGGTCTGCCTTTATCACAGACTCTGTGAAGGGTTTTAAATAATTACATTTCCCTACTGGTTTGGCCGCTGAGAACAGAGACAAACAGGTGACCCACCTCAGGCAAGTGGATGAATTTCACAATGGAGGGGAGAAGATTTTTGTTTTGAACTTACTTTTGGCTGCATTTTTAGTATGCCTCTACTTTTGTTGACCCTGTACCTCTTATTCCTCATTCTTTCCTCTTAGAATGAACAGAAAATTTAAAAGCCTGTTGAAAAGCTATCTTAGTAACAGACAGCTTAAAAATTCAGAAACTGCAGTTAAGGCAGGTAGATAAATCAAAGGAAGACAGAAAAAAAAGCTGAGAGCCCCACTGACAACACGAGGATACCTGTGCATATGCGGATCTCCCAGAATGGGTTCATACTGTGCAGGCTGTTTCATAACTTTCATTTTTCACTTAAATATGCAATAATGAAAACTCTGCATATCAATAAATGTATTTTCCTACAGTTTTAGTGATTCATAGCTTTTTACTGCATGGATGTACCACTGGTGATTCAACCAATTTTTAAAACATTTGACCAGTTTCTACTTTTCACTTTAACACCATTGTGTAAACAGCTTTGTGGCTCAATCTGACTGTGTCCTTATTTCCTCCAGATCAATTCCCAGAAATCTCACCTATTCCTACTTTGTATTCTCTGGCTGTTATTCACTTCTCTTTGAAAGCTGCCTTAACTCTTTATTTAAGGAAGGTGTAACAGAAATAAGAAAACATTTTAAAAATCTTAGCACACATTAAAATAACTACTTTGGAAAGAACACTTTTGACCGGGTAAGAAGGGTGGCTTATACAGTTAAGATTTTTTTCATCCCTCTCTATTCAATGCTCTATAGGCCTTATAAAGATATTTATGTTTCTTAACTAATAGAGTTATGGATCTTGCTTTAAAAGATAAAACTTCTCTCAATCAAGTGAAAAAGACTAGCGGGTTGAGAGGCTGTGGAATACTAAGACTCACATCTTTAACAATGGTTCAAACTAAATCCACAGCAAAGAGAGTTAACAGCTTTTCAGGGGTACCAAAGACCAAAGCACTCAAAGCTCCCAACTGCTGTAACTGAGATATCTCCTTTGGGGCAACATCTGAGGAGGGAATGGAGACCACTGGGATGAATCAGCTTCCCTGGTTCTCAAAGTCCTGCTCCTACAGACCCAGGCCCAACAGGCAGGGCCTGGCTACAGCACTGCTACAGGAAACCAGGGGCCTGACCCCTTCTACCCACCTGGATAGTAACCAGGGACTGGCTTTTCAAAGCGTGGTTCTTACCCTGCCATCCACAGACCCCAGGAGTCCACTAGAGAATTCAGAGTGTCAATGAACTTAGGCAGGAAAACAATTACACCTTTGCTTTTATGACCTTGTCACTGAAATTAAACATTTCCTTCCATTATGATAGAAGCAATAAATCACAGTGTTATCAATACCTGTGACTTGTTCAGAAATCAGTTGTTTTCATAACACATTGCAACTTTTATAGACATCTTGAAATATCATGACAGTTAACCCTTGATCAACACAGATTTGAAATACACAGGTCTACTTACACAAGGATTTTTTCAATAAACACAGTATAGTACTATAAATGTGCTTTATGATCTTTTGCCATTTTCTTTTCTCTAGCTTACTTTATTGTAGTATTACAGTATATAATACATGTAACATACAAAAACATGTATTAATTGATTGTTTATGTTATTTGTCAGGCTTCTGGTCAACAGAAAGCTGTTAGTAGTTGTTTGCAGGGGAGTCAAAAAATTAAATGCAGATTTTCAACTGCACAGGAGGGTAGGGGGTCAGGACCTCAAACTCCCACATTATTCAAGGGTCAACTGCATTTCCAAGTTATGCCAGTTATCAGGCCCATGTCTATTTCTTATTATTTAAAGTGGCAATAAAGAAATACATGTACTATTACATCACAACTGAATTCCAGTAATTAGACTTATTATCCTATGTATTTGACATGTATGTCTTTAAAACATTCTACCAATCAGCCAAAGAGGTTGATGACACCAAATCAGCTGAGAGCGCCTGCTTCAGAGCAACACAACTGATGGAAACACACCAACAATGGCACTTGGGGAGTTAATGAGTCACTTAAAATCGGGAAACAGGTAGCAGGTCTGACGCCTCACCAGATGCGTGACCTTCACTGAGAACAATGCCATCTGTTGAATGACCTTACCTCTGGTTTCCACAGCGTGGATGCATTTCCTGATTATGCTGAAGCCAATGCTGTCCAACTGTGCAGCTGAAAGAGGAAGAGAAGGGCAGTCAAGTTGCTGGCCATGCACACCAACCTCAGACAAGGCCTGACAGACCCAGGATCAATCAGTCCCATGGTATGGCCACAGATAAAAATGATTTTTAAAAAATCAGCTGGCATTCACTGAGAGACTACCATATGCCAGGTACAGTTCTAACTGCTTTGTTTATATTATCTCATTTATTTCTCATGGTTACTCTGCTAGGTTATCCTCTATGTATAGCTGAAGACACTATAGCACAGGGTGATGTGAACTTTACCAAAAGAATAAGTAGGCATCCTTTAAATCACTTGTTCTGTCATTGCCAGGAATGGCAGGACTAACTGCTTCCCGGTCTCCTTCAAAGAGCATAAATTAAGTGGCACAATAAATGTTAGGTAAGTGCTTTACATAGATTATCTCAGTTAATCCTCACAAATCCTCTAGGCTGATACTATCATTAGCTCCATATTACAGATGAAACAACTGAGTTTGGCAAAGCTAAATGTCTTGACCAAAGCCGCAGAGCTAATAGATGGGAGACTCACTCCTGAGCCTGTGGAGACCTAACTGCCCTAAATATGACCCCGAATTAAAGACAGAAGTCAATCCTGCTCAGGTGATTAGAAAAGAAGGAAAAAATGGTAAAAAGAAAAGTGACCTAGAGGAAAAGAAAAGCAGCCTAGAACACAGAAATTATCTGATGAATAAGGATAAGGCAATAGAGCCAGCCTGTGTGTTACCAGTCAGCAAGTAGTAAGAGTTCTCCAACGGCTACAAACCCCACTAATGTGACCCAGAAAATTAATGATCACATAGCAGCAACATTTTGCACAGCACAGAACCAATTTCTAACCCGGCAGTGAGGCTGGGAACCCACCAAGATTCATCTCCAGGCTTTGATTACCCAGTGAAAAGATGTGGATGGTAATCGTTAAGAATGGGTTCACTTTTTGAGCACCTTGGGACATCAGGGCAAGACATTCTACAAACTCATGGGTCACAGTGGAGAAGAGAATGGTAGAAAGTAGGAAGGGAAGTGTTTTTAAATAATTTGTCATCATCCTGGGCAAGAAATAAACTTGTAAAAATATGAGAACTGCACAGAACCTGAACTAATCCAAATAGAACCTTTCTCAAAAAAAATTTTTTTTAAGTTTTCAATTTTAATTCTGGTGTAGTTAACATACAGTGTGTTATTAGTTTCAGGTGTACAATGTAGTGATTCAACACTTCCACACATTATCCAGTGCTCATCACAACAAGGGCACTCCTTAATCCCCATCACCTATTTCACCCATCCCCAACCCCCACCCACCTCTCCTCTGGTAACCATTAGTGTGTTCCCTATAGTTAGAGTCTGGGTTTTTTTGGTTTGTCTTTCTTTTTTTTTAATCCTTTGTTTCTTAAATTCCACATCAGTGAAACCATATGGTATTTGTCTTTCTCTGATCTATGTGCCTTAGCATTTTACTCTCTAGTTCCATCCATGTTGCTGCAAATGTCAAGATTTCATTCCTTTTTATGGCCATATAATATTCCATTGTGTTATATATGTGTGTGTGTGTGTGTATACACACATATACATATATGCCATATCTTCTTTACCCATTACTCTATCGATGGACACTTGGGCTGCTTCCATAATTTGGCTACCATAAATAATGTTTCAGTAAACATAGGGGTGCACCTTGCTCTAATTCTTTATGCATATGAGTGAACTTACATTCAATGAAGATAAAAATCCTTAAGAAAATCACTGAGTTCCTCAAACTAAAAAGGAATTCTGATTTATTAAAAATTCTTTTCAAAAGAAACAAAATAAGTCTTATTCTTATATACATACTTACCACTTACTGATATTTAATGTAAACACATCTGACCTCTAGGATAGTCAGTAAAGTACCAGAAATGAGGAAAACAGTATGTTTCTTCCTGGAGACTACCTGCTATACAAACCACTGCTCTTATTCTCTTAAAGCTATAGGGAGTTTACTAACTTATTCTCATGCTTTTTCTAGCATAAACCAAGTATTGACTCTGCAAATCACGTATACAGAGCTTTCTGACTCCAAGCTGCAAGTCAGATTGAAATCGATGTCCCAAATGAAACTCAATCAACTCATGCCATAGACGTTTCCCAAATTTAATAACAAACTATGATACACAGGCCAAACACCTGTTAAAATCTAGGTAAAGATTATCTAAAATAAGAGGTGTTTTTTTTTAAAAGATTTTTATCTATTTATTTGACAGAGAGAGATCACAAGTAGGCAGAGAGGCAGAAAGAGAGAGGGGGGAATCAGGCTTCCTGCTGAGCAGAGAGCCCAATGCAGGGCTCAATCCCAGGACCCTGAGATCATGACCTGAGCCGAAGGCAGAGGCTTAACCCACTGAGCCACCCAGGCGCCCCTAAAATATGAGTTTTACTGAGATATAATTCACATACCCTAACATACACCCATTTAAAGCTCAAAAGTTATTGGTTTCTAGTATACTTACAAAGTTATGAATCAGGCACCATTATTTGATTCCATAACATTTTCCTTTTCTTCCACATAAAAGTTCATACACATTAGCATTCACACCCTATCCCCCACCTTCCATCATTTCCTTAAAATAAGTCATCTGTTTTCTGTCTCTATAGATTTGCCCATTTTAGGCAAGTCATATAAAAAGAATCATATACTACCATAGTTTTTTTGTGTCTAGTTTCTTTCACTTGGTATACTGTTTCCTGGAGTCATGTATGTTGCAGCATCAATATATCATTCCCTTTTATGAGTAAGTAATATTCTACTGTCTGGATATACCACCTGTCATTTATCCATTCATTGATTGTTGTTTCTACTTTCTGGTTGCAAAATGCAGCTAGGAACATCTGTGTACAAGTCTTTGTGTGGACATCTATGTTCACTTCAGTATATACCTACAAATGGAATAGCTGGATTAAATGGTAACTCTATGCTGAACTTTTTGAGGAACTATTAAGCTGCTTCCCAAAGTGCTGCACCACTGTGCATTCTCACCAGCAATGTATAAGGGTTCTTATTTCTCCACATCCTCCCCGATATTTGTCATTGTCTTTTTTTATTATAGCTTTTTTAGTGGGCGTGAAGTGTATCTCACTGTGGTTTTGATTTGCATTTCCCTAGTGACTAATGATGTTGGGCATCCTTTCATGTGCAGGGGAGGATATTCATTCCTTTATACAGTAATCAGAATAGAGCCTACTGGAAACTATTTGTCAGAGGGAAATTATTTTTTGTACTTAAGGAGGTTTCCAAAACATTCACAACTGTGATTCAATAGTCAGTTGAAGCTTTTTAGTTCTTCTTTTGAGAGGTGATTAACATAATTTATGCACAGGGGTGATAGTCAAAAAAGTTCAGGAGAGAAAGAACCACCATTTTGCACTTTCCTCTGGGGCACTACTGGGACTGATTCCAAACTTGGATGCTCTAAGAGTACATTTGCAGCCTGATCTTGTTCTATGCATTGATCAACGTCTATCTTGGACAAAAAGTATTTTGCTCCCTTTACCTCATAAACAGTGGTAAAAGTTTTGGAAAGTTGAAATAACCTGGCAGCTGACAATGACAACCCCAGTGGCCAAAAGATACCTGCTCATAAAGCCATCAGCATAACTAGCAGATGGGCAGAGCCAGAGATAGACCTGCAAGTCCAAGTGAGTTCTTGAACCTTTCTGTGTTTGACTCTAAGAAGCAAGATCCTTTCCTAGGTAAGTAATAGCTAGTGGAAAAGAATGCAATGGAAACTTCCAAGTATATCCAGAAAAAACCTGAATTCCATTAACCTACATTAATTACCATTACTTCTTTTAGAAATTAGCAAAGCAAACTGCCCCCACCTCCCGAAATCTCTTAGCAATTCTCCTTTGGTTTTTCCCAACATTACTAAGTTCTTTCATTTGTTTTAAGCCTGCTAACTCCTTTTCTTGAAATAAATCTTACACAGATGTTACACATAAGGGCATTACACATTACACATGTAACACAGTATTAGTATATATTAGTTGTCTGTGTTCAAAAGTATAACACATTTACATATTACCAAGTCAAAGAGAGTTCAAGGTAACTCTGTCGGCCTCTAGTTGTTCAAGTTGCATTCTGATGTAATTATTACCGTTTTAGAGGCAGATAACACAGTATTCAGAAACGGAATTCATAGCAAACAACAGTTTCCAAAAAGGAACTCATGACACAGAGTTTAACAATCATTGCTCTAAGTCTCTAAACTGCAACTGGAACAATTATCACATTGCCTGCTGTCCTGGTACATCCCTGTTTCTCTCTGTGTCTCTAAGGCTACGTCACCCACAAGCATGAACGCTCACACACACACATACACATACAAAGAAGTCTGACTTCTATTCTCATCAACTTGAACTCCCCACTGATGTCATGATTAGGTTACTAATGATTAACAACTGCATTATTATTTAGCATGTAAGAGTACTACTAATGTGATAGTGATTATAGTGCATATATAACTAGAGATCATTAGTTCTGATCTCTGCCCAGCAGATACATAATCTAAGTTAATTGAGATCCCTCTGCTGAAAAGCAAGTTCCCACTAAAAGGTTTAGAACATGATCACCACCGAACAGAGTTTGCTAATGACAGAAAAAGTCTGAGCAGCCTGCCAGATGGACGCGGCTGTCCTTAATCCCCTGAAGCAGGTGATTCAGCTCTTTTACTGGGCCAAGGCTCAGAAAAGGTCAGGGATTTATTTGCAATTTCTGTATCCTTGTAATCTCCAGGAATAATCTCTCATTAAATATCTACTAGACTTGCATTATTCCCTTAATTTGACTTGCAATGAGGTGGTGCAGGACCAGTAGCTCCTATGCCTGTCATCCACTGTCTTGCAGCTAAGGCCCGAACTGGCTTCTCTTCCATCCTCAGCCTCAACTTCAACTCTGCCCAGGATTCTGCAGCAGACAGCCCAAACAGCTTTCATATGATGACTGTCAACAGAGCTCACACCAAATACCCAGGTTAACCCGGCAAGTTAGAAATGTACCACCATCTTAATTTTCATTCCAACTTTGAAGCCTTGTTTGTCTCCTTTTAGAAGAAGGTCACACAAACCTATTTTCTCCAAGTTCTGTGGAGAACACAAGAACATTGAGAGTTGGGCTGATGCTCAGTTAGCTTGGAGGGACTTAGTGCAGAAGAGGGAAGAGGATGCTTGGCAGACCACTGGAGTTTGCACTATTATGCCTAGGGTACAAACTCTAAGAACAGGGAGGCAAGTTAAATCCAGGAGCAAAAAGTTTTACTGCAAAGGGCTTGAAACAACAACATACTATATAAGGTTCATCTAACGATGCTCTTGCCTAAAAAGAGGAGGCTGGTGGCCAGGTGGCCAAATGCTACCTCACCTGAGATGTTTTCCCTGGCTCTTTTCACCTTGAAAGAAAATGAGGTGTGTAGGTGGTATAAAACCCTTTGCACTCCTCCTTTCTTACCCTCATATCCAAATTATCACCAGGTCCCTCAATTTCATCTAGTCTCTCTATCTTCACCACCACCATCCCAGTCCTGGCCTCCATCATCTGTCACCAGGACTTGTTATGATGATCACCTAACTGGCGTCTTCACACGTCCCACGGCTCCTTCTAGTCTATCCTCTACATTGCAGCTGCCTCCCCTAATCTGGACAAAACCAGATCATGTGCCCTCCCTGTTTAAAATCTCTCAATGGCACCCAACTGCTCTTGGGAGGATAACCCGAATCCTTAGGTTTCACAAAACCCTGCACGGTCTAGCCCAGTCTGCCTCTTTCACACTACCCCTCCAGACCTAAGCATCCTATCATAGGGCCTTCAAAGCACCCAACTGACCATACTTTCTCTCCAGCCTTTGAACATACTGTGGATTTCACTTGGAAGCCCACTGGCCAAAGCAACTGCAAATCCTCAGTCTCTCCTCAAGTGTCAATTCCTCAAAAAGGCCCTCCTGATCTCTCCATCTGGTTTACGTCCTCACTGCAACTTGGATATAGCACTATCAACTTCTCCTTCAGAGTATGTAACATAATTGTAAGTTTACATTTATTTCTGTGATGTTGCTGACCAAACCAGGTTTGCATTCATGAAAGCAATGGTGCATGTATATCTTTACGCATTTGTTTTATTCAATACTCTATCTCTACCTTTCACTGTCTACTATGTTGGCCACTAAATATGATGGGGAGGGTCACTAAGGAACATGTGGTATAGTAAAAATGACCTTTCAAATTCCAATTGTTATAAACCCTACAAAAGTAGATGAGTTATTTAAGCTCTGGTGCCTAGATTTTTCATCTTTTGGGAAGACATAAATGTTAAATAAAGATATGAATGGCCTGACCTACCTACTTTCTTCCTATATCAGCACAAAGTGGTATTACCACCTAATAGGACAGCCCCAAGAATGAGTTAAAAAGAAAGGAAAAAAGAAAGGTGTGCCAGCCAAAACATAAATCGAAGACAAAACCAAGTTCTGGTTTTCCAGTACACTTGTAGAAATCCTCTGCTTGTCCATCAAGGCATTATCATCACCAAACTGTATGTGGCATGAAGCTGTGGCTGGTGAAAACAGAAGGTGTGGGGGTTCTCTCCACGTCATACTGTCTAGGCCATCTATATAATCAGACAGGCCTGAGGTCAAGGAAAGCCGTAGAAAATAAGAACATTCTCCCCTACAGCTCTGTGCTACCCAACAGACCTCATTCTGCATGTCCAGGAGCCCCTTTACTAAAAATCACTGACCTGCTCTTGCCCTATGCCAGTCCTTAGTACTCAAAACATCAAGAAATTTGGCAATAAGTAGCCAAATCACTAATTCTGAATGGAAGGGACCTTTCCACACCACAGGTTGACTGATGGACATACAGTGTGTGAAAACAACCCTCTGGGACACATCCACAAGTTACCCAATTCATGCTTCCTGGGAATTCTAACAAAGCTCAGAAGAAAAATCCTTTTCCAAAAGAGGAACTAATCTCCTGAATTAGTCTTAACACACATTAGAACACATTACCCATTTTCTTAAAGGTGGTATTCAACAGGTTTTTTTTTTCCTAGCCTAAAACCCTTTCCCCAGGAATCTTACTCAACTTTCCTTTCATTTAAAAAAAAAAAAAATCTTTCAAGTTTTTTGTAGGACAAATGGAATTTGCTGGAAGTGCTGGATGTCTGCATAAAAATAAGAGAAATGAGAGGTAAATTAAGTTACTTCCCCATTTTTAATGTGGATGGATGCAGGAAACTGTCTGGAATTACTATGAGCAGGCCACCATTTCAGGGACAGCTCCATGGGCATGTTCTCACCTCAGAAATTTACTCAATTTCGCGAGTGCTTTGCTCTTTAAAGTCTGGCCTACCTCGCTCACTCTGAATTTAATCAATTTCAACACCATTAAAAGCCATGAAAAGAAACACCCACATTGAATTAAATACCAAATCCATCTGGAGAATAGCTTTCCAATTGGCTCACACACTCCAAGGGGCTCAAGTCCTTCCTCCTAATCATGTGAAGACCCAGAGTTGCAAGGGCTTCGTGGCTGTGGTCCCTTGGAAAACAGTCTTCATAGTGGTAGTTTGGAAACTTCCAGTGGCACTGGGAAGTTGGCCAATTGCTTCTCAATTATCCAGGTGTGAATTCCCTACTTTGGGGACTACCAATGGCCAGATCTTAATTCCAGTTCAGCTCCCCAAAACCCTATACCCTATTCTACTCTGTCCTATACTCTGGTCCCCAGCTATATACATTCAGGGAGTGTGGACTAGCTTTAATATTAACTGAAGTCACGCAGACATAAGTGGTATGTACTGGAAAGAGAATGATAAACTTTCAAGCCAGACACACCTGGATTAAACTCTGGTCTCTGCCACCTCTGACTGGTATGATCATAGGAAAGGTGTTTCACCCTAGACTCTTAACCTTCCTCTTCTGTAGAGTGGGGAGAATTCACCTAGGTGTTCAAGGGTCAAAGGAAATGTATACTGACTTATTTGGTATTTCAAAAAATGGTCATTAGCAGTATTATCAACATTTGAATCAAACTTTCTGGTTGATAAAACATTTTTTATACCCAAGTTCATGTTATCCCCATAATAATCCCATGGGGCAAATACTGTTACTGTTCTTACTAATAACTTCTTGCTATGTTTCCACACTAATGAGCTCAATAATATCTTACTGCTTATAGAATATATTAAAATATTGTAACTTAACTGATTTTCCCAATGTATCTGATAAGCCTTTATGATTAGAAAAGCCAGGCTCACAATGTTAAGTGGTAACAATGACAGCAAGAGCTAACGCCAGCTGAACAAACTGCACTGCTCTGGGCTAAGCACTTAAATGTACCATGTCCTCATCTGTCGTCCCCCCTATTATGTAGACAAGAACTCTTGACTCGGGTGAGGTTGAGGAAATTCTCGTAAGACTTTGGCCTTAATGAGTGCTAGAACCAGGACTGTAACTCAGTCTGACTCCAGAGCTCATCCTTCATCCACTCCTACTCTTCAGCTCAAGTTCACATGACTAGTCAGACAGGGACGGGGGGGGGGGGGTGCTAGGGATCATGTTTTCTGGAGTGTTCCCTTTCTACTCCAGGAGGAGCTCTCAAATCTAGTGGACAAGAGAAGGAGGAGCACGCTTGTTGCCAAGCGCATTGTGGGCACCCTCCCACAGATTATAGTCCAATAGGTTTGAAAAGCATGCTTGGGATAACAATGCACTGTACGCCAACCAATTAAAACTAGTGTTACTAAAGACTAACAGAAATTATTGTTGACTTTTAATTAGCTATTAACATCCATATCACAGTTCCTATCTGATAATAGCCATTCATTAGTGCTATGTATCTCAATATATAAAGTTGCTTGTGCCTCTCATGGTATAAGAAACAATTCAAAAGGATTCACAAATATTTTCAATAGCTATGTATTTATTTCAATGAATATCAGAAATTTACCTTTTTTTTTTTAATCACACATGACATGCTGCATTTATTTAAGTTAAAAACAGTGAACTGAGGGGTGACTTAGCGGCTCAGTTTAGTTAAGCAGCTGGCTCTGGGTTTTGGCTCAAGTCATGATTTCAGGGTCTTGGGAGGGAGCCCCATGTAAGGCTCTGCGCTTAGGGAGGAGGCTGCTTCTCTCTCTCCCTTTGCCCCTAGCTCATTCTCTCTCTAAAATAAATAAATCTTAAAAAAAAAAAAAAAGAGTGAATGGATTTAAGAAAAATAGTAGGTCAATAGTAATACAGGCGGTATATGTATATGTAAAAACAAAACAAAACAAAACAAGAAGTCAGTGATAGAAAAATAACACATTTGGGAACTATTGTCTTAACTTGTCCCCAGCCAGGCACTACACTGAACCTGGATGGAAGGACAAGATAGGAAGGTACCATATTTGACCGCCAAGATTTCTACTTCAGTATAGTCATTGTGGATTCCTTCCCTTCTCTCCCCCTGCAATCCATCAACTAGCCCCATCAGGCAGCAGTTAAAAACACATCCAGAACCCAGATGCTTCTCACCATTCCCACTGTTAATACCTTGACCCAAGTCACCGTCATCTTTCACCTGGATTGCTCTAATCAATAACCTCCCAACTGCTTTTCCTTTTGCCCTATACAGTTTATTCTCCACCAAGAGCCAGAGCCATCTTTTAAAAATACACACTGGCTCATATGTCACTTGCCCGATCACAACTCTCCAGGGACTTCTCATGACACTCAGAACACAAGCTTACCTCCTGACCATGGCCTCACATGGTCTAGTACCAGCCTACCTGACCACTCCTGCTCTGGCCTCCTTTAATCCAGTCACCACAGTCTTTCCCAATATCCTCTGAACACAGCTGGCTTTTTCCCTCCACTTCAAGGGTTCCTCTGCCAGTTCCTGACATGCCTCACTTCCTCCATTTGTTCAGGTTTCTGCTCAAATGGAACCTCTGCAGAGAAGCCTCCCTGTTTCAGGTTTCTAGAACGGCTCCCCCTTGCCTTGTTATTCCCTATCCCTTTGCTCTTATCTCCTCCTAGTCCCTCTCTCCACCTGAAAGTATACTTTTGTTTACTTGCTGTCTGTCAGTTTCTCTCACTAGTATAACTCCATGAGAACAGGGACTTTATCTGCCCCGTTCATTATTGTAGCATCAATAAATATTTCCCATATGAAGCAACAAATACAATCCACATTTTCACCTGCTAAGACACCAGAAACCAATAGGTAAAGAAGTCCCCACACTCCAGGAGCCTCAAATGCTAGCAGCTGGCTGAACACACTGGTACCTTCTAGAGTTCAGGGGCGCTGTGGTGGGAAGCACAAGATGAATAGCACTGACCAGGATATCGTTCATCTCCTGACCTCTAAGCATTAATACTGCCCATCGGAACCTTTTTTTCCCCTAGCCTACCAGATACAAAGGCAACTATCTTCTTTTTCATGGTTTCTGGGAACACACAGAAAAAAATAAGCCAAGAAGACCATAGATAAACAAAGTAAACTAGGTAGCAGGAAAGAGATAAAATCCCTGCCTGGCCTGGAATAAATCTACCAGCTCTCAGCTGAGTCAAGAGAGGCTCTAAGATAACTGTAAAGAGTGCTCCAGTTCTCAGCAAGACACCGCAGCCAAAGTGGCAGTGTCCAGGCTGATACAGTACAGGCTGAGAGTGTCAGATGGGCTTACAGTGAACTATCTCCTTGTGGGTTCTGACAACTGCAGTCTCCCAGTCCACCTTAAAATCCCCAATCAGGACAGCAATGAAAGAGCAATGCCTAATGCACTGCGTGGTAATGCCAACCAGCTTCATCAGGACTACCTGTCTCCTACACAGGGGTCCACACATCCGGAGAAGGAATTACAGTCCACAGGCCTCAATTCCTGTCTGTCTTGAGGCATGGGTGGCTGTGCACTGATTTCTCAACCAAAAGAGATTGTCACCAGCTTTTTGAAAGAGGAAGTGTTTCAGTAGAGAACCAATTTCTTCTGCCCACCTAGATCCTTTTCCTGCCTTTACCTACCTGTCTTCTCACTCTGATCTGCCCTAGGAATGGTTTGGGTACTTTTTGGTCAAAACAAATGGAGGCAGCAAAGGGCAAGGGAGGGAAAGACGTTCATAATCAGAGGCCTAACACTGACATTCGTGGCTGCCGTCCCCACTAACTGGTAGTGGAAGATGGGCATACATCATCTCTCTGACCCTTCTCATCTGCACAGATCAGGTGCTGTGAAAATCAGCAAGGCAATGTCTGTGAAGGTCCTCTGAGAACTGTACACAGACTGTATATGGTCATTCTTTTACATGAATAGCCTCTGGTTTGGGGGAATGATGATATTATTGATAACAACAACAGCAGATAATAACGTTTAATGACTGCTTAGAATATCAGGCACCACTGAGCTAAGGATTTCCATCCAAATCTCATTTAATCCATCCAACAAATCAATGATATAAGTACTAAAGCTATACTGATCTCACAAAAAACAAAAACATAAGCAAAAACAAAAACAAAACAAAACAAAACAAAAAACAAACCAACTCCTGAGGCCTGGGCGAATTAATTTTCCAAGGTCACACACTCAGTAAGTTGTGAGGCTGGGATTCCAACCTATGTATGTAGTAATACTGTAGAGCCCACTCTCCCAAGCACTACTCCACACTTATCCCCACTGCGGGCAACAGGATGTGATAGCCTCTGCTGAATCTTGCATGCTCTGAACACTCTGGTCAGGATGGGAAGGAACGACCCTGAGAGACTACAAGTAGGGACTGAGGATTCAGCTTTCTCATCTGTAAATGGGGTCTATAATACCACCTACATCACAGGGTTTTTATAAGGATCAAACAACATAACATATATAAAAAACCCTGAGCACACTGCCCTGTAATAAGTATGTGTTCAATAAACATTAATTGAGACCCTTGAGGAAAACCTTTCAGTCTCTGCTTTAACAACCCCTTGCACTGGACTTTAGAATTTAAAGATGCAGCCAGGGATCTCTTCACTGTTGCTTGGCCAAAGCCCAAACCAGAATGCCAAGGGGTGGGTCACACCTGCCCAGGCCATGACTTGCTATTGGTACAGAGCCTACAATTCTAAGAGAAAGAGGGGTATTAGACCACAACAAAGTCACGCAATGGCTGCATCTGTCATTCTAAAGTTGGCTGGGAGAGAGGATGGTTTGTTAAGTGTCATTTAGGACAAATAGAAAGGCTTCTGAATGTCTAGGCTAGCTGGAGGAGTGCCTTTGCCAGTCATGTCCTTGAGGGATTGGGGCCTCACCAAACAAAATGGCTGAGATCCCATATAATAAAATCTCTGAGAAAAGAAGCTGTCCTTTCCCCTTTCTCTCTTGCTAGCCCCCAACCCCAGAGTTATTCTCTTGAAAATAACCCCAGGGTTATTCTCAAGCTAGGGCATTACAACACAACTGTCTGTGCAGGCCACATCCACTGTGTTGCACACACAAGTCATAAGGCAAAGTGAGGTGCAGAAAATCAGCACTTGGGTGAGCTAGAATTATACCATCTTGCCTGCCCATGGCTCAGAAGATAAAAGTGGTAGCCAGAGAAACCTGCCATAGCACAAGAGGGAGGGGAAAGGAGAAAGCAAAAGGGCCCAGAGGAGTGGGGGCGGGGATCTGGAAGGAAATTCAGACAAGGGAGAGATCCAGCGCCTGTCTCCTATCAGGCCTGGCCTGGAAGGTGTGGATGGAAAGCTGGAGGGGAAGGTGTACTCAGCTGACTGCCTCGTGGGCCAGCACTCAGGAGGTCAGGCCGCCATGCCCATTAATGCTGCCCATCCTTTTCGGGTTTAAAAAGGGAAATGTTCTATTTATAAACCACTGACCAGTGGAGACCTGGCAGCCACTGGATGGCTCTGATCCTGCAGGGATTCTGGTTACCAGTGGCTGCCTTCTCCTGCCTCTCAGCTGTGGGTGTTCTAATAGCAAACGGCCTAAGGTGACTAGAAGCACAAGAAGAAGAAAATCCTCCTTTCTGTCCTCTGCTGCTTTCATAGAATGTTGAACTTTTAGTAATGTCTGAAGGTTTTAAAACCTTTCCAAAACAATGACCCATATGATCCCACGAAACCTTTCCCTACTATCTTTAAGACTAAATCTCTTTTTCTGTTTTACAGATCAAGGGAAGCTGAGGCCCAGAGATGAAGGGAATGTATAAATCAGAGGCCAGACAACAAGCAAGGTAACGGTGCCTTCCCAGCTCTTCTCCTGGTCCTCAATCTTGTCCTTATGGAACAAGAAAAGCCTGGATACAGCGCGATCAGGGAATGTGACTGAATGATGACCTAAGAAGGGCGGATGTGTGTACCAGGAACCAAGCAGCTTTGGTTGTGTTGTCCAATGCCTGCAAAAGGGCAGTGGGCCATGTTACAGTTCTGTGCCTGGGAAGCTGCGGAATCAATGACACACAGTAACCATCTCTCAGCGTCACGCAGAGCATGTGAGGAGCCACGGACAGTTCTAATGAGGAGGCTCACTGAGAAGCAATGTGGGATGTCCCCTCAAAAGTGAAGAGCTGAGGAGGTTAGGTGTTTGATGATGATGATGAAAGGCCTTCCAGCTCCAATGGGTTGGCCACATAACGACAGGATGGCAAAACAGAGGAAAGACTTCCACTTGTGTTCTCAGTCTCTCTCTCAAGTAAATAAGTACAATATTTTAAAAAAAAAAAAAAAAAGGCAGTCTAAGAACTGACAAAGCCCTAGAATCTGTGGGCCAGATTTGCCATTGCCTGATCTGTAAATAAAGTTCTATTAGCAAACATGCATTTGTTTTCGTATTGTCTACGGCTGCTTTCACGCTACAATATCAAGTGTTAAATAATACTGCAAAACTGAATATATTTACAATCTGGCTCTTTACTGAAAAGGCAGATCCTGTGCTAAGCAATAACATTCAGGAAACCAGGGGGTTTACATGTTCATGTGTTTTTTCCCCTAATGCACATGAAAATAAATATATAAATCTAAACAGTAATTTAAAATGTGTGTCTGGCACTATCTAAAATTATCTGAGATACCACCAGTAGTATGTGTACCCCATTTTGAGAAATACAGTCATGGGGATTTAATGAACTCACACTCATAGGGCACCAGCCTGAAAACAGCAGGGATGTTAGCAGCCACCCTTCGTTCTCCTTCCTGCTCCCCTCAGGAACACTTCCGCCCATCCAGTGAGCTTCCCCCTTCTTATATGACAGACTAATAGGCACGACCAATAATGAAAAGGATAAGAGCCAATAGTAATGAGGCATTTATTAAATAATACGCCAGCTACTTTGCTAAACTTCAATCATCCTAGCAACTTCATGAGACAGGTGTGGTTTTTTATCACCCATGTTACAGAAGAGACAATGCAAGCTTAGAGGCCCAGCATGGACCTATTCCATAGCCAGTGTGGCAGCATGCTAACCCTTACCACTCACATGGTATCCTCCACCGAAACAGCTCTTCCCAATCCATGAGGCGGGACCTACCCACAGAGAATTATCTGAGGTATGTGCAAAGACTGAGGTAGACGCATGCTCAGGCTGATGCTACTCATAACAGCAAAAATCTGCAGAGGACATCCAAGTCCAATGACAGGAAATCGTTCAACAAATTTGGTTATAATCCTCTGACAGAGTATTAAACAACCATTGCAAATGGCATTTATAAACAATTTTCATGACATGGAAAAAATGCTTGAAAATTATTTAAAGCAGGATAAAGAAAGTATATTCAGTATAATGCCAAGGGAATCAAAATACATACTGGCATTGACAAAATCCATATAAGACACCATGAAAAAAAACACAAGAAAGAATTATCTCTAGGGCGGCATTAGAAATGATTTATATTGAATTCTGAAAACTACTGCTATATTTCCTTCATATTCTATAATGAATTCATATTATTTTTATAATAAGCAAAAATACCTATTTTTCAAGCTGCTTAGGGGATTCAGTGTTCCCCACCATGGCCCGGTGTAAACGACAACCTGAGTGAGCTCTTGAGCATTATACAAACACGAAAAATTCCTGTAAAAGTACCAGATTAAAAACAAACTGGAAGGAAAGAAGGGACTGACATCTGGAAGCAGAGGAAGTGCTACGTTTCCTTCTTCTGGGGGAAGAGGGAAGGGCGTTCCCATTTTTTTTTTTTTAACTCTTGCTAGCCTACATGGAAGCCCATTCTGAGATCACTCTCTGACCAACGGGCTCTGGGCATTTTGTCTGCACAGCAGGTACATGTGCAGACAGCATGACGATGACATGCACCCACACACGTGATGGGCCATCTGGCCATCAACTCCGTGTGGTCTGAACCTCAAAAGCAGACCATATATTCCTTAAAGGTAGAGGCATGTGTTCTACTTGTAGGAGTCCTTCCTTCTCTGCAGTCACACTGGCCTGCGTCACAGGCACCTAAGAACTTTGAGAGGTATTATTTGAATACGGAGCTACAGGAAGGCAGGACTCCTGCTGGGAAACCAGCGAAGAGTTCAGATAGGAGCACACAGGAACACATCGAACAAGAGCAGGAAGCACCGTCATCAACTGCAAGGTCCTCTTGAAAAGCCAGATGGCCCATACTGACCTGAGTGTGAACTGCACAAGAAGGCACATCTGGGGCAATCTGGCCATATACCATTGAAATAATCCGATTAACCTATGGAATTTGAGTGACTATTCACGTAAGTGAAGTGGCTAGCTGTGAAGTTGAGATTAGGAGACTGAGCTCAGGGTCTGGCTCAGTCTGTCAGCCTTCAGCCTTCAAACAGCTGGAGAAGCAGTGGGAAGGCAGCATTTCTGTAAACAAGCTAATCTTTTTGGAGCTAAGTAGGCAGTGACATTTATTATTTAAAGACTTCTAACTTGGAAGAGATCAACTCACACTAGAAAAGCCTGCCCTTCCCTCACTTTCTTACAGTGGACTGGAGTTTCCTCTCTGACAAGTTTTCGTCTCTCTAACCATCCCTCAGGTGGGACTACAGGACAACAGCAGCCTTGGCAGAGAAGAGGCCACTTCTTTGTTTCATCTCCTGATTCCTACTGGAGCTCATTTCAAAGGAGAATAAACCCATTCTCACAGAGCCTCTGGAGAGGAAATCTCACGGCTGCAGTCAAAGGCAGGGCAAGCAACACGACCTGGAGACTGAGAAGATATGCACTAAAGCATGAGGAAATGCACTAAGGTGGCTCAGGGGGCTGCAGAGAGCTGGGTGGGAGCAGGGATTCTTGCCCAGGGCAGAGTCCTGTTCTTCACAATAAGAAAGGGGGCAAACCCATGACAGCTATCAGCGGTCTAGGTTATTAGCACTGGGGTGTGATCAGCAAAGCAGCTTAGGGAACAGCAAACCATATTTCCTTCCTCTCTAATATTCTTACTCACATCTTCTCCCTCCCTTTCTCTAGCAGGCAAGAATTCGGACAGCTAGAGAAAAAATATACATCACTGATGTATATTACGGACATTCCATCAATAAACCCGGGGCAAGTCCCCTGATGGCAACAGGATCCCCAATAAGAGACCCATAGAACTGGCATAAATAGCAGATTGGTTTTTGAATTTAACATTTAAGGATTAACTTAACTAAGAATACCCAAGACCTCTATGTAGAAAACTAAAACTCTGATACAGGACACAGGCAATCTGAATAAAAGGAAAGACATTCCAAACTTTTGGAGATGACTTAGTATTATAAGAGTGTCAGTTTTCTATGAATTAACCTATATAATCCAATGCAAATCTAAAGGAAAGTTTTAAGTTTTTGAGAAACTTATAAAACTTATGTTAGAATTTACCCAAGGATAGAGGTCCACAAGCAGCTAAGTCAAACCTTAAAAAGTAGAGTAGCAGACATGGAAGACTTTCCACAAAGATATTATATGAAAAGCAGAGAGATATTACCAACAAAACAAACAGGCCAAGAACTTAAAGAACCCAGAGAAAGAGCTCAGATATACAAACCTAATATACAATAAAGCTGGCACTGTAAGTCAAAAGCAGAAAGAACGAAATTTGTGGGAAAGCTGATTCTTCATGTGGATAACAGTAAAACTGGATCTTCAGGAAATACCACATATGATGATGGTAGGTATGAGTTGGGATAAAATCCTCAACATGGAAGACAGAATCATGAAGCCAATGAAACAAAAGGTAGGCGCACATCTTTGTGACATGGGTTAGAAAGGCCTTCTTTAAAACATATCTTGAAAATCATAAACCAGAAGGTGAAAATTTAAAAAAAAAAGGGGTACTTCAATATATAAGAGGGCTTTACATTCAAGTAAGAATATCACAAATAATATTAACAGATGACAAGACAGGAAAATGTATTTAAAATGTCTATAGCTAACAAGTGATGGCTCTCTAAAATACAGAAGAAACTTTATAAATCAGTAAGAAAAAAGTGGCAAGTGAAAGAGAACTTGAGCAAAGGACATGAACAGTTAATCCAAAGAAGGAGAAACCCAGTCAAAAGGCATATGAAGAGATGCTCAAACATACTAATTATCAGACAGATGCAAATCAAAACAATAATGAGCTACCATATTTATATGATTGACAAAAAATCCGAAAGCCGAAAAAGTTGGCAGAAATGAAGAAATCCTCATGTAGGGCTGATGGAACTACTGACATACCACTCCAGAGAATTACTCCCTCAAACTAAGTATATTCACACCCTTGGATCAGCCAACAATTCTCCTCAAGGGTATATCCCAAAGAAATTCTCACACAGGGAGATGTACAAGCTTTACAAAGTTGTTCACTGCAGTGCTGTTAGTGCTCATGAGGAGCTGAAGTCCTAAGGAGATATAGTGTGCAGCTGTGTAAAAACAGATACAGAGTGTGATACACCACAGAGGGTGCAGCAGACAGAAGCCACAGTCTAGAAGCAGACAGAGGAATAGGGATGGCTCCCAATACAATGCTGAGGGAGCAAAGAAAGAGAACATGACATACCATCATGGCAGATAAAAGATACAATATTGCTCAAAAATACACTTAATGTACACATTAGAGTGGTCTATATTGAAGGAAGGAAATAGGAGCTGTGAAAAGAATTAAAAGCAAAGAAATAAAGAAATGAATGAATCAATAAATATGAAGCAAGGGGCCTGTGATGATCCCATGCCGCAAACTGCGTAGTATGATTCCTGCAATCCCTCTGCACGTGAGATTCAAACAGAAACTAGAGAAGAAGACAGGAAAAAGGCTCTGCAAAGAAATTTGTGTTTGTTTATCGGCTGCCATCCTCTCCCTGACAACTGGGCCATTCGGAAAATACCAGCAGCTGACAGGCATTATTTACGCACCTGTCTGATACCCCACAGGCACTGTACGCCCTGAGAGGAACTTCAAGATCAAAGCAACAAATTCAGAAGTTTCCCCAAAGGAATTTCCTTTTCCTACCTGCCCCTTCAAAACACTCTGACTCTGGGATAAAATAGTGGCATTCAAACCCCCATGAAAACATTTTCTAGAAAGGAAAAGGCTACACATTTAGAATTTGGATATTCAAGGCAAAAAGAGCAATGCCACACTCTGAAATTCTTGTCAGACTGACTTCCCTCAAAAACAGTTTCGATGGTGGTATAGACATTGGGTTGCAGAACAATCAGACCCTGGACAACAGTGCCACCTGTAGTGGCAGTTGAGCCCATAGGCGGGTATGGAGGGAAAATGAAAATTACTTTGATCCACAGACATGGGAAGTTCAATTATGTCAGAAGAGAGAGGGAGCTAAGGCATTATATGATGGGAAAATGGGGTCCCAATGCCAGAGGATGTGATAAAGTATCAATCCAGAACCCTGCTCTGGTTTTGCCAGCTTGGAAACAGAACAACTTTTGGAATAATACTTTAAAAAATTGTTTCTATCCAAACCACTCCTGGAAAAATGGCCAATATGTTTTAATCCATCGTTTTGCTCTCCAGCTTGCTAAATGAAAGGGTAAGCAATTGAAAAATCATTAGACACTCCAGGCAGCCAGCTCTCTGGGCTCTGTGAATAATGGTATGCCAAAAGCAAACTGTTGCATGGGTCTATAGTCTCCAAAATGGAACTTTTTGTGTTGCTCTTTTCTTTGGGAGGTAGAGTATCTCTGTGGTTAACAGCAGAACCTCTAGTGTTAGACAGAATTCAGATTACATTGTGCTGCCTGAGTTTACTAACCTCAATTTCCTAATATACAGTAGGTCGAAAGTGCCTATCTCAGTGTTTCAAGTATTAACTAAGGTCATATGCATAAAACATTCATAAACATAGTAAGTGGTGGATAAACAGCCAGGATTTTAAAATATATAATCACTGCAGACAATGCAAAGCATGGAGAAGTATTTAAAACAGAAGGTCAACCCCTTCCAATAATCTACACTCTATCCACTCTATCTGTTTCATGATCAAGGTCTTTCCAGACTTTTTTCTATCAATATATCTAGAGAAGTCAAATATTTTACTAGGAACATTGCTCTGTAACGTGATTTTTTAAACCTCAATTAATGATATACTGTGTGGGGTGCCTGGGTGGCTCAGTCAGTTAAGTGTCTGCCTTTGGCTTAGGTCATGATCCCAGCATCCTGGATTCAAGCCCCACATCAAGTCCCTGCTTCTCTTCTCCCTCTGCTTGTGTGCTCTGTCAAATTAAAACAAAACAACCACAACAAAATAAGATACCAAGGGCACCATTTCCACAAATACACCTAGATTGCTCTTGTTCTTTTTAAAGACTACACAGTATCTTGATATTTTTAAAGATTTTATTTATTTACTTGAGAGGGGGAGAAAGGGAATGTGAAGAAGCAGAAGGAGAGGGAGAATCTCAAACAAGACTGCAATGAGCACAGAGACCAACACGAGGCTCCATCCCAGGACCTGACATCATGACCTGAGCCAAAACCAAGAGCTAGGTACTCAACTGACTGAGCCACCAGGCGCCCCACATCTTGATATTTTTAATCAACTTCCTATTGCACATCTAATTGTCTCTCTTTGTTATTATTACCAATGCTCCAGTTCACTTCCTTGTTGCACAAACATTTTTGTACTTTGGTCTACTTCTTTAGGATAACACTGGTTCAAAGGATACTAGCTTTCAATACATATTCCCCAAAGGCCCTGCAGAATGGTATAACCAGATGGCATGCCCACCCAGAGAATCAGGGTCATTTTTCAAATCTATTGGCACTGATCTCAAGCAGAGAGGAGACGGTTTATCAAAAGTCACAAGCAAACTTCTGGTTGGTAGTCACTCATACATATCCCATTCCTCAGAGTTCTCGGGTCATTCATTACAGCATAGTGTGTCCCAGGCTGGGGCATGACATGGGCATGTTATTTAAGTCTGCTTGGCCATCTATCCTCTCTTGTTCTGGTGGTTTCCCCGATTTCCCACTGGAAAACTACCTTGCTCCCATTTTATGCAATACTCTTAAAACTGTCAGTAACAGTGTGTTGTTTTCCCCTGCATCAGCCTAAGCTAGACCAACCTGTTGTTATCTTTCTAGGAATCTGAATCTTCAGAAGAGTGAGGCAGGTACTAAAAAACAGTTTAGAGCTTTGTCATCCTGCAGATATTCTTCAGAAGACCCTTTCTTATTGGTTCCTGGGCTCCAGAGCTGGTATACTTTCAAGCCTGGCTCTTCAACTCTTCCTACCTTACTGCAAGTTACTCAACAGCCTTCCATATTCCTTCATTTTTATTACTGTGGTTTTTGCTATTGTTATCTTAGAATATGTTAGCCATAATTGATTTCAGATATACTGAAACAATCCCACCATATAGAAGCAGGGAAAAGCACGTGTTTCCTTGAAAAAAATTTCCCTTATTCAATTCTTGAAGGAAAAAAAAGAAAAAATATTTTCCCTCTTCTAAAGGCCTCTTAACCTACCAATACCAACCACTCCAAATTACCTAATATTTTATATAAAACTCCTGGTCAAAATCTGTATTTTGGAAAGAATGAAAGGAAAATCTCTGTCCTTTAATGGATTTAACACACACAAAAATACTTCATCCTTTTGTCCATACGGAGAAACACTGCTTTACTGATTTTTTTTTGACATCACTGGAATTCACGGGAGGGCTCTTTGAATGTTTCTCCAAGTGGATTTTACAAAGCAAATCTGAGGCAAGGGGACAGGATTTCCTTTGCACTCTTGCTAGCAACCTGGAAGGAACTGGTTCATACTCCTAGGCACCAAGGACATCAACAGCCCTAACACTAGCAGTGCCTTTTCATTTTAATCCAATCGTCTTTACAAGGTCACAGATGCTCTTGGAAATTATGATTAACCAGAGTGCTCAAAGCCAGCAGCAGGGGAAATGTGCTGTATATTCTACAGAGGCTGCCCAGGGTCATTCTCATCAAAGAGGAATATTATTACAGACTTCACCAACTCTACTCTTTCCTCTCCAAAAAGGTAACAAAGAACACACAGTTACTAAGCAATCACTAAGATAGTTGTTGCCTAACCAGTCCTTTGAACAAGACTGTGTAGGAGGCAATTCTGGCTTTCCCGTAGGACAAGGTTCTTGGGAAGCTGCATAGTACTCGAGCAAGTGGCTTTTAAGTGGTTATTGGAACTACATTCTCAAGACCTAGGGTTAACTGAGATAATATACATGAAAATGCTTTGTCAAGTGTGAAAGGTTATAAAATGCAAGGTGTCACTACGGTCTTGCCAGTCAGGCTCATTGAAATATCCCGGAGTTTCTGAGACGGTAAGTCAGGACGAAAGCAACTGACTACACTAGGGAAATGGGGCAGACCCAACATGCCCACAGCACCCCCTGGTGGTTCTTCCCCAGCATAGCAACTTTTAAAGCTCAATCCCAACCCCAGCTCTAGAAAATCATCCAAGGGACATACTTACTCCCTTCACTCTGGCTGTCTTTGTTCGAATTGTAGACCTGGAAAATAGAAATAAACATTTACTTGTGTGAATTTTATACCACCCTACAGGTTCAAATAATAAAATCATTACCTGGCCCCTTTCCCTAACTTATGCTGTAAAATGGAAGGCAATTTCTGGCCCCCAAACATGAATCCTCTCTAAAACTACCTACTTCCCAGAATTTACTTCAGGTATTCCTAAGCGTGTGTATATATGTATGTATGTGTATGTATGTATGTATGTGTGTGTGTGTGTATATATATATATGTGTGTGTGTATATATATATATATATATAATCAGAATCACCTGTGCAACTTAACTTAAAAACAGATCATATTCTTTAAAAAAAAAAAAACCCATGCGTATATTTAAATTAAAAAGAAGAAAAGTTTTAAATAGTTACAATCATTAAGCTTTTACTGGGCACCAAGCAACATGTTGAGCAATTCACATGAATGATCTCAAATTATCTATACAACAATTCAACTGAGAAGGAACTCATCAATGTATTACAGATGGAGAATTTGAGACTTAGGTTAACTAAGGTCTCACAGCTAGTAAATGGCAAAGTCAGGACAAAGATACGTTATAAACTGTTAACTGTTAACACTGGGAAATGGAACCATTCACATTCTGCTTTATATGGTTTTGAAATTTGAAAGTTGTAAGGAAAATATGTTACTTTTACAATGTAAAACACTTAAATTATTTACAGAAATCATAAATGGGAAAAGTGGTCCAATAGAGAAAAAGAGAAAGTACCCCAATGTAAAACACATAATGACATACTGCAAGAATCAGCAAGCTTCTCCTATGAAGAGCCAGATAGTAAATATTTTAGGTTTTGTGGGCCAAGAAACAAAATCAATATTATGCAGATGCTTGTTTAACAAGAGAAAAAGTGAATTTCCACAAATTTTTGGTTGACAAAATTTAAAACACAGCAATTTTTTGAAATTGAAATATAGGTAATATATAGGTATAATATAGGTGTAATATTCATCACAGGTTAGAATCCCTTTTAGAGTTCCAAGGGTCTCTTTTCAGAGATGCTTGGTTCATTTCCTCTAGAGGTTAAGTAAGTGGTTCTCAACCAAGAACGGCCATTAGAATCCTGTGGAATCTCTCCTCCAAGGAGTATAATTTTTGAAATGTAGATCCACCAATCAAAAGAATTGGGTTTTATTTGTTTGTTGGTTTTACATAAGGAGGATAACATTTGGCTTAATTAGGGTTCAAAGTTAGTACTTCCTATCAAATCAATTGCAAATGTTATCTATAAATGCCACATTTAGCTCACAGGTTATACAAAAAGCGGGTGGTGTGCTGCATTTGGTCTATAGGGCATTTTGCCAATCCCTGATGTAGTGACATTAGTAAGTAAGATAAACCCTCTTTTTTAAGGGGGGGGGGACACAGTTTTCCAAATCTCTCTTTGGTCATTTTAATTCTTTATATATGAAAAGGCATAAGGTAAAGCTGGCCATCATAAGTATGTTTGTATGTACATATGTACATACCTATCTATCATCTATCTACCTACCTACCTACCTACTATTCCAAATGATTCTGATGGCTACTCTTGGTCAAGAACCACTTATTTAACCTCTAGAGGCAGTGAGCCGAGCATCTCTAAAAAGAGAGTCATGAAACCCTAAAAGAGATTTCTACCTGCTAGCAAGTGTGTGCGGAAACAGCTGGTCAGGAGCTTTCCAACCTGGCCCTTCAGTTGACTTCTGTCACTGGGTAAGGTTCTCGCCCTGTCGGGCCTCTACTGCCTCATCTGTAAATTAAAGGAGTTGGCCAAGAAGGTTTCAAATGATCAAACTCTAAGTAAGACAAATCACTTCATTTCATTATTACTGATTTCCTAAAGAAGACTAAAGAGGCACAACCACTATTTGAAAGTCAGGAGGATGAGGATTAAAGAAAAGGGTTTCTGTACTTGAGGCAAAGGCATCAGTTTTTATGCTTAAAAGTTCTAGAGATGAGGGGTCAAAAGACTGTGATCCTGGCACACAGCCTCTTGGAGGGAAGAAGACTGGTGCAATCGGCAATCAGTGCATCGTAGAGAGGTGAGGGAGATGAGGAGGGGCAGAGGGGCAGCAATGGAATCCTGCAGGATGTTGTGAGCTGTGAGTGAAACAAGTAGCCTCATAAAAGCTAGGACCAGCAATCTATTCCACTAACCTTGGAAAGCCAGGTAAGCCAAGTGCAAGGGAAGAAACTCTACCTTGTCAAGTATTTTTATTTTCCAGCATCCATGACTAATTCATTCTGTCCATTAAATTTAAACATTCTGAGAGAAACTTGCTCCTGTTTATAAATGGCAAAATCCAGAAAGAAGAACAAAATGCAAGACCTTTAGCTCTCCTTTATTAGGAGGAGAATTGCACCAAAGTACTTCCCTTCAAAGTTTCCTGGGTCTCAGGAAGCCCGTGCGTGCAACACCCAAGCATTCCCCAAATCAGACAGGTGTGATCAATGAACCAAAGGTGCCAGAAGCATGAGCTGCCCAATACTCTGAGGCCAGGCCATCCATCTCTGCTAGTTTGGTAAATGAGCCAAAGACAGTGAGTTTTGAAATAAACCTAATAAACCATGCCCGCCAGAACTGTGTGACTACAATGGCCCAGTAAGGAAGGCCCAGGGTGGGGGAGGAGCCTCACCACCACACAGGCCAGACAGCAGCATGGTAATAGCACTAAGTGAGAATGGCTTTGTTTAACTTACCAAGTACCACACACATCATTGAATCTTTTTAACCACCTTATGGCATAAGTACCAGGACTGTTCCCATTGTGCAGATGTGAAACCTAAGACCTAGAGAGGTTACACAGTTTGTTCAAGGATAGAGAGCAAGTGAGAGGCTTCCTATTCTATCTTGCCTCTACAGGGAGGTTACAATACTCTTTTACTTTTCCAAGCAGTAGCAAATGTGCATTACTACCAAGCAAAACCAGAAGTCTCTAAGTTCATAAATAGCTCCCATACTGGCAGAAGCTGAGAGTATGCAATTCCCCTTGAAAAATGGTCATTCTGTTCTGGGGATATCCTTTCTTTCTCTCTCTCTCTCTTTTTTGCAAATATATTTTTCTTTTTCTTTTTTTTAAATTTTATAATTCTTTAAAATTTTTTTATAAACCTGGGGATATCTTTTCATTATTATTATTCAAGTATAACTAACATAACTTGTTATATTAGTTTCAGGGGAAATCTTCTACAGAGCTTTTGGTGGCCCACTAGTGTAATACTGAATAAAGTAAAGAGGTGAGGCCAACTTCCTGAAATAAAAGGTCTCTTTAGCCATGGCTTCTGTCTTATGATTGATTAGCAGAATTATGTCAAGTTTGCAAGCTTTCAAGCAAGCTTTGTCTTGAAAGGAGAGAAAAAAAAAAAGAAAGGAGAGAACATAACTCTCCTGTATTAATTCAAGAGGACACGGGTCACTAAACAGTCCCTGAATTATGGCTCCTATGAAGACTAATTCAGTTAATACACTTTCTCCCGTCACTTACCATCTCTAAACCTTAATCACACCACCTGTAAAATGAGGACATTAACATTCCCTACCTCTTAGGGGTGTTGTGAAAATTAAATGAGATAATAGATATAAAACATTTAATACAAAGCAGAGAATACTGATTCCATGTCTCACTTAGAGTTCCATAAAGATAAAATTCCACCACCATTATTTTCATCTTCCTCATTAATTCTCTTCACATGCATCCCCTTCTGGGATAAAAGGCTAAGGATGGGCATGTAGTTTGAGGGGGCCAGTAACACTGGGCTCATCAGCATTTCAATTAAACAACTGAAACTGAGTAAGGGACTAAGAGCAAGGAAAAGAAATAACCATCCAAAACCAACTTACAGAGGAATGGGTTCTCAATTTTTTAAAAAACAGCAGTCAGAAACAAAAGTAATCACCTACTACCAACCACTTGTTCAACCACTTTTTCACCAATTACGTACCATGCACCATACTAAGCACTGAGATAAATAATTTTATTTCATCCTGAAGCCTACAGGGTAAGAGCACTGCCTCCACTTCACAACACTATGTAGGTTAAATAACTTTACAAAGATTACAAAGCTAACAAGTGGCAGAGTGCTCTAGACTAGCTGTGCTCAACCCCAACTTCATGCAACTTCCCCACTCAGTTCCACTTCCTAGAGGAAAACAAAACAAAACAAAACCTTGGCAATTAACAAAGAACTCAAAAGAAGCTAAGCAGTAATTAAAGTGGCAACAATACAACCATTATGTAAGAACAAAATTTCCACCCAATTTAAACATAACAGTAATTCCACAAACTTCCAATTAATACAAGCATAGCAGTAATTGAAAACCACAACCAGCTTGAGACACTTCAGGATGCCCAAAAAACATCCTTCCCTGAAACTCTGAGCACATACACACAGAACTGGCCAGCACTGCCAAGGACTGTGTGGCAGACAGATTTCTTAGTAGAGTACTACATTCAAATTCTTGTCAAACTCTATTAACAGGTTAAATTTAGAAATTTTAAGTGGCACTCCTCAGAATTTACTAGTAAGACAACCTTTGTCTGTAGAATGCCACTTAATAGTGGACATGCATTTTTAGATCAAGGAGAGACCCTCTTGTCACAGTGGGCCACAAGCTACACTTGGAATAGCTTTGAGAAGGAACTGTTTGAATCTTAAGCATGGAGAGATAAAATCGATTTGAACACCTTGCAGTAAAGAAGGTTGTGTCTCAACTGGAGACGGCAGAGCTCTGGAGCTAGGTACTGGCTCTTCCTCCTCCTCCCATTAGAAGAGTGCCTCTCATCATCCCTGCCTGATGCGCTGGAGAGAATGGAAGTAAATGGCTGCTGCTGCTTTTCTATTTCTCACCTAGCAACGCTCCCTTCCGCTCGCCCCTTCCACCACTACCAGCATCGCATTTCCAGGCTTAGAGGGGCTCTCTTGAAAGTCAAGTCAATAAAAATGTATCTGATGGCTCTTTCTGATGACTTATTCCTAAACAAATGTGAAAACCTTGCTCTTGCACCCTCCAGAATCACACGTAAAGAAGGCTCAGTGACTAGAACACAGCAGGCCACTCAATAAAGAGTGACTGGTCAATAGTTTTTGAGAAGAAGAATAAAGGAGAGACTTAATTTTTTTTTTATTTTTAAATCCCCATGTTGGGAGTTTTTTCCCCCTAAAGATTTATTTATTTATTTGACAGAGAGAGAAAGAGTGTTTGCAAAAGAGAGCAAAGTGGGCAGAGCAGTAGACAGAGGCAGAGGGAGAAGGAGGCTCTCCACTGAGCAGGGAACAAGATGCAGGACTCAATCCCAGGACCTGGGGATCATGACCTGAGCTGAAGGCAGATGCTTAACTGACTGAGTCACCCAGGTGCCCCCCACCATGTTGGAGTTGATGAAGACAATATGCCCTGATGCACTGACAAGATAGAAAAGGTAAGCAGATCTAACATTGCTGAGGGCCGATATGTCATTCTTCTAAGTGTCTGGAATGTTCCAGGAATCTCTACATTAGACTAGAATGAAAATATACAATTCAGGCCTTATTACGAGGCAATATAAAGCAGATTTACTTTATTTGGCTTAACTTTGAATCAAAACTCAAAAGGGTGTCACCAGGAAGTTGTAAATTGCAAACCAAGGAAGGGGTTACTATACCTCAGGGTACTGAGTCTCCCCTCTCCTTTACAAAAGAGGCACCACAGACACAGGCAGTCTCTTGGAAAATGTTCCAGCAAAGAGTGACCAAACGGCTGTGCTTCTGAAGCCAACTGGAGAAAGAATCTGATGGCCGTTCAAACCTTATTGCATATCAACACACCAGCATACTCGTGTATACGAACAACTACTTGTTGTTCAACATGATTATGACAACGATGACAGAAAAAATACACTTTCTTTCCCATTTGTTCAAGCATTTCCAGCTGCTTTGTACCTAAGGATATAAATGGCTTACTTCTTATATGATTCCTCAGTAATACTGGGGAAAAACAAAGTGCTCTAGACACCTGTCACTTCTACCATCTTAGCATCCACTTTCCACATGGATACCATCCTCATTCTCCTTGGGGAGTCACCAGAACCAGTTTATCAATTCTGTCACTATCATATTCCTTACATCTATTCCTCATCCCCATTTCTTCTTCTACTGCCCTCAGCCAGGTTTAGACCACTTGTTGGCACTGTGGCATTGGTCTTCTACCTGGTCTTGCTGGCTCTACTCTCTTTCTGCTGAAGAAAAGCCATCAAGAGATCACAAAACAGTCTTCAAATACTCAAAGGGCTGTCATGTAGAAGAATGGCAAGATTCACTGTTCCAAACAGGGATGAAAGCCAGGGTGGAGTCCTAGGACAGCAGATTTCAGAGGGATACAAATAACTGACAGTTAAGAGCTCTTCATGGTCCAGAAGAGCAGGGAAACTGGCTGAATGTCACCCTGACACATAAGACTAAGCTTCATTTCATCTAGAAGGTGGCCCTGAGCATTCCTGGGCTGACAAATGCAGTTTCATTTGAGGTTTAATTATTGTGATCCTATCCTCTCATCTGTACAAACCTTCAGTGGATTCCAGGTTGGGGGAAATGGCCCAGCGTCAGGTGAAGCAGGGTGGTGGACAGAGGAGTGAGTGCTGTGGCCCTGGACAGTTGGTTCTACCATATTTTAGCTATGTGACTTCGTGTGGCAATTTAATATTTCTGAGTTTTCTTATTTGTTAAGATTTTATTTTTATTTATTTGAGAGAGAGACAGCAGGGAGAGGGGCAGATGGAGAGAGAAAGGCAGAGAATCTCCAGAAGACTCCCTGCTGAGTGCAGAGCCCGAGATCATCAACCGTGAGATCATGACCAGAGCTAATACCAGGAGTCAGACGCTTAACTGAGAGAGCCATCCAAGCGCCCCCTGAGTATGTTTTCTTATGAAGTGGAGCTAAGTAAGAATACTTCGAGGGGGTCTTAGGAGAACTAAAATAACCTCACAGTGCCTGCAAGTACTCAAAAATGCTATTTCCCTTTCTGCTACCTCCATAAAGATGGTCTGACTGACTTCATGGCTGCAGAACCTGCCCCCACCGCACTACCTTGGCCTCTCACTGTTCTGACAGTCTATTCTACACAGGCTAATACTTCAAAATACAGTTTCTTATTTTCCATTATTTCTAATTTACAAATAAATTCCTATGACCGGTTCGGTCTTACATTTCTACAGGGTCTGCCTGGCATCAAACACAATGTTAGGCATATGGTTAGCATCTAAGAAGTCACTCCTGATTGGGGGATAAAGGAGCTCAAGACAAAGGATGAACTGAGTCATTCTCAGTGGGTTGGAAGTGGACCATAAGGACCTTGATGAAGAAATTATCCTTAGAGTGATGCTTTCACGCTTTGAGTGTCGCTGACACTTAACACACTTCCTGTGAGAAAGTTCAATTTAAGATCATATAATTTCAAGGGGAAAGGTGAAACTGGTCCTCCTGGGGGCATGTAGGTGGTCGGTCACATGCAGATATGCAGTCAAGGGGTGGATTATCTATTTTAACTTGTTTCTGGTCCTGATGAATTTTAAGCATGAGTGCAGTGTTTCTGGAGTTGCTAACACTGATTGTTGTGAGTGCTCTTCCTCCCCCATAACACTGTGATTTGCCTGTTATATAAACACTGTTGCCATAGTTATAATTCAGGAAGCTTTGTTGTTTGGCCTCAAGAAAAACTGAACCTCAAGTCAGGATAACACTAACTCTCTAGACCGACAATAGACCATCAGAGGGTAAGACCTGCCAAATTCCTTCAAGCTTCTAGAAGGAACTACTGTATTTTGGGTAACAAGCGAGCAACAAGAAGAGGAAATGCTGCAACATTATGCAATTTCCTTGCATTTCATATTCAGAAATCCTGAAAACCCCTATAAGCAACTTCCCTAGCTTTCAATCCAAGATCAGAGTTACAGCCAATATAAACAAACCTGGACGCAAAAGAGGAAAAATGAAATCTAAGTAATGTCCAAGTAAGAAGAGTATTTCAGGAAAATTTTAAGGGCAACAGAAAAAAAAAAACACAAGCTCACTTGATAGCAAATGCACAACATTAAGTAGATGGCATATGAGCTGACACATATGTAGGATGTGGTCAGATCACAGTGCGAGGAGTCTTCTGGCTTTAACATTTCCTGGCTTCACACCAACGTAACATTAAAAAGTGGGTATGAACTCACTAGCCCATCAGCACAATGCTTCTACCTCCCCATTCGCCAGACAAAAATTGTAATTTTAAACAGAAAAAGTCTTTCTCTGTTCCTCTGCCCACCCCACCCCCTCTGAAACCCCCTCCATGTCTTTGGAAATACTGGCACAGCTCCATCAAAGGAGGGAACCTTGTTCTTCTATGCTTTGGAAAACTGCAAATGAGAAATTCCTTGGTACAGTACACATGATCCCAAAGCCAGAGCTTGTAAGGTTCTGCTGCTAGAGCAGGACCCTGCCCAGGAGAAAGGATAAGCAGACAGTGAGTCACTGTACAAAATTCATTCCTTTCAACTTCTAGTCCATTTGTCCTTCAGGCAAACTGAGGCAAGTGGCACTGTAATGATCTTATTAATTCCTGCAATGCCTCTCGCAGGGGTGGGAGGAAAATTTATCCAACACACGCACAGGTGACTTCTTTCCCTACAGACAACTGGTAGGTCAGAGTACTGCATTTCTAGGTAGTTGACTCAAAGCCGAGTTTCCTCGGATACAGGTCCTACCCTAAATCTAGGAATAAACCTGATATTAACACAGCATATGCAGCAAGAGGTTCTGGGAATATTCGTTTTGATTTCTTTGCTCTGAGCTGGTAGGGGGGATCCCTAGCTCTTGGACATGAGGTATCTCTGTTTCCTACAACACCCAAGCAGCAGAATAGGGTTTACAAACTGGAAGGGCAGATTCTAGAATCCCTTCTGGTTCTACAAAGGTTAAAAGTTATTAGACTGGGCCCTTTCTTATCTCCAGACAGTGTCAAAGATAGGAGGTTTATCAAGATATCACATGATTTCTGACATAATGATTAAAGTAAAGGGTAAGGTTGGGACCACCAGAGCCCTCCCACATGCAGATTTGTCTTTTGGTTACCCATAGTGTTCATTCACTAGTCGTTAGGCAAGGGTACCCTGCTCTCCTTCCAAGGGTCTACACCTGTCCATCACAGGCAGAAGTCAGTCCACTTCTGACTCCGGGGGTAGACAGATAGTATGACTTAGGCCAGGTCAGCCAGAGCAGCAATATTCACTCCTTACTCTCAACATTAACTTTGGAACATTTTCAAACTTACAGGAAAAAAGCAACAGTGAACACATACACATAGAACCCATCACTTCCATCCTACCGTTATCAGTATTTTACTACATTTGCCTGATCATGTATGCAGCCATCTCTCTTTATCATCCACAATCCAACTTATTTTTTGAAAAATTGTTACAGACATTAACACTACCCATCTTGAGTATGCTTATCATTTATTAAAGTTACATGTTGGTTTGTCAGCCTTTTTAAAGTAAAAGCTACCTACAATGAAATGCACAATTTTTTTAAAATTTATTTATGTATTTTAGAGAAAGAGCACAAGCAGGAGGGGTAGAGAGAATCTCAAGCAGAACCTATGTTGAATGTGGGACTCAACCCAGGGCTCAGTCTCATGACCCTGAGATCACAACCTGAGCAGAAACCAAGAGTCAAACACTCAACTGACTGTGTCACCCAGGCACCCCTAAAATGTGTAAGTCTTAAGTGGGCTGCAATGATTTCATATGTACCTTAAAATTAAGATTAAGGCAGAAACTCTTCCATCACCTTGCGCAGTTCCCTGTCAACATCCCCCAACACCCACCCCCTCAACACACAGGCTCACGCACCTGGGCAACAACTTCTCTGTTCTGTTGTGGTGTGCTCCCAGCATTGGTTCTGCCTGTTCTCCAAACATCACACAAATGGCATCATACAGTATACACTCTTTATGGAGGTCTTATTTCACTCAGCATAAAAGTCATGAGATTTACCCATGTTGTGGCATGAATCAGTACTTCTGATCTGTTTTACTGCTGAGCATTATTTTATTATTTGACTATATCACTGTTCATTGATTCTGCTCCTCATGGACACCCAGGGTGTTCCCTCTTTGTCTTTGGCTATCACAGATTAAGACACTCTGAATGTTTTTGTTTAAGTCTCTTTGAGAACATAGGCTTTCATTTCTCTTGTGTAAATAACCAGGAGTGGAATTTCTAGGTTACAGGGTATGGGGGGTTTTTTTGGAGAGGGAGAGAGCAAGCGAGCAGGGGGAGGAGCAGAGGAAGAGGGAGAGAGAGAATCCCAAGCAGACTCTGAGCTGAGTGTGGAGTCCCACACAGGGCTCAATATCACAACCCTGAGATCATGACCTGAGCCGAAACCAAGTGTCAGATGCTTAACCAACTGAGGGACCCAGGCACCTCGGGGGGGAAAGGGGAGTATTACTGAACAAGAAGCTGCCAACCTCTTTTCCAAATGATTGTTTTATACTCCAATAATGTTTGAGTGCTCTGGTTGCTCACATACTCACCAACACATGGTGCTAGCAGTCTTAATTTTAGCCATTCTGGTGGGTATGTCATACTATTTCACCATGGTTTTCATTTGCATTTCCCTGATGACTAATGATGTTGAGTACTTTTTCATGAGCTTACTGGACTTTCTTAATCTTCTTTTGTGAGATGTCTCTCCAAGACTTTCTTTCTTTCTCTTTTAGTGCAGCTGCTCTTTTGTTAATAAGTTTTATGAGCTCACTGTACATTCTGGATATGTCAGATGTATGTTTTCAAATAGTTTCTCCCATTCTGTGGTTTGCCAATACCTCAATGGTACCTTTTAATAATAGCACAAGTTTTCAGAGTCAAATTTAAAGTCTTTTTTTTTTTTTTTTTTTGTAGACCTATTGCTTTCTGTATCCTATTAAGAAACCTCTGCTGATGCCAGATAACAAAGATTTTACACTGTGTTTTCTTCTGGAAGCTTCACAGTTACAGCTTTTACGTTTAAAGTTTATGATCTGACTTGAATTCATTTTCCTAGTTCCCCTGGGTGCAAACATAATTTACAGGTGCTTCTGAGTCACAGTCCAGATCTGAAACTCACTGGTTTAAAATACAAATTCAGTAACAAGTAGCACTAACCCACCCTCACTCCACTTCTCCCCACCAGCTAGAAAGTGGTCATATGGAGTGGATCCATACATATAACTTTAGGGGGTCCTCACAATATTAACAAAACTACTATCTGCTCTCTACCCACTCAGCTCACAGGACAAGGGAGAAGTAAATGAGCTTTGTAAAGACATATGTGTGCATATATATGTATCTGTATATAAGCATGCATACACACACACACACACACACACACACACACACCCATATATATATATATATATATATATACATACATAGACACTCAAGCCTGACTTTCAGGGTACATGGCTAACTATATGGCTACCTATAAACTGTAATCTCAAGAGGCAGGGAGCCCTGGGAGCTGACAAATATGTGGTCATGACTAGCCACTGATGTCCTGTGTGATCTTGATCAAGACTCTCGCTCTTTCTGGGTCTTAATTTCCTAATCCATTAGAACACGACCCTGAAACCATTTTTAAAACAGTTTGAATTCCACACCCCTCCACTGCCTAACTTCTCTAATATCCCACCATCAAAAATGAATCCTTTTGGTCTTGAGGGGCTCAAATCAAGAGTCTATTCACTTTAAGGGTTTCATATGACAATGGGAGGGTAGCACCTTATATCTTATCAGCAACTTGCTAAATTGGGATTTGCTGACAACTGATTAAAAATGAGGTCTTGTAAATTTAGAACAAGAAGTAAGGACTTTGAAGGAAAGGGAGGCATGATCAGAAGGCTGCTGACCAAAGATCAGCTCAGCTTCCTGAAAAATGTGGTTTAAAGCTGACCAGGAAGAAAGGGGTTGTTATGAGTATTTGTATCCCAAACACACCATGCCCAGCCCAAGCTTCCCTAGCTACTTCTATAGAGAGCTAAAGCATGCCATACACAGAGCCACCAAGCTCAGTTACCAGCACAGCCAGAAGCCAAAGGCAACTGTTCGTTGATTCTCCTGGAAGAACTAAGAACAAAGGCAACTGGGAGAACTAAGCCCCCTAGGATCCCCTCCCCAGACTGGAGGACAGGAGAGATTAGGACATGCCTTACTTCTGACCTGAATTTGAGAGCACGGCAGGTAAACGCACAAATCAAAGGCCATTTTCAGGCCCTTTTCTGCAGCACTTGATATGGGTGATTAGCCTGTGTCCTTTAAATGTTCACCTCTCCTGAACCCTACCCAAGCCTGCTCCACAGGTAACTCTGTAGGTTCCTCTACCCTGCAGTTATTTTTTGTAACTTGGGAGAAAAGTATTTCTATAAAAATATTATATATGGATATAAAATAATCATAAATGCAATGTGTTTACAAATATAAAATACTTACAAATGTAAAATACACATACATATTTACACACATATAATCAATTCATTATTCGCTCTAGTTACGTTCTTTAGAGTCACTGTCAACAATGAATTAACGAATATGGAACCTCTGCTCCTACGGGAAACACAGGGTTAGGTTCCCAAAAGCTTCTGGTTATAACATTTTCATCAAGTGATCAACACATAACCTTGTTTTGTGTGTGTTTCTGTTTAAAGACACCTTATCTAATACATACTGTTGATTCATTAACACGGGACTCCTGACCAACAGTGCTATCTATAATTGATGTCTGACAGCAACTCATCGAACAGGTGTTTTCTCTGTAATGCATACCACAACCTTCTTGTATTTAGGAACACTAGCCAGTACTTTAGCCCTATGCTTGGGGACCATTTTAAACAGTGACATCACCAAGAAAAAGCACAAGAACACAAAATAAGTGGTACTAAACACGGCAAAAAGGACACTGACTTACAATCTGAGGGCTGAAACATGATGGCAGAGGATACCACCTTGTCCAACCTTAGCTGGACACATGTGTGAGGCAACTCAAATTTTCATCTGCACTGTGCAGATCTCCAAGACTATGAAAGCACCCCAAGTATTGACTTGGGGATATAAATAAATGTTCACAAGTAAGTAACTTCACAAATATGGACTCTGTGAATAATAAGGATCAATTGTGTGTATGTATGTGTGTAGAGAGTCAAACATACATATGAAATATTTTGAGCATACATAATAGTACAAAAAAAAATGATTTAACAGTCACCCAGGAATTGGCAAAGCAGATTTAACAGTTGTTGGCAGCTTTCGAAATTTGTTTCCAATTGAGATCTCTAAGGAACTGAACATCATAGTCCCTAGGCCCATCTCTGTCTCTTTCTTCCCCTATTCCCAAGATGGTGTGCACCATTCCTATGCGTGGTTTTTTTTTTTTTAAGATTTTATTTATTTATTTGACAGACAGAGATCACAAGTAGGCAGAGAGGCAGGCAGAGAGAGAGGAGGAAGCAGGCTCTCCATGGAGCAGAGAGCCTGATGCGGAGCTCGATCCCAGGACCCTGGGATCATGACCTGAGCCGAAGGCAGAGGCTTTAACCCACTGAGCCACCCAGGCGCCCCTCCCATGCGTGTTTTACTACTTCTACTACATGTGTACATGTCCATTAACAGCATATTGTTCCTATACTTTTAAAATGTATGTAAATGGCATGATACCATGTATGCATATGATCTTACAACTTGCTTTTTCATTTTCTATTATGTTCCTGATATTTATCCATATTGACACATGCAAATCAAGGTCATTCATTTTATCCACTGTAAAGCATTACATAAAATGAAACAGCCATATTTTATCCATTTCTGTACAGATGAACAATATAGGTATTGTCACTTTTTTACTATCATAAACCATACTACAGTAAACCACCTTTTCACTGGTCTCCTTTTGTACATGTGTGTGAATTCCCTGGGGCAAAATCAGCCACTTAAAGCCTGTAGGCCACATCCAGTCTGCCTTGTGCTTTCAAGTAAAGATTTTTTGAAAACAGCGATGCTTAACCATTTACATATTGTCCGTGGCTGCTTTGTGCCACAACAGCAGAGCTGAGTAGTTACAACAATGACCATTGCAGGATATGTACACGTTCAACTTTACTTGGTTTTGTGTAGAGTTACCAACTGACACTCCCACCAGCAGTATACTTGGAGAACTCTTTACCTTAACTCTAAAACTTCCCAAAGTTCCTTCCCTGGCTCTCTTATTGCACTTTCTCTTCCTATGCACAGCGCCTAGAAATTTGATCCATTTCCATGGCTTCAACAAATGTTTTATGCAGATCACACTCCACCTCTAAACATACAACCCCAAACTCCTTCTGGATTTCTTAGTAGCACACCTCCATTTCTAACTACTTATTGGTCATCTCTACATGGGAATTTCCCTGAGCCTCAAACCCAGCATCTACTCCTCTTAACACCACCGAGAAGGGTTTTTGAGACAATGAAAGGGGGAATACCTTAAAACTGTGAGCCAGCAGCTAAATTAGAACTTGTTTGTAGTTGGTTGATACAAGCCCATTTAATGGGGTGGGGTGGAATACAGAAACCTATTTTCACATAGCAACTCTGTCCTTTCTAGTTGTGACACCCTCTGTGCCTCAAGTTCCCCATCTATAAAATGGGCATCATTCCATACAAGCTAAAGGATGGGGTAAGAGCAGTAAAGCAGCTGGCACATTGCCTGGCATACAGTAAATGCTCACTCAACAGCAGTTATTTACTTTGACAGACAGAGATCACAAGTAGGCAGAGAGGCAGGCAGAGAGAGAGGAGGAAGCAGGCTTCTTGCTGAGCAGAGAGCCCGATGCGGGGCTCGATCCCAGGACCCTGGGATCATGACCTGAGCCGAAGGCAGAGGCTTTAACCCACTGAGCCACCCAGGCGCCCCTCAACAGCAGTTAATAATCACTCTCTTATTGATGCCAAGACTCTTCTAGCAGTAACTTGAACCCAAAATCTTAAATTTCTGTCTTTTTTCTCCCACATCTAATCAGGTGAGAGTAATTGCATTTTGCTTTCAAAATGATGATCATATCCATTCCTCCCCATTCACTCCCCAAACTCTTGTTGGGTAGCTTGGTGCCTCTTGCTTGGAATGCCTTCAAACTGGTTTACTTTCTGCCCTCCCTTTGATCAACCTATCCTTCATAGGACCACAGCTCAGAAATCACTTCTGCTCCAAAAGCTGTATGGTCATATTGTCCCTGACAGCATAATGTCCTAATTTCTATGTGTGACCTCTGACAAGCTCGGCCCCAAGATTTCCTAACTTACTTTCCCCTTTCTCCTCCCAACCTTCATACCCCAACTAAATAGAATTGTCTATTTGCTATGCTTGTCCCACGTTTTCCTAAGAACATTCGTTTCTACATTTCCTGCTAAGAGAGCTCTTCTATCCATCTCTGCCTGTGCACAGCCTTCAAAGCCCTACTCACACGTCCCTCCTCTGTGAAGCAGTCTTTAACTTCTTCTGTCTAAAATCATCTCTTCTATTTTAAAGCACTGTGCTTATACCTCACATTTATCACCTCCACTGTGAAATAATAGCAAGGTGACAGATTTATCCCCACAGACACCAGAGGGCCTTGAGCACAGCTGGCATCAAATAAACATTTGACGAATGACATTATGAACCAAGGACAAAGTGCTATCAATGTACACCCTAGACTCAGTTTACATTAACTTAGTAAGTTCCAACCCTAGCACCTAAAGAGGTTATGCAATTAAAAATGAATTTAGGACTTAGAGAACCCTTCAAATCTGGGAGGAATAACTTACTTTCTCTCTACCAGCATTTTAAGTATTAAACTGCATGCTTATAGTTGTGCCTCACACCAAAAAGGTTTAGCAGTCAGCATCAGGGCAAGACACAGAGCTGGAGTGTCCTCACTCCCAGAAGTGTGTCAGGCATGAAAAAAAATAGAATCTCTGAAAGCATAGCAGCTCATGCAGTTTCTTCTATAGCAGCTAACTGATATTCTCCATGTGCTTAAAAATCTGCTACACTTCTTAAACCATCTCAGAGCATTTCGGGTCAGTTAGGAAGTAATGGTGCTGAGATAACAAGAATCATTTAGAGGGAAACAAAAATCAAGGTAGATCTCTACCTTACACTGTTTTGAGGCCAAAACAAATCAGAGGTATTTAATCTCAGAATGCAGATGCCTCAAGCAAAAATAAAATACACATAAAGTAGCTCACAGCCTTAATACATAGAGTTCTTAAAATCAAAAGAAAGGTAAATACACCAATAGAAAAACAAATGGACAAAGGATAAACTATTTGCAAAAGGAGGACAAATAGTCAATAAACATGAGGAATATTCAAATTCATCAGAACACAAAGAAATTTAAATTATAACTGGCATTTCTTACCTTCTGAAAAAATTACAGATTTTTCTATAATGCGGGCTCAGGGAAATAAGCACTACCATACAGGACTTATGGAAATACAGACTGGCACAGTCTTTATAGAGAGCGAGCTTCAAAAACAGATCTACGTATTCACGAAGCATGGCACTTTTATGAATTTATGCTAAGGAAAGACTCCCAGATAGCAGCCCACAGAGGGGTCTCAGTGACTACATAAACCTTTCAGATATTATATGTAAAGTGTTATGTATTTAAACATCTTTCTGAGGACAGTATACATAATTTTGTTCCTGCTACCAACGACTTTAGTTTCTAAGTCACCCAAGAACTTCTCATTGTAGAACAGTATTTAGAAATAAGGTGTGACAGACACTGCTAGATATCTGTACAGTGTCCATTCTTTTCTTCTTCCTTAAAAACAGACCCTTGATTATGCAGAAACAAAGTTTATCCAGCTGAAAACACTACAATCCTCTGGGATAGGAGTGTGACTTGTGTCTAGCCAGTAAGACACAAGCCAATGTATGCTGGGGATTTCTGGGAAAATGCTGTGTCTCTGGCACGTACACACACACACATATCAATCTTCTTGCCTCCTTCCTTCTCCCTGCCTGAACCACAGACACAAGGCCAGGAAGTACAGCAACCCTCTTTCAATCATGAGGTGACAAGGAAGACAAAGTCTACATCCTACGGATGGAGTACGAAAGAGATGGAAAGAATTTGGTCCCTCAACGCTTCATAGAGCTACCCTATCTACCCCAAACTACTATCTTACAGCTCAATGCCTAAATACCCCACCCCCAATTTAAGCTACTGTTTTTTGGATTTTCAGTTGTTAAAACTCATGGCTAAACTGTTATGTAAGAGAAAAATACAATAAATATTGAAAATCCTACTTACATTGCGATATATGGAAAGTGATCATTTTGTTTATGTGTGAGTATTATAACCATATATATGAAAAAGGGTTGAAAACACAAACATCAAAAATTTACCACTATTCTCTTAGTAAGTTGAGTGATAATCATTTTTATCTTTATGCTTTCAGTTATTTCCCACATTTGACCATTTCTAAATCAATAGCAACAGAGGATTAGCATCTCTGAGCCTAATTCACCATGGAGCAGCAAGGAAGGCTCAGCCTCAGGTATCAAGGGCATATACAATCATCTCCGTTTCAGATGAACTCAAATAGCAGTGAGGTGATCCACTCCCACTCTACCTCACCTGCCAACAAGGCGCAGCCCCATGAAGGCGGATGGCAAGAGTGGCATGTACTTTGCAATCTCTGTGGGGCTGCTCTGGAGAGGCCTGGCGGTCTCAGGCAGCTCTTGGGTCACCCGGACAAATTATCTTCAGTTCTTGCTACAAGGCCTACATGTGGAGCCACAGATGGGCAGGCCCTTTGGACAACTGCTTCTGTATCATATTAAAGCAATACATAGAACGGCAGAACCTGAGACAGCCTTCCCTGTGAGTCCACTGTTGACCACCCAGATAGAAGGTCTCAGGGCTTCCCTGAAGTTTCTGATCGATCTTCTTCCAAACAAGAGCAGACACAACAAACCAAGCCTGTGTTTTGGAGCCAGTGAACTACAGCCACACTGTGCCTCAAATCTGCCAGAACTACGTCCTTGCAAAACCTTGCAACAAGAAAGGCATACAACAAAAGGGAAAGATCAGACACATACAGAATATGTAGGCTGGAACTGGCAAATATTGGTGATGAGATCCTTTCCTTTCTTTTCTGGTTCCTTCCTTCCCCCTCCCTGACTGACTCCATGGGGCTTCCAAGCTGTTTACCGTTGTTACTCCTGTCCTTCAGCCCACTCTTTCTTGTTCAGTCAAGGCTAAACAGTAGAGAGAGACCCCTTCCTGTCATAACCCACCCCCATCCCCTGTTCTGCCTCAGAGTGAAGCCAGCAGCCATGTTTAGGAGATCACAGCTCTGACTTTGTTCTACTATTCTGATTCATAACTGAACGAAATGATTGTTCTCATTAAAAACGAGCCCATGTTTTACAGCCAGTGCAAGCATTCCCAAGTGCTCCAACACTGAGTTTGCCTGGGCCAGCAGCCAGCCGTCTGGACTGCTCCAACAACTTATGTAACTTGCTGTGTTTCCACCTTTGGCTTGGGGGATGGGGGAGGTGGTATAAAGCAGGGAATGGACTTAGATCAAGCTGTCAATCCAACATGTCTGAACAGCCTGCTAAACATTTGGTCACAGGACTCTTTTAGCCTTCAAGAGCAACATAAGGTGGACTGGATCAGGCCAGCTTACGCGCAGCAAGAGCCAAAAGGGAGCATGAGGTCAAAGGGATTGAAGAAAAGACTTCTGATGCACGAATGCAAAGAAAGCCTCCAAGAGTCTCTTTTCCATGTTAACAGGCTACAGAGTAAAATGCAGGCAGATGTTTAACTGCAACAGACAATAGGAAAATGTGAACCTTTCGCTTGATGTCATAACATGAGGTTTAAAAAGAAGGGGTGGGAGAAGGTGCTGAATTAGCTATGAAGCAGGATGGGGGTGTGGTGACAGCACAGATGAGACGGGTACCTTCCCCCAATGAGGGACAAAGACAACTCCAGTTTGATTTTGGCCAGAAGCTCTGGAGAAGTGAAGGGGGAGGCAAGAAAGAGAAACCTGTTAGTCCTTTTAAGTAGAAAGTATACAGAAAGATCATTCAATTAAAGGTAATTCTGCCCTGTACAAGAGTAGCCAAACTGCTGCTCATAATAATAATAATGATCAGGAGCACACTCAGCCCTTCAAAGAACTTTCCAAAGATTAACTTGTACCCTCCCTAATAAGGTAGACTTGTTAAATTTAAGAAATCTAATCTTGAGGGTAACTCATGGCCTCATCATACCTGGGAGTAAGAAAGCATGGAGGGTACATGCCCAACTAGACAAAGATCAGCAGAACATTTAGATTACATATTGTGCTTGGGGGTTGTTAATGCTTTGTCCATTTGGCCCAAGATGCTTCAGGGAGAGGCAGGTTTAGGAGAAGCAAAATACTAGTAAGAGAATGGGTTTGGATCTAAGTTCAGTGGTTGGCTCTAACACTGGCTATGTGACCTGGGGTCACATTTCCCAGTATTGATAACAGAGATTATAAAAGCACGTACCTCTACAGAATAGTGTTATAGTGAAATGTGCTAATACATCAACATACTTGGAACGGTGTCTAGCATATAATAAATATTCAAATGATGGGGTAGCTACTTATTACTATTAGTTGACTAGATATTAAGTTTCCTAAGAGCTGGAATCAGTACTCTTAGGTTATGATTCCCTAGACAAACTCTAGCACTCTAAAAAAGTGCTTAGGGCACCTGGCTGGCTCAGTTGGTGGAGCATGTAACTCTTGATCTCGGGTTTTAAGTTCAAGCCCCACAATGGGTGTATAGATTACTTGAAAATAAAATCTTTTTTTTTTTTTTTAAAGAATAGGTGCTTAATTAAGTGCACATTAGGAACCTTAGTCAAAATGGAAGAAAAATAAAAAATAAAAAGGTTGGATCAGGGCTAGAATTAGAAGTTCAAAAGCTGAGCCATCCAATAAATCAGGATGATGGCCCAAGGCCCTACACAATGGGTGGCTGGGACAGGCTATTGCAGGAATGGGCAGGGGGATATTTAGATCTTGGCCAGACAAATGGAATAGGAGAAAGGAGTTGTTCAGCCACTTGGTGCTAAAAATGACTCAAGGCTCACTTATAACACCCCACAATCCAAAACTAATCTCTCCCTCCTCCTCCTGATCACCACCATACAGACATAGCTATTCATTTATAATATTCATTGACCACTTCCTAATCCATCAGGTACCATATCGTAAGTGACACCTCTCCCATTTAACCCTCCCAACACACTGGTGAGATAGGTACTGTTGTTATCCACATTTTTAGAGTAAGAAAATAGACTTAGAAACGGAAATATCTAACCAGCAGGTAAGGAGGCTCGGACTGGAATTCATGGTTTGAGACACCAACACCCGTGCCTTGTATCACTAAACAGGAAGTACTTCCAGCACACGTAGCCATGCTGCATTCTCCTCTTCACAACGACTCTTGATATTCATATTGCCTTTACAGAAAAGACAAGCTTGCCCTAAAAAAATGACCAAAAGATGGTAGAGGCACTGATCAAAAGAAAATACCCACATGGTCTCCATATCACAACTTGTCAAGGAAATGTGAATACACATCCAGTGAAACCCTAACATACACAAAGCGGAATGGCCATTAAAATAAGGACAATTAAAATATAAAAATAAGGACAATTCCAAGTACAGATGAGGATGGGGAAAAATTAGAACCATTCACGGTAGAGATACAAATGGGTACAACTAGTTTGCAAGAATATTTGGCAGTATCTACTCAGGTAAACATCCATCCACCCAATGATCCAGCAATCCCACTCTCTGGGATATACTCAAGAGAAATGGGTGCTTAAGATCAAAGACAGGTAGGAGAATATTCCCAGAGGCTTTATTCCTCAGAGCTCAAATTTAAAAACAACCCAATGTACATCAATAAAAGCATGAAAATTGGGGCGCCTGGGTGGCTCAGTGGATTAAAGCCTCTGCCTTCGGCTCAGGTCATGACCCCAGGGTCCTGGGATTGAGCCCCACATGGGGCTCTCTGCTCAGCAGGGAGCCTGCTTCCCTTCCTCTCTCTCTGCCAGCCTCTCTGCCTGCTTGTGATCTCTGTCAACTAAATAAATAAAATCTTTAAAAAAAATAAAAATAAAAAAAATAAAAGCATGAAAATCTTGTGATGTATTCTCTATAATGAAATGCTTTAGATCAATAAAAAAGAACAAACCACTGCTCCCTGCAAGCACGGAGATTCTCACAGGCATTAATTTGAGGGAAAGCAGCCACCAAAAAAAGAGTACAACTCTATGACTCCATTTAAATAAAGTTCAACAACACGGAAACTAATCAGTGGTGACAGAAGTTAGAAGAGTAATTACGTGGAAGGTGGGGGAGGGAAGGAGGTATTTGAGTGCACTAGGGAGCTTTTCTAAATATTCTCTACCTTCATCCAGATGGTGGCTATATATTTATAAATTTGGTTTCTAAGTGACAGTAGAGCATGACCCACCCAGTTGACATTCCTCTCCGGGACACCTTATTCTCCAATTTCTGATGCGGCTGGAAAGAGATTTATAGTAGGCAGAGCAGTGTCTCTACCTCCCGCAATCCTCCCTCCCTTCCTAAGTGCCTGCAACAGTGACTGAGGAGAGTTAACTTTACAGGGCATTCTCTCCTGGGATTGGGCTCACATTGGGGCACTTTGCCTTCATTCTCGCACATATACCCTCCTTGCCCTGGATATAAATAATGCAGCCTGAATACAAGTTTGGGGACTCCGTCCTGAATAGTCCTTTTCACTTTATGTGTGGAAGAAACTTTAAAATATTTTAAAAGCTGTCAGTCTACCCCTGCTTCTAACTTGTACAGGGCTTGATAAGGCAACCAACCCATCAGTGGTATAACTAGTCCTCCAGAGATACATCCATCTGGGTCAAATCCTAAGTGAAGACAAGGAGTCAAAAGGAACACACCCAGTACCCTCTGGATGCACCGTGGTTCCCTGAGGGAAATAATCTACTTTTTGAGCAGACTTGTTCCAGCTGGAGACACAAATGGAGCTGATGTGGAGCAAAACCGAGACACCAGCTGGGACCTCAGAACTTAGCAGACTTGGGAGGGGAGGAGAAGAGAAGAGAGAAACAACATCTAGTTGAAACTGCCAAGGTAACTGCTATTTATTAAGGAGGAAGGGGAGAAAACATCAAGAAAAATTTATTTCTTATAAATCCCCATCTTCTTTAAATCAGTAATGATGTTATTTTTATAATGATGTTATTTTATGAGAAAAATTATTATGATACCTAACAAATTTAATGATAATTCCTTAATAGCTTCTGACAGTCCACACTGAAATTGGTTTGTTCAAATGAGATCCAACCCAGTTGCACACATTAGATTTGGTTAAGTATCTGAAGTCACTTCCGTTTCCAACAGTCTCCCCTCCCTTGTCCTTTGCCAAAGCACTGCTTTATGGGAGGACTTTAATCTGCAGTGCTTTAATTTTCTTTTTTTTTTAAGATTTTATTTATTTATTTGACAGAGATCACAAGAAGGCAGAGAGGCAGGCGGGGGCGGGGGGGTGGGGGAAGAGCAGTCTCCCCGCTGAGCAGAGAGCCCAATGTGGGGCTTGATCCCAAGACCCTGAGATCATGACCTGAACCGAAGGCAGAGGCCCAACCCACTGAGCCAACAGGTGCCCCAAACAGTGCTTTAATTTTCTTTAAAAAAAAAAAAAAATCCAGATAAAGCTGACTGGTAAGACTAAGTTGTCCATTATACCAGACATTATGCCTCTTTGTATTTTTCCCCAATTTCAACACTTACACTTACTTGATATAAAGCTCCAGTAATTCGATTATAATGACCTTTATAGGGTGTTCACTATGTGACAAGTATTGTGCCAGATTATTTTGATGGATTATCTCATTTAACTGTACATACCAAGAACTCTGAGGTCATTAAAACTACCCCCACTTAACTGATATGGATCTGGGGCCAAGATTAATCAAAGAGTAAGGGATGAGGCCTGAATTCAACCCCATGGTTGTCTGACTAGACCACACTCTTGGCCGTCATTCTCTACTGGCATTTTAATTTTGAGTCTGAAGAGCTTAAATCAATGTTGGGAGTGGCCACTGGTTAACTCTAGCCAGTAGATGGGTATATAAATAAATGGACAGTGTGCCTTTCTCCAAAGGGAATCAAGGATTTCTCAGACATTATCTCATACCTCCCCATTGCTGGAGAGAAAAAGAAATGGGGAAACAAATGTGGAATGGCACTGCTGATGAAGGAAGAGGCATGCAATGACTAGGATGTCCCAGTGATGACCCTAAAGCCCCAGGCATGTCATATAAACCCTTTCAATACAGTTAAGACCGAAAGTGACAAAGTTAACCCAGCCCAATAAATTCAGAGAGGAAAATTTTAAGATGGAATGTGCTCATTATGGGAAGGTCTGTAAAAGCCCAGGAATAAAATGGAAAATATTGTGGAGATGTCAGAGTCACTGAAAATAAAGTTGGAGTGGTCTAGAGAAACAAGGTCATGTTCCCATGCCTCCGTGGGTAATCTATCAACCACCTCAAACATGGGGCTGAGGAAACTTTTCAACGTACTGCTCATGTTCTTCATACTGGTGAATTTACTCTGGAAGGAAAACAGTACCCATTAAATACACACAAACACACGATACCAGAGGCTCACTAAACTGTGCTAATGATGCCCACCCTAGTGTATCTCTGACTCATCGACTTCCTCAGTGAATTTTTGTGGTCAAGGGAGGGTAACAGATCTGTCTCTGGGGAGGCGAAGTGAGAAATGTTTTTGCTGCCTTTCCCTACCACCTTCCATTTTCTTTCCTAACTAGGAGTAGTTTAGGAGACCTCTGAAGGCAGCTACATCAGGCTCTGCCAAGTGGATTAAGCCAAGCACACAAAGGCTGACTAGTACGCAGGAAACTACAGGTTTCAGCCCAAAGACTTGAGGCAAATATCCAAAGATCATCATTTCACGGGAAAAAAATATACCTGGGTTGACCTGTGGCAGCTCCATGACCTCCAGTCAAGTCAATTCAACAAAAATTTGCTAACTTTCCACACGCTTTTGAAACAAATAATGAAGTCAAAACAGGATTATTCTTTTGCCTACTTTCTTTGCAAAATCAGGATAACTGATGATTCGCTGTGTATCAATAACCAAATGAATATGTGTTTAGTTCTCTTTATTGGCCTGGCAATGCCATACAATAAAAGGTACAGATCCTAAATCAAGTAAAACCATCATCTTAAGGAAGAACACAGGGCTGAAGCATTACTTCTATATAAATTTCTTTACCCAATCACCACAATAGACCCCTCTGAAGCTGATCTATAAGACCCCTTTTCAATTGCTCATTGTGAAAACATGTGTTGCTTCTGCTTGCCTAAGATCTGGTCCCCTTTCTACTGTTAACACTCAACTTTCCTTTGGGGAACTACTTCTTCCCTTATCTCTGTCTATGTGGTCAGGTGGAGCCAACCCCATAAGCTAGCACCTGACTCAGATGTGGCCTAACAGTCACAGCAACCACTTCAGGGACAGACCTGGAACCTGGCTCAAGCCACTGAAAATGTCGGCCACAGGACTTTTGCTGGAACCCTTAGGAAAGGACATACCCTTCCACACTGAGGGTACTTAATGGATGGCATGTAAACTAGGCACTGTGTTTACAGAGGCCTATCCATGATACAATGAGAAGCACCTACCTGAGAATGATGCCAAACACAGAAAAGCATGAGCAAACAGGTTCACAATCTAAATTTTCTGTAGTTGACACACTATTGAAGTTGGTATGCTTGTTTTTAAGAGTTGAAATTCCACCTACAGGGAACCAGATGTCTCTTCAGAACTGTCTTTCCAATCCAGCTTAGTAAGGTCTCAATTTATATTTTTGGCATGTAAAAAATATCTTTTCCTGGCAGTATATCTTATGAGCTCTGCATTTTTCAATACACGGTCTTATGGGGTGTGTTTTTCTTCCTTGGCTGAATTTATGTTGAATGGGTATATTTATATGGATAGATGTTAATGACTTCACAGAGACAATAAAAAAAATATAGTAATAATGACTGGGGCAAATGTCCTGGCATTACAGAGGCCTTATCCTTGGGTTAATTTCAAGGTCAGTGAAAGGCTAGACCAAGATAATCTATCCTTTTCTGCCCCTTAGAAATAGCAGCTGCTCTGCACAGACTGCTATTCTGACATCATTTACTTTACAAAATTACAATTTCCTTAACAGAGGTGCTTTTCAAATGCTTCTGAAATATTTCTCTTTCAAAGGAATTTTTTAAAATGCTTTTGGGGCACCTGGGTGCCTCAGTGGGTTAAGCCTCTGCCTTCGGCTCAGGTCGTGATCTCAAGAGTCCTGGGATCAAGCCCTGCATTGGGCTCTCTGCTTCGGGGAGCCTGCTTCCCCCTCTCTCTTTCTGCCGGCCTCTCTGCCTACTTGTGATCTCTCTCTCTGTCAAATAAATAAATTAAGTCTTTAAAATAAAATGTTTTTAAAGAGTAAAGCAGCATTATGGAATGACCACCATGTAATAAAAATCCATAAGAATCCTCTAAGAATCCATAGAGGAAGAACTTCCCACGAAGTGAAATGGAATATGGTGATATTGCCAATCTAAACTGGGTATAAGATTATAAAGGTAACATTTAAAGCAAAACCCAGATTGAGTGAAAATTTCTCTTGAAAATCCCTTAAGCTGCACATATAGCAAATGTGCTTTGTCCTGTTTAAACTCTACAAAAACTCTGTACACCATTAAGTTCCACAGAGGGGGTTTTCCGCACATGCTGGTTCCCTTAACAGGGCACCAAGTCAACAGTTGCTTGCATTCAGAGGCTGTCACACTGTATTTGTGCCCTTCACAGAATGCTTGATAGCTAAAATTCAGCTACAATAAATGCATGTGCCTGGACTAATTTTGTTATGCTTTCTTAATACTATCCAGGTGACCCATGACAAAGAGACTGGGGTTCCCTTTATCCTATGAAATCCTTTAGGGACACTACACACATTGGAAACGTCTAAAGAACAAAGCCAAGTCAAATGAAAACTATTTTTTTGAGTAACTCACCGTAAGGCAGAGTGATCACACTAGGATCATCTAATCTGATCTTCAAGCTATTAGTAGATAAACCCTTCTATCAAAAATTTATCAATCCATCAATCAGTCAAATGTAAAGCCTCAGTTGGGGTGCCTGGGTGGCTCAGTGGGTTAAAGCCTCTGCCTTCAGCTCAGGTCATGATCTCAGGGTCCTAGGATCGAGCCCCGCATCGGGCTCTCAGCAAGGGAGCCTGCCTCCCCCTCTCTCTCTGCCTGCCTCTCTGCCTACTTGTAATCTCTGCCAAAAAAAATGTAAAACCTCAGTACACTACAAAGAGGAAAGTGAGACAGCTCTGGGAGAACCTGGGAGAAAGCCTTCCCTTCAGGTAAACAAACACAGATGCCCAGAGGTTCCTGACAGGATTTGAAAACTGCTGACCTAGGGGTCCATCTCTAGTCTCCCCTTTCTCCACCTCATAGCTAGAGAATCACAGGCCCAGAGAAGGTGAGTGACTTTTCCAAGGCCATACAATTCACTTGTACCAGTGGACTGAATACCAAATTTCCCAACTCACTTCACCATCATTTTCTTTTTTTTTTTTTAAAGATTTTATTTATTTATTTGACAGAGAGAGATCACAAGTAGGCAGAGAGGCAGGCAGAGAGTGAGAGGGAAGCAGGCTCCCTGCTGAGCAGAGAGCCCGATGCGGGACTCGATCCCAGGACCCTGAGATCATGACTTGAGCCGAAGGCAGCAGCCTAACCCACTGAGCCACCCAGGTGCCCCATTCGCCATCATTTTCATTACAAAACCAGTTCCGTTCCACTTTCCACCCAGTATCTAAGATGGTGATCTTTGATAACTGTGTGCAAAGGGCTAACAGAGATTGGGAATGACCGAAGCTGAATGTATCAGGTAAGGCCAGGCTTCCAGGAAGAGGGGAATTTGGTGATAGCTCTTAAAACCAAGGCAAGTCAGCACTGAATTAATGGAGAAAGCTCCTCAGGTGAAACGAAAAGCCTGAGATTGGAGATTGGGGCGGTGGTGGGGGTGGGGGTGGGGTGTGCGGATGCAGCAAAACTGAACACAAGGTCTCAATAAGGACTGGGCCTAACATACCCAGGGGAAGAGGGAGAAAGGAACAAAGGTGGAAAACAATATATGGATGCTAAATAGCTAAGAAAGATCTATTGCCAAAACTGTGTATCACTTCCTGAAGATGAACCTGCCAAATTCCTTGAGCAGTAGTAACACAGGGCCGGCATGTGGCTATGAAAAACACAGGCCTAGAGCCCTGCATTGAGGCCTGAATTCCAGAGGAGGCTCAGCTTCCTCACCCACAAAGGACAAGTAATAGCAGCTCCTAACATATTAAATGAGCACATGTTCAGGAAAAAATACTTGGTAAATATTAAGTCAGTATATAAGGTTACTGCCTTTTAAGAATAAAATGTTAAGTCATCCTTGTATATGAAATAATCTACTTGCATGAAAAACTGATGCAAAAGGGACTTGCCTTCAATTCTCGAACATTAACAAGGAGTTTGTAGGCATCATGCAGTCAAGATTGAGGTGTCAGGAGAACAAGACAACACGAAGAATCAGAACCCTTCCTTGATACTATGCAGTCATCAAAAAAAATGAAATCTTGCCATTTGCGACGACGTGGATGGAACTAGAGGGTATTATGCTTAGAGAAATAAGTCAATCAGAGAAAGACAATTATCATATGATCTCCCTGATATGAGGAAGTGGAGATGCAATGTGGGAGGTAGGAAAAGAATAAATGAAACAAGATGGGATCAGGAGGGAGACAAACCATAAGAGACTCTTACTGTCACAAAACAAACTGAGGGTGACCGGGAAGAGGTGGGTAGGGAGAGGGTGGTGGGGTTATGGACATTGGGGAGGGTATGTGATATGGTGAGTGCTGTGAAGTGTGTAAACCTGGCGATTCACAGACCTTTTCCCCTGGGGCTAATAATACATTATATGTTTATTAAAAAAAATTAAAAATTAAAAAAAATAAAGAACCCTTCCTTGTATGACAGTTCTTGATTATACCGTTATCAGATTTGTTATTGGGGTAATCAGGGACATCAAGAAAAACCTCACTGTCTGGGTCAGGCAGAGATACCGAATTATCCAAATATTCAGAAAGAAGCACGGAAGGACTGAGATAAGAGATGAGTGGAACAGGATAGCATGGCAATGACAAAATCAAACCTGCATACTAAACAATAACAGAGCAGTAAGGATCAGAATAAAATTTATTAAATTTTATTTAATGCATATCAATATTTAATGTATATTAAATATAAATATTAAATTTCATGTAAATAATCAAATAGAAAATAGGATAGCAAACGAACTCAAAAAACATGCTATAAAAACCCAGAAGGCAAAAGCTTAAAATGTTAGGGCCCTGCTTTCTCTAAAATAATCTCTTCAAAATGGACAGGGAGAAGGGGAGAGCAAGGACCAGGAACCAGTCACCAACACAAAAAGCAAAGGAAGATAAAAGAAGCAAATTTCACATCCTCTGCTGGCACTCTCCCCACCACCACCCCAAAAAACCAAGAAAGTCTTTTTGGGTTGTGTCACTGACCTACTTTTGGACATCCATGGAATAATTAAGTACAGTTTCATAAAGCCTGGGGCAGGGAGAGAAAAGGAAGCACCCTGGGTCTTACAGTAGTGACAGACTTAGCTCCTCTGAAACACGTTGGTGGTTTTCATTATGGAGTGCAGAGAGGCTTATTTTATTACTTAAATCTCACTTTTATTCATTCATAACCAATAGGTGTTATTTTCAGTGTTGGTATTTTTTACGTAACAGTAATACCGGTACATGGGATAAAATTAAACCCTACAGAAAAATAAAAAAGGCAAAGCTCAAGTCCTCTAGCCTCTCCCCTAAGGTTTCAACTGTTCAGTTCTTGACTATCATTTGTAGAAAAGAAATTATTTATATACTCAGAGGAGCATGTGTGCATACCTCACAAACGTCCTTTCACTGATTTGACTGAGACCATGCTGCCTGCAAAGTTTTGGATGCCACCACTGCCACAGCGCTCTTCCCACCGTGCATGTCGGGCTGTGCTGCGTGGCAAATCACTGTATGGACGCTCCTCAGGAACGACCCGTATTAGGAAGGTAATGTGAGCAATTGCTTCGTAACTACCCACCCACCTGTATCTATTAGTTTTTTCAACAAAGCTGCAATGAACATCCTCAGCAGCAAGCCCAGCACCTGTTCTTACCCATGCTTCGCGGTAAGGGTCTGTTTTCCTTCTGCAGGTACCCCTAAGGTGACTGTACTAAAAGGGGTGGGCTAGTACAACTCTCAAACAACACAAATTGATCCTTAACAACAGTGAAAACTTACACTAAAATATGATGATAAATGGAATAAAAATTTACTTGGATAACCTTATGTCCAATATACAGAAACAGTTACCATTTTTAAAATGTCATATAAAAAAAAAGTAAAAACAATGTAATACAAAGGTTTGGGACCAAGCCTTCATTTGAAAATAAAGAGAAATAAGTCCCAAATGATAGGAGTCTTTTTTTTTTAATTTTTTATTTATTTTCAGCGTAACAGTATTCATTGTTTTTTCACCACACCCAGTGCTCCATGCAATCTGTGCCCTCCCTAATACCCACCACCTGGTTCCCCCACCCTCCCACCCCGCCCCTTCAAAACCCTCAGGTTGTTTTTCAGAGTCCATAGTCTCTCATGGTTCACCTCCCCTTCCAATTTCCCTCAACTCCCTTCTCCTCTCCATCTACCCTTGTCCTCTATATTATTTGTTATGCTCCACCAATAAGTGAAACCATATGATACTTGACTTTCTCTGTTTGACTTATTTCACTCAGCATAATCTCTTCCAGTCCTGTCCATGTTGCTACAAAAGTTGGGTATTCGTCCTTTCTGATGGAGGCATAATACTCCATAGTGTATATGGACCACATCTTCCTTATCCATTCATCCGTTGAAGGGCATCTTGGTTCTTTCCACAGTTTGGCGACCGTGGCCATTGCTGCTATAAACATTGGGGTACAGATGGCCCTTCTTTTCACTCCATCTGTATCTTTGGGGTAAATACCCAGCAGTGCAATTGCAGGGTCATAGGGAAGATCTATTTTTAATTTCCTGAGGAATCTCCACACTGTTCTCCAAAGTGGCTGCACCAGTTTGCATTCCCACCAACAGTGTAAGAGGGTTCCCCTTTCTCCACATCCTCTCCAACACACGTTGTTTCCTGTCTTGCTAATTTTGGCCATTCTAACTGGTGTAAGGTGGTATCTCAATGTGGTTTTGATTTGAATCTCCCTGATGGCTAGTGATGATGAACATTTTTTCATGTGTCTGGTAGCCATTTGTATGTCTTCATTGGAGAAGTGTCTGTTCATATCTTCTGCCCATTTTTTAATATGATTATCTGTTTTGTGTGTGTTGAGTTTGAGGAGTTCTTTATAGATCCTGGATATCAACCTTTTATCTGTACTGTCATTTGCAAATATCTTCTCCCATTGGCAAGGAAGAAGTCAAACTCTCTCTCTTCGCAGATGACATGATTCTTTATATGGAAAACCCGAAAGACTCCACCTCCAAACTACTAGAACTCATACAGCAATTCAGTAATGTAGCAGGATACAAAGTCAATGTCCAGAAATCAGTGGCTTTCTTATACACTAACAATGAAAATACAGAAAGGCAAATTAGAGAATCGATTCCATTTACTATAGCACCAAAAACCATATGACAGGAGTCTTTTAAAGCAGTCCCCTCTTCAGATGAGTTTTCTTTTCCTCGAACGTTAGAAGAAACCTATGGGTTGTAACTTGTATCTGTGTAACTACTCTCTTCAAGTGGTCTGGCAAGAGAGGCTGAGAAGGAACAGGCCTTCCAACCACTGAGGGTAAGCCCACCAGCCAGCCCCTCACAGCTTCTGACTTTCTCTTCCTCTCTAACAAATGACATTACAACTCTGGATCACTGCTTAGTATCTTAAAACCTCAAGTATCACATAAAAAGGAAATGAAATTAATGTCCTCCTTAATGCCAGCTCCCTCAAATGACTTTGTCCCAGACGTGAGACAGACATTTGTCTACCTCAAATGTCACTCATCAGAGAGGTAGTCCAGCGTCCCTCAGATGAGCCTGGTGCTGAACTCAACAATTTCAGGATATGGCCTGTCTGTGCTGTAGATCACTCAAATGCAAACAGGCATACACAACTGTACCTACCCTCACAGGACCATGAGACAATACATGTGGTATTCTTAGTAGAAAGCATGGTACACAGTAAGTGCTCAAAAGGTGTCAGCAACATACATCATCATCAGTGTCAGATTAAAAAAAAAAATGAGCAAGCACAGAAAAGAGTCCTCTAGCTCTGAGTCCCAGAAGAAATAGATTTTTGCTTAGAAATATGATTAAACCTGTTCAAGCTTCCCACAGTACAGCTAATTATGTATACCCTGGGGCCTCCTCAGCCCTGGAGATAGCAGTTAATCCAGGCCTGCAGTAAGGCAAGGACACATCAGACTAGAAAGAGGATGAGGGGGGCGCTCCATGGCACAGAAAATAGTATATGGCACCTATTGGCTACTGTCAAGTTCCAGACAAATGGAACTTTCTCAAATATAAGCACTTTCCTTCCTCTCTTTTCTTCACAAGCATGCTATTTTATTTCTTAATTATCGTTATTCTCTCCCACCAACTATGTGAGAGTTTACAATATGCTACCTAACACCGTCCCTTGCAAATGTCATGTGCTAAAGAAAAACAGTTACAACTTGGGCTTTTTTCCTCCATCATTTGAAAATCCAACAAATACAAAGACCCATCATATCAAGTATCATAATAATAACTATCTCTAACAAAAATTATTTTTAGATCTCTACTTTAGTCTTTAAACTTAAAATACCACCTAAAGAAAGAACTTACAGAATCTTAAATTTCACCAAAATAAGACTGAAATCTGAACTTACATTAACAGAATCACATTTTTACAAGTTTCACAGAAAGAATTCCATGTCCTAATGGAAGGTTAATTTAGTCTTTGATTCATTCATTCACTTCCCTCTTCTTTCCTTCCTATAGAGTGACTGGCACATTCTCTCCATCACCCACCCTCCACATACAGTGACTTCTATCAGCAGATTATTATTGTGCTGATCTTTGTTTTGAATTGCCCCACAGCCATTCCCCCTTCTGGGAAAAGCGCCTTGAGTCTCCTTTAGGGAACCACTCCTCCTCAAATGTCAGTCCAGGTGGTTCCCCCCTCTTCCTAGCCACAGACCAAATCTGGTCAATCAGCATATTCCATCCTCCCCCTTGCTGACCACAGTTGGGCACTAGACCCAACTCTAAGACTTCTATTGGAACTACAGGGGGAAAAAAATCAGTCTTCTCACTGGCCTGCTGACTGTGAAGGTCATGCCATACAAGCCTAGAGCCACTAGGAGTGGGTGCAGCTACTGGGTCACACACGCAGAGAGGAAAACACTCAAGAGACAAAGTCTGCCCCTGGAATTTTTAGATACATCAGTCAAAAAATTATCTTTTTTGCCTGGAACCACTTTCTGGTATTTGTTAGCAAACCATGCTCACAAATCAAAGTCTGCTCCACTTACAGCTTCACATGCTCATCTCCCTGTACTAGATCACAAGCCCTTGAAGGGCAGAAACCAGATCTTACTGGCTTTCTATAACGGTAAGCAGCAGCAGGACTGGTTTAAGAGTGCTTACCATGTGTGGCAGCATTGCGCATGGTGGGAGTTTCCCTGCAACCAACTGTGCTACTTAAGAAAGGCTTCATAAGCACCTGTTCACTAGCTTAGCATTACTAACAGTATCCTCAAAAGGTATCCGATGAGGGGCTACTTGCACACATTGACAGAAAATAAAATGATGCAGTCTTCCTCTTTGCCTACCAAAAAGCAATCATTAACTCTCTATATACAGCCCAACCCTCAAACACAGCAAGAACACTTTTGCAAAAGTGAGCCAAGTTTCCACAGCAGTGTCCCTGAAACACCATCACATGAAAAGAGCAGAGGGATGGAGGCAGGAAGCAGGGAGAGAACAGCTCCCCAAGGTGTGGGGGTTCTTGCCCTGGGCCCCTCGTCTCCAGGGGCCATGATGCTCTGAACACACATGTCTGTTTCTCTAAGGAGCGAGTCCGCAGCTTCGTTACAATCTCACAGGAGTCTCAGATTCCAGAAAGGTGAGAACCACTACTCTAAAGGGTACAGTAAGTGTTCCTGGCACTTAATTTCTCTTCCCCTAATCCAGTTAGGAGAAAATGACCATAACTGAACAAAAGGTATGAAATAAATCAACTGTTGCCTTTACCCACAAAAGATAGAGTCTCCAAAGAAAAGGCCAACATAAAATCAAGTTTTGTTTGTTTGTTTAAATCTGGCCTCTGCTGGAGGAGGAAATAATTTCAAGTGTAATTGTCCCTAATGGGAATGGTCAATGACAGCCAGGAAATGCCCAGCTGGATGAAGGGAAAAATGCTTTGTCCTCACCTTGCCAACAGCCTGCTACTACTCTACAAAGATACTTCACAAAATTGCAAGTTACCTGAAACAGGGAAAGGGTGTTATTTATTAACACTGAAAAAAAACAAACTAAATGTTCATTAAAAAGACTGCTTAAGTATTATGGCTTAAAACAACTGAAGCAAAATGATCCCTTAAACAAATATTTATTGAGCATCTATTATGTGCCAGAACACTGCTGGGAAATGAGACACAATTCCAAGTCAAAGAGGACTATGCTTACAGTCAATAACATGGTATAAGATCTCTGTGACAACCATAGAAAAAGCACAAAACCCTAAGAGTCTACAAAACAAATTAATATACACATACATAAAATACATGTATATAAACATAAACATACAAACAATGAAGTCCAATCCCATTAATATAAATTTTTCAGTATTCAAAGAGGACTAAAACAATGGTCATTAAAACATGACCTATATTAGATGATATGACCTATATATAGATGATTACCTATAATCATCTGTGCAAGGTGGGAATTTGGGTAATCATTCTTCACCTTCCTCACACTTCTTCCACCATACCATTTGGATTTTTAAGAGCATATATAATATTTGCATGTTAAAAATTTTTTGAGATTTATCACACACACAAAATCTGCAGATCTTTATGTGATTTTTTGAGAGAGGAGAGGCTGAGAAGTTGTTGTAGGTCTTTATTATTAATAACTGAATTATAATAGTTCACCCAGAAGCTATTGTGCAGTTTAATAATGCATAAGAGAACTGGCTCTCATACCAGATGATCTGGGCTCAAATTTTACCATTGCTAATTTATTAGCTGTATGACTTCAAGCAAATTACTTAATCTGTGTCAACCCACCTCAGAGGTGTTAATGAGAATTAGATGAGGGAATAGCAAAGTGGGAGGAAATGATGATGATGATGATGATAATGATGGTCACAGTGGTACTGGTGGTGGTGATGATGACGGGGTAAAGGAAAGAGGAAAAGCTGCTCCAGATATGCTACCCATGAACAAGGAGGCTTGTCTGAAACAACTCTGGGTATAAGGCTAATTCAAACCATCCGGCTCTTCACTGGATACACTCCTCACAGAGCAGCAAGGTCTACCTCTCCAGGGGTATTAAGACCTTCTAGCACATTCTTGCTCATCATTGACCTCAGTTCCCAGCCAGGATAATCTGCATCCATGCACCACCCTCTCCTACCTCCATATCCACAAAAATGCGACTTCTTCAGCCTTGAAAGTCCTGTGTTCTCTAACAAACTGGGTTCCACCCTTCTCTTTAATGGTGCTCATTAAGCCTTATCCAAGTAGATCCTCTTGGTTCTAATTAGTGTTTCCTATCCTAGCCCATCCTACTCTACTCTATTTATCTCAGTGCCTAGATTAGTCTTTGAAATACACTTATGTTTGAGGGGTATTCTTATTCCCAACCACTTCAATATTAAACTCTGATTTGGATGTATGTTCTTAAAAAATCATCCACCTACCCACCCATCCATCGACCATCTATCCCTTCATGAATGACAATAATAAGCCACGCATTGTGCTGACCCTAAGCCAAGGTAGGTATCTGAGACTGGAAAGTACCATTACACAATCAAGAGCTAAGTTATTATGAAGTTTAATGGTTCTAATAAGATTCACTTTTGCTCGACTTCCCTATACAACTGAGGTTGACTTTGTCTTACTGCCCCTTGTTTTCACAGATACGTGGTCAACTTGGTTTCCTTTTTTCTTCTCCTAAGTACTATTCCTGACAAAAAATATTAATAGCACTAAAAGAACATTAAGAATTTTTTTTATTTTATTCAATTTTTGTTGAATCTTTTTTTTTTAAGATTTTATTCATTTGACAGACAGAGATCACAAGTAGGCAAGAGAGGCAGGCAGGGAGAGAGAGGAGGAAGCAGGCTCTCTGCGGAGCCGAGAGGACGATGTGGGGCTCGATCCCAGGACCCTGGGATCATGACCTGAGCCGAAGGCAGAGGCTTTAACCCACTGAGCCACCCAGGTGCCCCTGAATTTTTTTTAATTTATTTTTTATTAACATATTTATTAACATAATAACATATGTATTATTAGCCCCAGGGGTACAGTTCTGTGAATCGCCAGGTTTACAGACTTCACAGCACTCACCATAGCACATACCTTCCCCAATGTCCATAACCCAACCACCCTCTCCATACCCCCCTACCCCTGGTAACTCTCAGTTAAGAATATTTTTTATTAAAAAAATCCATCACCCTAATAACAGTTGCTTTCTTGTGTCTTTTGTGTTTTTGCATGTGTTTGTGTGAATTTGCACAGTCGTAATCATAACACACATATACTCTCATATCACCTCTTTACTTATTAAGCACTTTTCTGGACTCAGTATTTATGGTCTCGATAGCAGTAAGAACACCGAAAGAGTGGTCCTACCATGGTTTACCCTCATTGCACTATGGATGAAAACGCAGATTATTCCCATTTTAAAAGATAATTCATTAATGAATGATCCACTCTTATGGATCCTTTTTCTTATTTTTGATTATGGACTTGAAATACATTTTTCCAGCAATGGGATTATCAGAGCAAAAGCTACGGAGAAAACTTAAGGCTTTGAGTAGTGATACAGCTTTTTCTAAAGAAAGTTAACAATTAAACATGCATAAAACCAACACTTTATTATCCACACTAATGGAAGGAGGTAGTGTTGAGCCTAACAAGTTATTTCTGTTTGCAACTGGGAGGCCAAATATTTACACATACTTTTACACGTTATTTGTCTTCTTAATTATGTTTTGCATGCCGACAGAGAGCATGCAGAAAAAAAATGAGATCAAGTATGTTAAAGTATTCTGAAATATTAAAAGACCAATACAATACAATTTGAACCCTGCTGGGGAGCACGGGAACATCAGTCATGTAATTCCGACTCAGCCAAAAGTCATCCCCATACAGGGATACTTGGGTAGGTATCTACGTCCTCTCCTACAGCATGCTGTGATTCCATTCAGACCTCAGTCCTCAAACAAACAAAGGGAAGTAGTGTCAGTAACTCTCACCTAAATGCTTTTCTCCACCATTCCAGATGTACAAAATCATTGCCATTCTGCATGCTGCAAAACTAATCATGAAAAACAGAAACCCACCTGTCCAAAGTGCAAGAAGGAATTGACTGGGAGAAAGAAAATGAAAGTCTTATATTAGAACTGTCTACTAAAGATTAAACGAAACTATAAATTTTTATAAGCCCTTCTAAATTACCACACTCCACCTATTTACACTGAAAGGCTTTCAAAAGTTGCCTTTAGGGGCACCTGGATGGCTCAGTTAGTTGAGCGACTGCCTTCGGCTCAGGTCATGATCCTGGACTTCCAGGATCGAGTCCTGCATCGGGCTCCCAGCTCCTTGGGGAGTCTGCTTCTCCCTCTGACCTCCTCCTCTCTCATGCTCTCTCTCACTCATTCTCTCTCAAATAAATAAACAAAATCTTAAAAAAAAAAAAAAAGTTGCCTTTACTCCCAGCACACATAAGACCAACGAAATCACCATGGCTGATCTCAGCAGCTTCCTACATGGCCTGCATTCCCTAAGTGTGAGATCTATGCTGCTGTATAAGACATTTCAGTTGGCCCAGAGACACATCCTTCAAAAACACTGTGTCACAACATAAGATATTCCCTTCACATTCTTTTCAAAATTGAGTTATAGTTAACATACAACATTGTGTAAATTGAAGTTATAGACATACTGATTTGATACATTTAATATTGCCCTATGATTGCCAAAGCAGCATAACACCTCTATCTTGCCCAATACTTACCATTTCTTCTAATGTTAGGAACAATTAAAATTTACTCTTAGCAAGTTTGACTATAATACAGTTTTATTGAATATAATCCCAGTCTCTTCAAAGCTTTGTGGTAGCATCTAAAAGAAGTGCACTTGGCATTAGCATGTCTTCAATTAACAGTTGCTATCATCCCTCTTTTCTTACACAGAAAAAAAAAATGCCAACTATAAACGCAAATGTTTTAGCAAGCACAGGTATCTATTAGAAATGACCTATGCATAACAAATAATATAGAGGACAAGGGTAGATGGAGAGGAGAAGGGAGTTGAGGGAAATTGGAAGGGGAGGTGAACCATGAGAGACTATGGACTCTGAAAAACAACCTGAGGGTTTTGAAGGGGCGGGGTGGGAGGGTGGGGGAACCAGGTGGTGGGTATTAGGGAGGGCACAGATTGCATGGAGCACTGGGTGTGGTGAAAAAACAATGAATACTGTTACGCTGAAAATAAATAAAAAATTTAAAAAAAAAAAAAAAAAGAAATGACCTATACAGGGGTGCCTGGGTGGCTCAGTGGGTTAAGCCTCTGCCTTCAGCTCAGGTTATGATCCCAGGGTCCTGGGATCAAGCCCCACATTGGGCTCTCTGCTCGGCAGGGAGCCTGCTTCCTCCCCTTATTTACCTGCCTCTCTGCCTAGTTGTGATCTCTCTCTGTTAAATAAATAAATAAAATATTTAAAAAAAAAAGGAAAAGAAAAAAGAAATGACCTATATAGCTTTGTTCCCATTTCATTTATTTTTAGGGTTCCTGTAGTCCAGTAAGTGACACTGGTTTACGTAGTAAGAAATGTATTTACCTTTTTAAAGGTAATCTGGCAAATAAAGAAAGTGAAATGAATCGAAGTAAAAATAATCAGAACAACTGTTATGGAAGTATGACCAAGATCAATAGGGTCGGAGGTGACAACTAAACTTCGGGAAGCTGCGTTAAGCCTATTTATTCTGCATGGTCATCTTTTTAATGTCCTGATCTCCTCAACTTGACAGGGATATACGTAAGGGTAAAGGGTTGTATTTTAATAACACGTTTTACTTCAATTTCTAGGTATCCTATATAGAAGCAGACAATCTAGCAGTTCAGATTTCAAACAATTAAACTAGACACACTAAGACCATCAAAAATATTATAATTTCAGGTTTGCTTTATCTTGATTTCTCATTGGTCCTTATGTCCATTTTAAAAATCATTATACTTTAACTTTGCTCTATCTCGGTTTCTGAATGCTTTGTAATCATTAATGACTTGGAACACTTCAGCTCTGTTTTCCCCTCTGCTAAGTATTTGACAATCTGTAAAGAATACTGTAGATATTCTAATAAACAGGCAAAGTGAACCTTTATAATGTGTGGATATGGGGAATCCTTCTGACGGTAAAGTAATTTTACTCATTTATCTGTTTGCAAGTAAGATACTCACAGCTAAAGAGTTAAGGATTCTCCATACTAATGTAAAAGGCTGTGTCCACCCTCTGTTCTACCCCTACTTCATCTGATTTGCCTGTCTGGGGGATCCAGGTTGCTTTTCCCACCACTCGGGTGGAAGTATGCTTTGCACAAAAATAGCTTTATCAATGGGAGGCCTCCCAGCTCTTCAAACAACAACAACGATGACAATAACTGCCACCATTCAGTCACATTAATCGAACTAGGAATACTCTTGACAATCGTCTGGCTGGCAGCCCCTCAACTGAATAAGACTATAAAGATACTCAGTATCAATCTTCTTATCACTGCCCAACAATGCAGATGATCTGGAAACTTGGCATAAAGGGTCTTGGCTTTTCCATTCTTTTATCCCCCTAATTCTTCCACATAGTTAAAAGCCAAAAGCAACCCCACCCAAACAGTACATGGTGAATTCCTGTTTACTCAAGAAAACTCCAGAGAACTGAAAAGAGGCTAAAGGATGCAAAAAATGAAAACCAACAAAAACATGAGAGCACAGTTTCGTACTTGCTAAGGTAAAATTCACATGGAGTTAACCAAACTCAAAGCACCTCAGTCAAATTTCAGTAGAGAATGAAATACCCGGTAAAATCTGCAGAAGACACACAGAGAAAGTTTTATTTTGGAGATAATTTCCGTGCAGTTTACCACCACTCACAACTCTCCTCGCTCAAACCTTTGAAGTCCCTCATTAATTCGGTCTCAGTACCGACCACACAAGTATCTCAAAGGGTAAATGATATTTTTAACAAAGCCAGGAGTGTTGAGGGTGAGGAACATTGGCCAGAGTTCAAAAGATGTGTAATTTCCACTGGGAGATGAATCTGTCATCATTTTTGTTTAATAGACACTGAAAATGAAAACAACAAATTTGGAAGAGAACGTATAAGCAGAAAAAAAATGAAGAGACTACGAAGAGTAAACTGAAATGGGACATGAAATGGCTGTCATTTATTTAATTTCATTTCAAAGGCAAGGACTTCAAAAGTTGAATATTTTCAACACAGACCAGTTCTTCCTTGTGGGAGAATCAACAAAAATATCAAATATTCTGGAAACTAATCTTAGCTCCTACTAGGATTAACTGTATGGCCTTGGGCTAGTCATTAAGTGATTCATACCCCAATTACCAAACTGGTAATTAGGAATACCAATAGGTCAAGAGACAGGCTGAGATTTCCTCAGACTCTCAGGGACAGCACTACTCCCTGCTATGCTGTGATTTCCCTTTATAACAATGAAACTTTTAACCTTTCTAGACTCCTTTAACATTCAACAAATAGTGACTGTCTACTATATGCTCAACCCCTGATCTAATTACTGGGGAGACAAAGGTGAGTTAGGTAAAACCTAATTCAAGAAGTGGCATTCTAAAGGCAGGAGACAAATCATAAAAAGCACACAGTGTAGGCTGTACAGGAGATTTGCAGGGTAATGTGACAGAAGGTCCCAGAGGCTGGAAAAAAGACAGTAATGTTATAAATAGGACCATGAGAAAACACCTTTTTGAGAATGTGACGTCTAGCCTAAGATCTGAGGAATAAAGAGTGAGCTAAGTAAAAAGGCATGTTAAAAGCTAAAAGAACATTGCAGAGAGGCGGAAGGATGTGTGCAAAGATCCTGAGGTGGGAAAGAGCTTGGTGTGCCAGGGAATAGAAAGATAGCCAATGATGCTGGCCTTTCTAGTCACACCAGGGATTTGGGTTTCACTGTAAATGAGTAATTCCCCAATGAGCCATTAGGGAACTGCTTAAGTTAACTACTTTTCTCATACAGTTTAGCCTTTTTATGTGGCCAAACATTAAGCTATTTTTTGGTAGGAATTTCTCTCAAATCCTATCATTTGATTTTCTATTCTTTAACTGAGTATGTGGAACACAACTTTTTCTTATTGACTTAGGCTCATTACTAGTATTTGATTGCAGTAGCCATGAGGAGGACAAAGGTGTCTGAACCATGTTTTTATAATACAATTCCTTCTCTTCTACCAAAAATTACTTCTGTGTCCATCAAGTTGTCATAGCTTCAGCTGTGACCATCAGGCTATGCAGGACACTGCCTTTTCTATGCAATCAAGTGCCTGAATTTTTTAAGTTACTGCTGTCCAGAGGCCATCTCCATCACTAGGCCCTTGGAATACTAAAAAAACAAAAAAACAAAAAAACAAAAAACAAAAAACTAACCTCATTTAGTGGTCTTTATTTTAGGATTCACAGAAGTGTCACAGATGGTAAGGTCTGTCCAAAGTTTGTCCTGTTTGGCAATGAGGTAAATTAGGAAGTTGGGTATGGTAGGCTGAATGCTAAAGATGGCTCCTCTAAGATTTCTGCCCTATGGTTGTTCAATCAAACACTAATTTAAGTACTAGGTTAAAGGAGTTTGAAGATATAATTACAATCCCAACTCAGCTAACCTTAAAATACAGAGACTACCTGGGTGGGCCTAATTTACTCACGGAAGTCCTTATTTAAAAGCAATTTCCTTAGGTAGGTAGCAAAAGAAAGTATCAGAGGGATTTCGAGGATAGGAAGGTTCCACATACTGCTGTTGGTTTGAAATGGAAGAGGCCCCATGACTAGGAATGCAGGACTGCCACTAGATGATACAGTGGGCCCAAGTTGACAGAAAGCAAGGAATCATGGACTCAAGTCCTATAACCATGACAGACTGAATTCTGTCAATCACAAGAGTACAGTGTTTGGGATTCTGAATCCAGATGTCAACACGACCAGCCAACACCTTGATTTCAGGGTGGGCAGAGAACCCAGGCACATCATGCTGGATTTCTAAGCATCAGAACTCTGAGGGGTTGTTTTAAGACACTCAGTTTGTTTGTGGTGATTTGTTACACAGCCATAGAAAATTAATACATTGGGTGAAGTGGGTGTCCCAAAAGTTTGCCAAGTTAATGATAAAACGAACATATAAATGAGCTCTTACTACATCATTCTTACAAACGTCCACATAGGGGGCACCTGGGTTGCTCTGTCGAATGAGGATCTGCCTTTGGCTCAGGTCATGATCCCAGGGTCCTGGGAACTGAGCCTTGCATAGGGCTCCCTTCTCAGTGGGAAGTCTGCTTCTCTCTCTCCTTCTCCCATCAACCCCCACTTGTGCTCTCTCTCTCTCTCTCTTTCTCTCTCAAATAAATAAATAAAATCTAAAAAAAAAAAAAAAAGTCCATTAATAGCATGGCATAATGAAAAGTACATCAACTTAGAAGCCAGAAGTCCTGGGTTCTAGTCCTGGCTTTGCCACCTCGTGCTTGAGAGATATGGTGAAGAATTCACTTTCCTTCTTTGGATTTGTCTTCTATAAATGAAGGAAATGCTTAAATTGAACATTAAGATCTCTTTCAGCTCCAACAGTCTGTGAGATTAATCATCCCTTATTACATCAGAAAACTGAACTAAAAACAAATATGCATTTTTCTCTATTTTTCAAATGATACTCATCTTCTCCTGAAGATTAGCATATCTCAATCTCAAGGTCACAAATATTTAAAGAAGGCTGCAGAACAAAAATCTGCTAATATTGCTTATTTTTTAATATATTCAATATATGATTGCTACGTTTATTTTTAGCTTTGATTATACCAGCATCTCAGAGGCTTTTCAGTCTTGCAGTTAACTAAATATTTAGGCATTTTATTTTAGAGAGCTTATCTTTGCATAAAAACTGAGTCAACACAATCCCAAAACTTATTTTAAACATAATCTGGGTACCAAATCAGGGTGGAGGGAGAGGGATTTATATCTAAACACATGACTTAAAGTCTAAAGAATGTTTGTTGAATAAAAAATGGTCATCAAAGATTGAGACTTCTGTTCAAATTTTCATATCTCTCCTTCGAATTTTTCATTACTGATTTTTATTTTAAAACAAATGGAGAGGGGCACCTGGGTGGCTCAGTGGGTTAAGCCTCTGCCTTCAGCTCAGGTCATGATCTCAGGGTCCTGGGATCGAGCCCCGCATCGGGCTCTCTGCTCAGCGGGGAGCCTGCTTCTCCCTCTCTCTCTGCCTGCCTCTCTGCCTACTTATGATCACTCTCTCTCTGTCAAATAAATAAAATCTTTAAAAAAAAAAAAAACAAATGGAGAGAAGGGCCCTTATATGCATTCCCCTCTGTTATTTCAAATGTAGCTCATGTTATATTAAAGTTGCAAGTTACTCTGAACTAAAATATTTGGAAATAAAAATCTCTCTAGAAAAGTTATGTGGAGTCTATGCTGCACTTGAATTATCTTTCTAGACTGGAAACTAGAGCATGTCCACAAAGTAATGTGTGAAAGTGGAAGGATCTGGGAGTCACGGGAATTTACAGTGTTTGATAGGCACAAGTTTCCGTAATTCACTTGCTAAATTCTCTGTACTTAGAGCTGAGCTCTAAGTTGTCACACAAGAGTACTTGTGCACATTCTATTAAATGTAGGGCACACTGCAATGCAAGAAGTTATTTCCCAATACACAACAACAGGAATAAGAAGAGGGCAGTGCAAAAATCTAGATCAAACCAGAAAATACTATCCTGGGTGAGAGAATCTAGAAACCTGTACCCGAACCCAGTGGCTATCATGCGTCCTTGTATGCATGTACCAGAAAGGGGGCCCTGTTACCATAGGATAGTTGGTACAAAGACAAAGCCATAAGGTGAATATCGATAATGTGAAGACCAACACTTTACAGTCAAATGGTGGCCCTTAGGTGGTAGTAGGGTGACTTAGTATGACTTTATCTAAAAAGATGAAATAATCAAAATAAAGTTCCTTTAATTAAGATATAAGTTCTTATTTTAATTGTGCACAAAATCTTAATAGAATAATAATGGGAAATATAATTTTTCCTTTAAGATTTTATGATAATGCTGTTAAAGTTGAAGTTAAAGACTATCTTACAGCATTATCCCACAGCTTTTATAAGATTTACAATTTCTCTTTCTCTTGCTTTTGATGTTTATCTGCCATTTGAAGAGAGACCAGGACACAAAGAAGATGTCCTAAAAATAAATGAAAGTGTTAAGCAAGGAGGACAACTGGTTGAGCTATGACTAATTTTATTAGTAGTCTGTCATCAGTTAATGTTTTCAATTAATCATAACTTCTGCTTCCCCAAGTAAACTCCTAACTTTAGGGACTAAGATAATGAAAACATATAAACAAGAGCCCCTAACCCTGTAATTATGCTTAAAACCTTTTACACAGCTTCATTACAAAGTGTGGGTTTATGCATTCTCAACTAATCCTCTGTTGTCTTCAAAAGTCCTAAATAAAAGAAGCCCTCCAGAGATTGTTCTAAAGAAATAACTGGGCTGGCTGAACTCCACTCACTGTCGCAGCCAAGATTCTGGCATTTAGAGCAAGCAAAGGCAAGTAAGCATCAAGCTTCACAAGGATTCACTCCGAGTGTGCTACATGTTATGTGGGGACAGCATGAGACGTGTCCTGGACCATAAGACTGGCTACAAGGAGGCTAACATCTGGACCCGGTCAGTATTTACTTCCATTTTCCCTATTAGAGGCCTACTGAGTCTTTTAGTGTTAATAACCTAAACAAGGTTCTTGATATAAAACATTACAAGATGTCTTCTTCAGTCATTCCTGGGAGAGTTTTCCCAACAGTGTCAAACAAGGACATGCTCTTTTATAATTTGTGGTGCCAGAGATTTGCAATTGGGTGGACTCAAAGGACCTATAAACCCCCATAAATGTTATGCCAAAATTTCTTTCCTGGGTACATTCTTCTTTTGTTTTTTGTTTTTAGATAGTCCATAATATTCACTGGATTTTTAAAGGAGTCTCTAATCTCCCTCCCCTCAAGAAACCCCCTGTCTTCATAATTTTTCTCCAGGCTAATCACAGTACATCATTAGGAATTTATATATACCATCTTACTTCTGTTTTTTTTTTCTTTAAGATTTTATTTGTTTGAGAGAGAGAGAATGTGAAGCAGACTCTGCGCTGAACACAGAGCTCAATGTGAGGCTCAGTCCCACAACCACAAGATCATGACCTGAGCCAAAACCAAGAGTCGGATGCTCAAGTGAGCCATCCAGGTGTCCCCATCTTACATTGACTCAACAACACCTTTTTCCTAAAACTGAAGTGCACCTTATAATCCTTGTTTATATTTAATAAAATATTTCCTTCGTGCTCTCCAGAAGTGATTATTAAATTGACAGGTTTCTGAATTGATGACATTTAAACAATACCAGAATTAGGCCTACATCAAATATATTAGTAAATAGGCAAACTGCACGTTCCTGAACCACAAATTAAAAAAACTAAGAAAGAAGCTTCGGTGTCCCATGGGGACACAGTGGGCACCAGAACACCAGGAACACATTTAAGTTGATGCTCTATCAACACTGGACACTATTCAAGTTTCATACACTTACTCAATGTGTCCGGAGTGGACTATGTGCCAGATACTGTGCTGTTGGAAAGTTACTGATCTAGGCAGAGGACCTGGCAAATTCCCAAGAGGGAGCATGCAGAGATCCCAATAGGAAGTAGGAAATTGGGACTAACAAGGAAGTGGAGTGTTTTTAGAAAGAAAGAAAACAGAGAGCTGGAGAGAGAACAGGACCAAATGAATGACTCCAAAAGGGCTAGATTGAGTGGGGAGCATAATTCACCAGCCCAAATGAAAATATATTTATAACACAGAGGAGAGGTAACATTGTAAATTTTCAATTACAATAACAAAGGGACTCTATCAGAAGCCGGGGGACAGACATCGGTTCAGCTAAAACTCTGACCATAGGAGCAGGGAAAGAAAGCACAGCCTGGTTTGGGCTCTAAATTGGGTGAATATTGTAATAAATCCTGAGTGGGGGAAAAATCCCATTTTATGGGAACTAACATTCTTCTATTTTATAGAAAGAATGGGGTTAACAGATCTTGACTACTTGAGTAATATCCCCCAAAGTCTCGGTGCCCTTTCCCAGAGATGGGCTAAAGGATTAAAACATGTAATGTTTGCAAATCCCTTGTTAAGAAAAACAAAAACAAAACAAAACAAAAACACCTCTGTTTAGTTATCACACTTGCTTGCTTTGTACCATCTACAACCAAATAGGAGGAACATGCCTCTCAGTGGTCCAAAGGAGGCAAAAGGTTTGAACAGATACCATGTGAGACCAGGTTTGCAAAAAGCAATTCTAGTGTTCGTATATCCCACCCCAACTGGACTGTGCCCACCAAGGATCTGAAGGAAGTCATCTCTCATACCGGAATGATAACCACTATACGGCTCCATCCCACACGGATGGTTGAAGCTCACCTTCAGGCGGAGATATGTAAGATGTAACAGAGATGTAACTGCTGCATGTCTTAAGATAAAAGGGAGAGTCAAACTTTTCTGGTTTGTCTCTCCTCAACTGGGACTCTGTAAGTTCCACCTCAACAAAAATAAATAAATAAATAAATAAATAAATAAAAAATAAATAAAAGAACAGTCTTAATTTTGTCAAGTCCTGAAATACTGAACTAGCCTGACACACAGAGTGTCTGCCAGGGTCAGGAGTTGAAGAACCAGCCAATAGAAAAGGTGGTGAAACAAGCAGGTACTTGGAACAGATACTCATAAACCTATGAGGAGCCAAGCTCTGAAGCTACAAAATACCACAACTGTACACATATGCTGTATACATTTATATGCAGAATGCCTCTGTAGACTTTCCTGCACTGAGGTGTTAAAAACAAAACCAGTTTTTCAGTTCAAAAGAACTAACCACTACAGTGGAACTGGAATAAGGTACCATCAGAGAAGGGAAAAAGGAACCATGACCCATGGGCAGATACCTAACCTGTGTACTTGTTAACTCTCTCACTACCATACAGGGGGTAGGACACTGTTTATACTAAAAAAATGTTCACTGGAATTGAATTCCAGAGGTTAAAAATTTTGAAGAACAGCTTACTTTCCTCTCGCATGTTAATGAAGGAGAGGGCCAGTAGGATTCCAGTGAGGGACATCCTGGGAGGTGTGGGTGCTCATTTTGTCAAGCTAAACCCCAGCATAACTTAAGGACACTTGCTGGTACAAAATATTATAAGCTATACCCTCTCCGTGCCATTGTGGCTACTTCCACCTTAATAAAAACAAGCAAATACAGTAAAAACAAACTGCCAACAGGAATGGCGGTCCAGTAGTAATGGAGTTTTCTCAGAGCAAATACCTGTTTCTGCCTTTGAATAACAGAATAGTCCAGGGAACAAAGTTCCCATCCACTGTTTCAAAGTTACTTTTCACTTTTCTATCAATTTGTCCCCACTCCCAAGCCGTCCCCTCCACTAATGAGCCAAGGCTTTCCTCTGCTTCCGGCTCATGCTACAACATCTATAAGAACAAGGAAGGTCAGTAAGAAAGCAATCTATAGGCAAACACTAAAACAGGTTTGAGTGCATCTGACTAAGACAGCAGAACAAGACACAAAACAAATATGACCGTAACAGAAAACTCCCCAATTAGATCCCAATCCCACAGCCAAGTGTTGGCATCAAAGATGGCATATGCCATCTCTAAAATGTAGAGACTAAGAAAAGAAATCAACCTGCTCTGGTGAATTGAACAGTGGCCCATGTAAAGATATGCCTGAGCCCTAACCTTATAAATATGACTTCAATTAGGAAAAAAAAAAAAAAGATGTTCTTTGTAGATGTAATTAAGAAAGATCATCTTGGGTGATCTAGCTAGCCCTCAGTCCAAAGACAAGTGCCTCTATAAGGGACAGAAAGGAAGACATGGAGAAGACCACATGAAAACAGAGGCAGAAATGAGAATGAGGTAGCCACAAGCCAAGAAATTCCCAGGGCCACCAGAGGCTGCAAGAGGCAAAAAAGATTCCTCTCTTAGAGAATTTGGAAGGACTGTTGGCCGGTTGACACCCTGATTTAGGACTTCTGGCCTTCAGAACTGTGAGACAATAAATGTATATTATTGTAAGCCACCAAGTCTGCAGTAATTTGTTTTCAGCAGCCCTAGGAAATGAACCCATCTGCTACACCAACTTGGGTATTCCTCTTATAGCGTGTTCAACTCCAAACTGCAGATGTAGAATAACTTTGTAAATAAACATCCAGACCAGTACGGAGGCTCCCGGAGGAAGGACCCTCAGCCACTCTAGTAGTAGCTGCAAATCTGTAGATCTGCAGAATTTGACTAGTTGTTTAGTCAGAAGATGTGGATTCACATCACCTTAAAACTGGTAAGATCCTAATGACTGACACACCTACCACCCTGATGAGCTCAAATATATTTTTCAGATGAGGCAATCAAGTACTAAAAGTCAGCTACTTGCTCAAGGTCCATGGCTAGCTGACTCGATTAGATCCCAGCCCAAATCCTAATTTGGTGTTCCTTCTGCTACTGCCCAAAAGAGCAATAAACATGGGGACACTGTGCCTCCCATCTTCTCATTTTACATGTATAGCCTTCCTCAAAGGTCCTCCAAAGACAATGATCATTTTGAGAGAAAGTAGTGTTTCTGCTTCCCATACATCTACCACCCTAAAAACTATCTCACAGGAAAAGTACTATGGAACTAGCAAGAAAGGCTCTCCCAGAAGAAATTATCCTTACAGAGGACCCATCCATAATCCTGAATCAGTGTTTCTTTTCTTCATGTAACTCCCACAGCCATCTCTGTGGCTCTCCTCTAATCTAAATAGGTCTCTATAATAACTTGGTCAGGGATAAGTTCAATGAGAACAAGCAGAGATTCACAGACTTTCTTATAACCGTGAAGTTGACTTCCTTGGTCAATGACTTGGATTGACCATCAAAGCCAGAAGCAGAGCACTCTGGTAACAAAAAGAGAACCAAACAAGAAAGAACATGCAGGGAAAAAAAAATCACCTTAAGAATTTCTTGTTTGAACTAGGAATAAAAACTGAAAGGAATAGAGCTTTCCAGGAAAAAGAAAACACAATGCTGATTCTACTTTTCTTACAAGAAAAACATTTAAAGCTATTCATAAAGAGTGTGGAAAAAGAAATCACACCACTAGTCTCAGTTTAATTGTTAATTGTGGAGTCAGAACAAGGAAAGCTAATAAGCACTAATCAAAATGGGGTATCAATCCAACATGGAAACCCAATGGTGAGACTGAAAACAACCTCCAAATGCACATGTGCCCTCTCTCCCTGTGCCTGTCACTCCCCACTCCCTCACACCACTTCTCTCTCACACACACATACACACTCACTCACTCTTCAAAGCATGTCCTCTGTATGACTCATCTGTGAAAGAAATGAAAATGTATACTATCTTTGAGCAAGCTCAAAATGCAGGCAGACGGTAGACAAATGCACTTGACCCAGACAAATGCACTAGACTGTGAAGCATTCTAAGACCTCTTTAACTCACAAGGAAGCTCAGAAGAAACAATGTCATTACTTCACTAGACATTAAGGAAGAGAGCCCTCCCCCAAATATTTATTCTCATGAAACAACCAGGTCTACACGAAGTGCCCAGGTGGCAGTATATCACAGTGCCCTCTGACAAACAAAGAAACGCTACGGGCTTTTCTCCTTAGCATATCCATATCCAAACATCTTGCCTGCCACATTGAAGGGCTCACAGATACTACCACCACACTCCTCCCCAAATCTATCCCAAAGTGAGAAGTCCTTGTTAACCACATCACTTGATTCAAGTTTATTTATTCAAGTTCTAACTACTTCCCTCCCTCCTCACCCCTCAAACTTGCTCTCTGGGTCTCTAGTTCCTCTGCTGGTATCAATCCTTGTTTGATTGTGATAACTTCATAGACCAAATCAACTACATGGTGGCCTGAGTTTAGAACAATCCACTGAACAGTCCTGACCCCCCTAAGAATACTGACTGACACACCAATCCAAGAAATAGCCCACATCCTATGTAAAATTGATCTTAACCTCTAGAAACAAATTCTGATTGGGTAATACCAGGCTAACTGCAGAACGGCAGAAACCCAATACTCATTATTAGATTTTAGCGCTAAAGGGACAACAGTGGCAAAAAAACGAAGGCTTACTGGAACCGGTGAGAGGGATCCAGCTCTGCTCCTGCATCTTTTCATATAAGTCTTTGCAACAAAACCAGGATAGTAGGACACCCTAAGTAGCCTCCACAATCCCATCTGCGAAGACACTTCAACCTGATCTCTGAAAATTAAGCTATAAACCTCAGTAGGACATTTCTAGGCTTGTTTAATGTGTTGTTGCTAAGTATTGTTACCATTCTGACACAGAGTTAGCAGAACTGGCCTGACAATTTAGAAGCATACTTTCATCCAAGTTTTAGTCCTAAATTGATTTTAAGTATTAATGTTTTTGCTTTGTTTTTTATCCTCTTCTAAGCTCTGCTGCCAAAAATAATGAAATATACCATACTTGGGTTTTTCTGAATCATTATAGTTCTACTGACTGTACATAGCCCAAAAGGCAGTTAATGGAGAGTCAGAATGGATCTTTCAAATCCCTAGACAATGATGTACATATGCCTATGTACATAGGCATGTATAGAATATGTAACTCTCTATAATGGACTATCCATTACACAGCTAATCTTTATAGAATGAATACCTAACAATTTGGTACCTTGTGGAGTCTCGTAAGGACTATCACTCTCTCCATTTTACAACTGGGTAAACTGAGCAGATCAAGATTCAAACTCATACTGGCTGACTCCAAAGCCAATGTAAGGGTTACTTCACCACAACCACTGAAGTAAACTAAGACAAAAGGAATCCACTATACACAGAGTGAAACCCACTTGGGAAATTATAATGAATGCCTACTGCCAAGTCCTTTATTATACCTCGTCATTGCACAAATGTGTGTATGTACATATATAAACACATACTTTTTCTTAAAGTATATGTTTCCGAATTCGAAATAAAGGCCTAAAGTAAAGGAATGATTTCAGGAAATGGAAGACCAACTAAGATCAGCTCTTAGCTATCAACTGTAGGCCTCTTTCGCACGGCCATAGGATGCTGGTAGCCAGTTTCTTCTATAGCATGGTGACGTGACCCATAGGAACTAGAGCTCTGAATATATTTATGTGTTTTTCAGAAATTCAAGGAAAGCCAGTAGACGACAAATTAAAAATATGTAAGTATATATAATAATATACACACACAAGTATAGGTACACATTATGTATTATGTATAAAATTTCATACATATACATCCTAACCTTATTGTTAGTACTACAGACAGGAGACAACGGTTTACAGATTATTAACTTCAATCAATTCCAAATCTTTGGTCTCTAAAAACCCTTCTACTCTGAGACTTTCTCTGTTGCAGCACCACTGGTGCCTGCCATATAACAATTATTAAGAAGCAGAGAGGAATCCTGAGCAGCAAGGATGTAAATGCAGTAAGTTCAAAGCATGTTGCTTAAAAAAAAAGCCACACACCCCTGGGTACTCTTTTTTCCATTTATTCATTTAAAAGATATTTACTAAACATGGATTCTCAATCCTTATGCACAGTGATTTGGGCCTGGGGTTGTTCTAGGTGCTGGGGATGTAGTGAAGAAAAACAAAGTCAAGATCTTTGTCTTTATAGATTTCTATTTAGAGGAGCCAAAAATGACCAGAACCTAAGACACGCAAAAGACAAATCTGACCGTGCATTACTTAGCAGGACTCCCCTTAACGCATTGCCTCCAAATTAATTCAATGAGTAATAGGTGCTTCTTGGGTTTCAGAGCACTCTGCTAAGCATCAGAGCAGAAAGGATATTATCAAGGCCTGCCCTCAGTAAGTTGAATCACCCTAGAATGACCATACACAGAGGTATGAACCAGGGGAAAGTGCCAAAGCAATATATTGTTATCCATCCAACATTCTATCAAGAGAAAGACAGCACTCATTTCTGTCAAGAAGTTGCAAAGAAAAGGGAAAGTAAAAGATGCTCCAATTTATTCCAACACTAGGAACCCTCTCCTCTAAAAATAAAATCAAAACAAAAAACCCATATCCACTAACCCCAAGAATAGTGATGATTTCCTTAGTCTGGCTACAATAAATCTGTTTTGAAACCAACAAAACTAATTAGCAATGATTACTTATAAGAGCGCATGTATTTCTAACCTGAGGAATCTTAATTCATTTTCTGGTTCCCCTCACCCTGTGCTCTTTTTTGCTTTAAAAAAGGGGGGGGGGAGTATTAAAGAAGGTGGGACGAGGGGGAATTGTGGGGGGAGGGAGAACTTGCATTTCTGGGCATTGGGTCAAGACCACACAGTATGAGAGAACAATGGCGGCAGCTGGCTGGGGGCTGGCCAGGGCCATGTTCCTTCTGCTTAGCCTTTGGCTGTAACCACTAGACCACACGTCTGCACTATTTTTCAGATAACCAGAAGGGAAGACTTTTAAAAACCATACTAGAAAATGGCTTTGCTTTTAGAATGTGTTTATATTTGTTCTGGTGTTTTCTTGCAGGGTCATGGGGCAGAAATTTTTTGAAACACACCTTAAAAGAACACAGTCACATTGGCATCATCAGTCCTCTTGACTTGACCAGAGTGGAGCCCGATTCAGCAAACCCAGGATAATTTTTTTTTTAAATGCTTATCTTGTTCCACACCTCATCACAAAGCAAACAACCTAATTCACAAACTTCCTAATATTCAAAATGCCTCCAGATCTGTCAATATTTTTTTTTAAATGCCATCCTTGATTTGATCACTAACACATATGTCCACTTCCAGGCTTTTATGATGCAAGAGAAAGCTGCAAAAATGGACCTAAGAGCTAGTTCAATCATTCTTCAAATTGAACAAAGTCACTCTAAAAAGATCCTTCTCTTACTGACTGCCTTTTCCACAGAGGGAAAAAAAAACTGAAGCTAATCCAACCATAATCTCCACTCCCATGAATCACTGCCATAACATCTGAGAGAGGGCCAAGAGTAATTGGTGCTGCTGCTAGAGGCAGAAGGTCACTCTACGGAATGTCTATTAAGATATTACAGCCTCAATTGCCTTTAAATCAACAACAGCAACACAGATAATAAACATAGTAAATTGCACTAGGAAGAATATATGATGTGAGTAGTTAGGGCAGAAGACAAAAGGTTCAAAAGAAATAGAAGTATTGTGAGAAAACCTACAAACACTAGGTTGAATGCCTATCAGAGAGCCTTTGGAAGCAGACAGAAACGTAAGTGGTTTGGTTGTGGAAAGATATGAATTATCACCTAGATGGAGGTAGGAAACGGATAACAGTCCCCAAATCCACCTCAAGATGGGAACAGAGATAGGATGCTGTCCTGATGGAGGGTTTCAACTATCTTGACATCTACTGATGGTAATATGCCTTTAAAAAGCCCAGCCACTAAAATGATACAAGTTAAACGAAACTAAGGTGATGTGACAACTAAACACAATATGTGATCCTGGTCTTTAAAAGATTCAAGATCCCTCCCCCCAAAAAAGATTTTATATATATAATTACTGGACAACTGGTAAAATTTGAGATCTGTAAAATAGATATAAGATTATATCAAAGTTAATTTCCTGGTTTGATCATTAGGCTATACTTATGCAAGATGTTAGTATTTTGGATATCTGGGTAGAGAGTATTGTGGAATTCTTTGTACTGTTTTTCTCTTTTTGTAACATTTTTGTAAGTCTGAAGTGATTTTAAAATGAGAAGTTAAAAAATAAAAATGAGCTAATACATAAACACACACACACATATACACACACACACACGCCTCTGATAAATTCTTGACTTACAAAAATGTCACCTTCCAGACGAAAGAAACAAAACAGCTAACTCTTACTTTGGCCTTAATTCTGATTCAAATGACCAACTAAGTGATGACAGAAGCCTTCACAGCTACAGACTTACTTATGCCAGCCTCTTCAGAGATTGGACAGTAGTTAACCTAGGACACAAAAATATAAAAATATATTCCGTCCCCCCCCCAAAAATTTATGTGTAATTAACAAAACTGGGAGGAGGCAGAATAGTGACTAACCCCTGAAGAGGTAGAGAGAGTGGCAGGCATCCTGTTTCTCTTCTCAGAGATGGACCCAGAGGTCAGAGGGCTGAAAGGAGCAACACCCATCAGCTACAGGGAGGGGCACATCTGGGTCAGGGCCCTTGGGCTGAGAGCCCTTGAAGCTGTTAGAAACTGCAGCTACTGTGGCTCCTTGAGAAGGGATGGGACACTTTCTCCTCAGGAGTTAGAAGGACCTTGGTAAGAGCTGGCTAAGTCCAACGGGTTGCTGACTGCTATTAAGAGTACACAGGTACAGAGAATCTTCAGGTTCCCATTTAGTTCATGTAGCCTGCTGAACTGGGAGAAGAGCAGTTCAGATGAGACACGAGAAGTGCCTTTGTTATTCACCACTCCAAAACTCAGCAGCAGATGTGGGTTGCTAGAAAATATGAAGTGAAAAAGTCATAAAGAACATTAGAATAAGTTAGGTTTCTACACTGGGCTTTAGAAAGCAGAACTGAGAAAAATGATGGGTATAATCCCAAGGTCGGAAATTTGAAAAAGGAATAATGATAATACTATATATAGCATGAATCACATGCCATATATTGTCTTATGGACCTTATATATATCGCTCACTGAGAAGGTGAAACATGGAAGATTTTCAACAATCTCATTAGTAATTTAAGAAGGCAAATGAGGGGCGCCTGGGTGGCTCAGTCATTAAGCGTCTGCCTTCGGCTCAGGTCACGATCCCAGGGTCCTGGGATTGAGCCCGGCATCGGCATCCGGCTCCCTGCTCCACGAGGAGCCTGCTTCTCCCTCTCCCTCTCCCTGTGCTGTGTTCCCTCTCTCGCTGTATCTCTCTCTGTCAAATAAATAAATTAAATAAATAAAAATTTTTAAAAAGAAGGCAAATAAAAGCAACATACATTTTTCCACCATCAGACTGACACATAAACACACACACTTAAATTATACAGTATTGGCAAAGGATTAGAGAAAATAGGCACCTTTGTAACTGACAGGAAGCAGTATAATTAAGTACTTTTTTTGAGAGTAATCTGTTAATATTCATTAAAATATTAAATGTGCCTACCATTCGACATGCAATTCCACTTGGTATATACCCTGGACAAATGCTGAAATAGGTAAACAGTGAAGTACGTACACGGGTTTCCAGTCTATTATTCTGCACATTACAATGGCATGAGGAAAAGCTGAGAAGTGCCTACATGTCAAACACTGAAGGTTTAAGAATCTATAGGAAATCTATACTATGTCAAAAATTCTACAAAACAGAGGAGTTTATTCCTAGATTACATGTACAGGAATAAATATACAGAAAGTCCTGGAAGGATACATACTACAGGTTTAACTTGAGAGATGGACTTTTGCCTTCCATTATGGCTGGGGATGGAGGGTCCAAGTATGTATCCTCATACAATCAAGTATGAGGATACAAGTGTAACTAATGCCCATGACAAAGGCCTCAAGCCTAGAGAGGTGGTAGTGTGCAGGTGGTCAACAAGCTGAGATCTGAGGCTTGCAGAAAATGCTGAACGCAATCAAAAGGGATTTTATGAGCTTTTGCACAGCAAAGGAAACAGTTAACAAAACCAAAAGACAACTGACAGAATGGGAGAAGATATTTGCAAACGACATATCAGATAAAGGGCTAGTATCCAAAATCTATAAAGAGCTTATCAAACTCAACACCCAAAGAACAAATAATCCAATCAAGAAATGGGCAGAGGACATGAACAGACATTTCTGCAAAGAAGACATCCAGATGGCCAACAGACACATGAAAAAGTGCTCCACATCACTCGGCATCAGGGAAAATCAAATCAAAACCACAATGAGATACCACCTCACACCAGTCAGAATGGCTAAAATTGACAAGTCAGGAAATGACAGATGCTGGCGAGGATGTGGAGAAAGGGGAACCCTCCTACACTGTTGGTGGGAACGCAAGCCGGTGTAACCACTCTGGAAAACAGTGTGGAGGTTCCTCAAAAAACTGAAAATAGAGCTACCCTACGACCCAACAATTGCACTCCTGGGTATATATCCCAAAGATACAAATGTGGTGCTCTGAAGGGGCACGTGCACCCGAATGTTTATAGCAGCAATGTCCACAATAGCCAAACTGTGGAAAGAGCCTAGATGTCCATCAACAGATGAATGGATAAAGAAGATGTGGTATATATACACAATGGAATACTATGCAGCCATCAAAAGACATGAAATCTTGCCATTTGCGACGACGTGGATGGAACTAGAGGGTATCATGCTTAGCGAAATAAGTCAATCGGAGAAAGACAACTATCATATGATCTCTTTGATATGAGGAAGTGGAGATGCAAGGCGGGGGGGTTGGGGGGAGGTAAGAAAAGAAAAAATGAAAAGATGGGATTGGGAGGGAGACAAACCATAAAAGACTCAATCTCAAGAAACAGACTGAGGGTTGCGGGGGGGAGGGGGGACGGGAGAGGGTGGTGGGGAAATGGACATTGGGGAGGGTATGGGCTATGATGAGTGCTGTGAAATGTGTAAACCTGACGATTCACAGACCTATACCCCTGGGGATAAAAATACATTATATGTTTATTAAAATAAAAAAATTTAAAAAAAAAAGGGATTTTATGTCTATGCTTAGTCCAAAAAAGTGAACAAAGAAGTAAAATATTAAATAGCAGATGTGTGGCGATCCATAAAAGGTAGGTGGGGAATTGCCAAGAACCAGCCTTGTTAAGAACAAGTCACACAAAACCAACCATACTTTAATTTTCCTTAGGTTCATTCATCTGATTATTTGACAGGTATGTACTGAACACCTTCTCTGAGCCAAAGAGTATGTACAAAAGATACAAAAACAAAACAACAACAACAACAACAACAAAAAACCCTGACAATGCTCCTGTCCTGTTGAATACGATAATCCAGCAGGGGGACAAATATAAATCAAGTAATCAAACCAATCAATTTACTATTACAAGGTGAGACAAGAGCTTGGAAGTCAGGAATCAAGTGTCTCCAAATGGCTTTGCAAAGAAATGGAGTCTGCAGACAGAATACAAGGGTCCATGAACTTGGATGGTGGATTAAAAAAATGAACCTCTCTTGCCCTAACCTTTAACTGAACTTTAGCATTTCCTTCAATATGAGCATGGGCAACAAACCACAGTGGTTATGACACTGTCACGAATAAAAATTATAGGTGTTCCCATATAACATTACTACTGTTGCAGATATTCTGAATTATCATTTATAGGACTTATCAGACCTGCCCTTCCTTTTATTAAATAATGTGATAATTAGAGAAGCATAGAATTATATTCCAAGTGGTTTTAATATTTTGGTAACTATGTCTACATTACTTTTTTTCCTTTTTAAAGGAATTTTACTTTATTTTATGCATCTGAGAAATGGTCTAAAAGCTTTACCTGATTGTCAAACAAATCCATGGCATCAAAAAAGATTAACAATCACTCACCTAAATTCTGGTAACAAGTAGATAGGTATGTATATAAATAGACTACAAAATCAAGAAATATAATTATGCACATGGGCTCACATAAAGAAAGCAACCCAATTTCCTGCAAAAAATAATAAAATAAAAAAAAACAAAACAAAAAATAAAATAAAATAATTAACACTCAGTTATCTTTGACTCTTGAATTTTGACTCTAGTTGTTCAACAAATATTTGCTAGTGCTCACTTTGTGCCAGCCACTGTACAAGGCAATGGGGAAACAGCAGCAAACCAATTCTATTAAGGTGGCCTGTTCCTCTCTCATCTTGGATCTTCATTGTCCATCAAAGTAATTGGTGGACAATCTATAAATGTTTGCTAAATGCTAAAAGAAGAATGTCTACGACTGGAAGAAGTGCCGCCAACATGTTATGAAGTCCTAACATTCAAGGAAAAAATCTTCTGGCTGTCATTCCACTTCTTGGGAAAGTTTCATCAACTCCTGAGCATAAAACTCAATTTCATCTGACTTTCTCTTTCCTCCTACTTTGTATCTCACATTGCTCAATTAAACAGTCTGACTTTTATGAGAAACTGCTCTTCGCAAGAACATCTAACCAAAAGGAACAAACACCAAGGGAATAGTATTCAATTTCTTTTAAGACTTGTAAACATTGGTGTGATAATATTAAATACTATTATGAATTCTACCTATATAAAAACATTCACAGGCCTCAAAGAGAAAGCTTGCAGCCAGCTTCTTGCTCTAGTAAGAGAAAAAGAAACACAAGGAAAATAATATAGAAGTCTAATCCTATTTCCTAGCAACTGGGGGACAAGTGGGAGAAAAGGGAAGCAAACCAGAGACCTCACCTTCAGACTCTTCACCTCACACTATGTGCTATTACAAAGAAAGCTCTCAGAAACTAGGCAGAACTATCCTTCCAAACCATTGCACCACTCATAAAGGAGTGAGAACTGCATCATCACACAAGAGCTTAGCAATTTCACCCCACACCTTCTTCACCATTCAGATACCTTTGATCAGTTATTTTACCATGGAAAGGAAAATCTAAGCATTTGTAGTGAAATGGTGAGGTGAGCTTAGCATACAGCTGGGCTGATGAACTGCCAGGCCTGGGATGCATTATAGCAATGCAGGCTACAGTTACTTCATAATCCTCTACTTGCAGACTTCAAGTTAAGCCTGACTGCTCAGTGAAATCACTTTTTCCATACAAGTGAAAGCAGTCCCTGCCTGCCCTCTGGTGAACCCAGGCAAGGTGACTTTAAATAAATTTTGTGCTCAAATGAGCCAAGTAATTTAGAAATGGAAGCTAGAAAGAGAATCCAGTTATCCTACTATCTGCCCCCCTCTCCAAAAAGACAACAATAAGAACTAACTTTCAGTGAGCGCTTGACCATGTACAGGACTTGTGCTAATCACTTGACATATATACTGATCCTTACAAAACAATTGTATAGGAAGATACTATTATTATCTCCATTTTGCTACCAAAGAAACATGTTTGCAGGGACTAAGTCATTGTACAAGGTGAGAGACCTATTAGTGATGAGTAGGGATTTAAACTTGGGTTGGCAGAGCCTACCTTCCTTTTTTTAAGTAGGCTCCATACAGAGCTCGGAGCCCAGTGTGGGGCTCTAACTCATGACTATGAGATCAAGACCTGAGCTGAGGTCAAGAGTTAAACATTCAGCCAACAGAGCCACCCAAGTGCCCAGAACCTACACTACATTCTTTTTTTTTTTTTTAAGATTTTATTTATTTGACAGACAGATCACAAGTAGGCAGAGAGGCAGGCAGAGAGAGAAGGGAGGAAGCAGGCTCCCTGCTGAGCAGAGAGCCCGATGCGGGGCTCGATCCCAGGACGCTGGGATCATGACCTGAGCCGAAGGCAGCGGCTTTAACCCACGGAGCCACCCAGGCGCCCCCCTACACTACATTCTTAACCACCATAACATTCTGCTTCTGATCCCAGAATCTGATCTTAATGGTAATCAATCTTACTTTTTCCTGTAAATACTCTAAACAGCTCTTTCAGGTACTGGGTGCAGAGCGTAAAATACAATGCAACTATTCATTTATTCTAGGAGTTTTTGAAGCACTTAGGGGCTAGAGCTTGGGCACAGCAGAAAAAGATAAGAGGAAGAGCACACTTCGTTCAGTCTCCAAGTCCACAGGACTAAAACAGAAGATTTCTTTAAAATGGAGGCAAGCAGAAGGAAGCCACACTGTCTTGTCCTCTCATGAGAGGAGTGGTTTTTCCTTAGTGTCTTCCTCTTTTCTCTTCAACCACTGCAGGAGCCACAATAAAGTAGCTCCACCTAAAAGAGAGGGTAGATACAATTCAACTACAGCTTCCTAATAATTCAGCAGTATGTGTGTTGTAGTAAAAACAGCACAGAGCTGGAAGCTAGCAGACCTGGATTATCTATCCAAGATCAACCAAAGCTGCCTGACCTTTTCAGGCACTCGACCCCCTTATATAAATAAGGGTGTGACACTGCTCCACAAGTAGGAGGTTCTGCTATAAGAAAAAGCCAGTACGGGGCCTTTTCTGACCTATAAAAGTATCAGTTTCATAGTTTCAACTAATACATGGATTTACACACCATCTTTCATGCTATACCACCTGTTTCTTATCTTCCTAAACTAATTCTACATAATTCTGGCATCAAAAGATATTCAAGGAGTGGTTCATTAGATAAATACCTAATTTCACTGAAGAATCCTTGGAATATGAAAGAGAACTAATACTTCTAAAATAAGGTGGTAATAACAGCAGTTCCAGACAGACATCGTTAATCATAGCTAAGAGAAATATATGGGAACACAGTTTAGAGAGGCTGATCCAGGCTCCAAGGGTCCAGGTTATCCTACTAGTTCCACTGAGTCGCTGGGTCATCTTTCCATAGTGTAGAGAGAATAATAAATACTTCAGATTGTGTGTGTGCCTGTACCAGATGCTATGTTGGTAATGGACAAACAAGGATGAATGCTCCAGCTGTGGGCATTTGGCTCAGGTTACCCACAGTCTAGGTGGGAGGCAGGTAAGGACCAGGTAACAGAAGATTAAAACAAAAGCTTATGTGGTTACAACAATGAGTCTATAGCTTGTCAACCCAGATTTAACAGAAAGTCAGGAAAATCCAGAAGAATCATTTCAAAACTGTATCTTACTCACTAGCTTGTTGTTTTAAAAAAATAGTTATATACTCACATCTGTAGGCCTTTTTTTTTTCTTGCCCTATTCCTCTGGCTATGACTCCCAGTACAATACTGAATAAAACTGTTAGAAATGAACATTTTTGTCTTGTTCCCATTCTTAGGGAGAAAGCCTTTAGTCTTTCACAATTAAGTATGAGGTTAGTGGTAAACTTGTGGTTTTCACTCTTGGCCAAGTATCAAAGAATAAGCTCTTCGAATAGAAATTTTAATGAAATATAGATATTGGAGTAGGGAGAAACTCTGTCACTTTTACCTATCTCATATCCCCCCCCCCCCCCGCTCATATAACAACGCTTTGATTTTTCCCTTAGGGGAAGCCAAAATTTCTCCACCACCACAGTTCTAGCACAGTGGGCAGGGGAGTCAGGTCTGGTCAATTCAACTATCCCACCCTATGGTCCAAGTATTTAGTCCAAGAAAATTCAAATATGGGACTTCTTTAGAATTATTACATAAGGCTCTCTTTCCACTAGACTTATAGATGAGGGATCAACAAAGTATGACCCATGACTGAAATCTGGCTTCTACCTGTTTTTATAAATAAATTTTTATTGAAATGCAGCCATACATCAGCTTTGCTGTTGTAGCTCAAAAGCAGCCATTGTTGATGGCTGCTTTTGAGCTACAACAGCAAAGCTGATTAGCTACAATAGTGACCAGAGGCCTCCCAAGGCCTAAAATAATTACTCTCTAGCCTTTTAACAGAATAAGTTTCCTGGCTCCTGTTCTTGATAATATAATGTAAACCTGGAACAGTCTGAAAGCCTATCACCATAACTGGAAAGAACCTACTAGAAATACCAACACAAAAGAAGAAACCAAATCCAAATATTATGGAAGTTTCTGGATTCAGATGGGCTGGAACTATTATATCCCAACTTATTTTAAATTCCATAAGCCAATAAATCCAGCTTTTTCTCAGGCCAAGTATAAATGAGGCTTCCTTCATTTGAATTTAAATTAACAGCATAGATAAAAACTATAATGCTCATTGCAGAACCACAACTCTAATTTCTCCCTCCATTATATATCCATGAATACCATAAAGACATTCAAAATTTCTTTTCAACTAGAAAGTCACTGAACACTAAAAACGGTAATTTATGTAACAATTAACTAAAACTGTAAAATCAACTAATTCAGGGCTCATTTAGACTGTTTTTCCAACCAACCATACTAAGGTGTTATTAAACGATAAAAGAACAAAAAGGATGCAAACCAAAGTTACCCCCCTCCAAAAAAAAAAGAGAGAGAGATTCAACACAGAATAATCATTCATAGAACCACTGAGCTCTAAGTATAAAAACAAAAGTTAGGTGCTGCCATTGTAATCACCCTGATACAAGGCTAACACTCCAAAACCAGCTAAGGAAATAGGTTTCTGCTTCTCTTACCAAAGCCAAAACTTCTAAGGGGATAGATTTAACTAATAAGGCAGACTGTGATTAAAACTGGAGCTGCTAATTTTCTACTGGGTATGTATCTCCAAGAATGTCCCCTAGGGGCTCTCAGCAATGGGAGACAAAATTAAGCCTAATATTCCTGCCACTTATGTAGTTACCATTTGTCTGTTTCTCTCTCTTCAGGAAACTGAAAAGTACACAGAGATGTTGTTCTCAATGTAAGCTATATGTTCCTGTGAGGAAATAATTTTATATTATGTTTAGAAACAGAATTATTTTGTGTTTAAACTTGTTTTAATGTGTACATTCTGGAGCAAGGAGATGTTTTCTTTCAACAGCATGCTTTCCATCTGCAGAAGCCAGATGTTAATCTACAGGAAAACTCAAGTGGTTAGTAAGACCAATTACATACAGACAGAGAACAAATATCAAATGGCAGGGAGAGGGAGGAAGGGGAGGTTTAAAATGGAGTTGATAAAGTCGTTGTAGAACTGCAGCTTACGGGGCTGGGGAAACCTCAAAACAGTGGGGTTTTTATCCATACCAAGAATAGTATGCTCTGACAAGATTTTTTTTCTTCCTGGGTACTTCCTCCCCTAGAACTGAAGAATCTCTCAAGAAACTCAGATAAAGTATATAAAAATGAAATGAGTGAGAATTTTTGAAGACATCTTCAAGATGCCTATTAATCTCCATTAATGATAAAAATCAAATAATCTCATCTCTATTAATGATAAAAACCAACACATCTAGGACTATGCATGGGTTCAAATTCTACCTCTGCCACTTTGATGGAAACTGTCAGCCATCCTACAGTCTTCTTTCTGAAAGTGATAAAATACCCAGGGTACTGGCAGTCCATGCCTGCCTATGTTCAACCTAGATTTCCCACCCTCCCCTGTAGATAGATGTGGCCGATTTAAGTATGTTAGGGCCAGGGGAAGTGATGTGTGCGTCCTCGAGATCCTGGATACTATCCTCTCCATTATCTGGCTGAAAAACAGCAATGACTAGTAGAGCAACTTCGAAAGTCATGAGTTGAGTGTGGCAGAATGACCTTGCAAAGCATGGACTGCTCACTTCCAGGCTTGGAGAGAAAATTAACTTCTATGTTACTTAAGCTACTACACTTTGGAGTCTCCTTGTTATGGCGACCTAAACCTGCACCCTACCACTACAGCCACTTACTGTCTGTGCTACTGAGCCAAGTTATTAAAGCTAAGTCTCACTTTCCTCAACTATAAAATGGTAGTATTTTGTGATGTCCTAAGAGTATACTTATTTAATAAGGTACTAAGAAGAATAAATGGGTTAAGGCATGTAATATGCCAAATCTGTGACTTACACACACAAAAGAGCTCAATTAAGGGTAGGTAATGGTAGCAAAGATAAAGGACAACTTAGAAAGTGGCTTTCAAACACCTCTGACAACAAGCAGCTATTGTGCCCACGAAACCCTAATGGTAGAAATGTCTATCTACTCTATATACACAGCAGAAGTGCCTTCTCTTCCAGCCTCTTTGGTCTCGGCTGCAGAAACCAGATGAGGAAGGGGACGTCATCATTTGAAAAGCATCACATTAAGACACACGCATTGTGTCCCCACTGCTCTAAGGCCTACAACCTTCAGAAGTTGACTTGTGGTAAATGTGGCTATCCTGCCAAGTGGAAAAGGAAGTATAACTGGATTGCCAAGGCTAAAATATGAAAGACCACTGGGACTGGTCAAATAGACACCTAAAAGTTGTCTACCACTGATTCAGGCCTGGACTCTGTGAAGGAACAACACTTCAACCCAACAGGGGAGCTGTGGCAGCATCTAGTTCATCTTAAGGATTTCAACAATCAGTCACACAATAAACGTCCTGGTTTAAAAAAAAGGAAGGAAAGAAGGAAAGAAAAAAGTCTATCTGCTTTGAGAGTTTCCATCACTAACAATGTATTCAGAGAAAACAAGGGGTAACTTATAGGTACTGCAGAAGAATTAAGATTAAATAATGTTCAATTCTAATTTAGCTATTCCAAACTCTTTAAATGGTTCTTTAAATCTTGCTCTATGTTATTAAATGCTATCCAAACAGTAGTTATTTGTTTCTGCTCAGTTGATTGGAGTTTCACATTTATATACAAAATAGCTAAGTAGAAAGACACATTCATCAATATAGATCACCTAACCTGGGTAGGCTGAGAAACATACAAATGAACCGGAATCATCTATGATTGCATCTTGATGCAGAGTTCTGTAGTCATTGAAGGCTGGGCCTGATGGCTTTGCACACATTCCCCCCTCTGGATAGTGCCTCTGCAAGTTATAACTACTGGCCCTATGACACTGGATTCTTTTTTATCTTTTGTATTCCTAGGATGTACTCTTAGGATTTTTATAACCCTGGTATCTGCTGAATACTGCAGCTGAGATCTTTGGCACCAAGATAAGGCCACTATTTTTGACTTTAGGGACTCCCCCAGGGCCCTGACATGAGTTTTACATGTCACACGATACAGGAAAACCACCAGACTACATCAACCAGCAAAGGCCAGCATCTCGAAAATGGGAGCACAGATGATACTACCAAGGCTTAAATCCTTCCATCTACACTGATAACCCACTGTATATAATGGGATGTGGGCTACCATGGCAAGGGAATGCTGAACCAGAAGGCGATGAGAAAAGATACTACATAATCTATATATACTTCTAAAATCATTTATCCCATTCAGATAGGTTTGAGATAATGTTTTACCTCCTACTCCATGGAGACGTCAATATTCAGTAAGCCAGACTCTGCCTCCTCTAAGAGACCTAAGGACACTACAATTGCCTTGGCTACCACATAGCCTGAAAGTCCTGAAGGACTGAGAGGCCAAAGCTCAGGGACTGCAACCACACAGAAACAGTTTCACTATCGATGAAAGTTCAAGAGTAAAAGATGTCCTCTGGTACACTGGAAACCAAGGCTTTAGAGAGCAAAAATCACTGCATTTGGGAAGCAACAAACAACTCGGGGTCTTTATTTCTATTCTACTTCCCTGAATTGTTACTTACAGGTTCCCGGCCATCCATGGCTTCCATCCAGAGCCTCCGGTCTTCTTCCGACAATGCCTGCATGGTGATAACCCCTGGCCTGTGGAGAAAGAACACAGACATGAACTCAGTGTCACTGGTAGAGAGATCCTGATGAACGTGAAACTTCAAGAAATACCCAAACAAGAGAGTGAGAGATTGCTAGGTTTAACAAATGAAGACAGGCACACAGGCAGCTTTGAGAGCCACCTTTCAGTCTCAGAAAGCAAAGTCATCTCCTGAATTCCCCTCAATAAACCTGTGTCCCTCAGGGAGCTAGGAAAAAACACAGCAGACATTACCCTACTTACAGTTAAGGGACACAAATGACTAAAGTGATTCCTTTAGACCCTGTTTTTGTACCTTGAGGTCTTATTCATTCCTATTCTCCAAAATGCCTAACAGAGACCTTTACTCACAGTATGATAGCAATTCATATGTATTAAAGCGAACAGAATTACTGGACTCAAGATTAAAAAGAGAGGAAACAATCAAGCTGGGGGGACGCTGGCCTCTTAACCTCTAATCCAAGGTTTCTAAACTCCTTTTGACATGGAGATGTTTTATGATGGTAAACAGATTTATAATGATATTAAATGTATTTTTTTAAAGATTTTATTTATTTATTTGACAGAGAGAGATCTTAAGTAGGCAGAGAGGAAGGCAGAGAGAGGAGGAAGCAGGCTCCCTGCCAAGCAGAGAGCCCGATGCGGGACTTGATCCCAGGACCCTGAGATCATGACCTGAGCCAAAGGCAGAGGCTTAACCCACTGAGCCACCTAGGCGCCCTAAATGAATATCATGTTTAAAGTGAATACTTGTCATGTCAGGTATTAAGTTCTTTACATGCACTACTTCTTTTCACCCTCTCAATGAAATCTGCTTGACCTTTCAAACTGAACACAAACCCTCCAGAAAGCTTGCACATGGTATCAAATGGTGTTTGTTGAGTTCCCCTTACAGATGGCACTCCACTAGCAGAGACTTGAGCATGAAAACGTCCTTGGGAGATGGAGCTAAAAGTGCTCTGTGCTCATTAAAGCAGGAGTCGTTACGGTCCACAGATGGGTCCAAGAGAGTCTATAAACCACTATTCCATCTTCAAATATACGTATATTTTTCTGTATTAACAGTTCAATCTCAGTCATTATCAAAAGAGACACAACCCTCAAAAAGTTAAGAACTACAGATTTAGGGGTGCCTGGGTGGCTCAGTCATTAAGCATCTGCCTTCGGCTCAGGTCATGATCCCAGGGTCCTGGGATTGAGCCCCATATCCTGCTCCCTGCTCAGAGGGAAGACTGCTTCTCTATCTCCCATTCCTCTTACTCATATTCCCTCTCTAGATGTGTCTATCTCTGTCAAATAAATAAATAAAATCTTAAAAAAAAAAAGAACTACTAATTTAAATCCTCATTTTTAAACTCTGAGAAAGCTTAAAAGGAAGTAAGAGGTCCACTAAGCAAGAATTAAGTCTTATTACCATCTGAGTTTGCGGTACCATAATGATTGCAGAACAGTATGGTAATGAAACACATATGGGCCTGGCCATACCCTGATCAGCACAAGTCTATTCATTCTGACCCACATAATCACTGGTACTGACTTACTTTCATAGTTCCATTGATATGCTAGATCTATTCATGTTGAACATATTTTAAATATCACATCCCTCAACACCCCCTAAGGAAAAACATTTCCAAAGATGTAAGCATCTAAGCACAGGGGCGTTGGGGATTCAAGGGGCACTGAGGTGTGGTATGAGTGTGTGTGTACATGTTGTGTGTGTGCGGGTGGAGGTGGACAACAGTGGTGGTAGCTGGGTATGTGGATGGATGAGTAAAGGTGTTGAACATGAAAATATTAATTCCCCAGAGGCAGTCCTTCCTGTGAAGGCCATCCTGAGCAGTGACACCCCAACACAAAGAGGACACAGAAAATATAGTAAGCCTTTTTTCTACGGCTCCTGCCAGGGGCCTCCCTCCTCTTCCCAGAAATTCTCATTCTCAGACCCAAATCCCCACTTCCCACCATGAGCCCATTCAGTGCATCAGACACTGTCTGCAGACTACTGGCAGTCATGGCTCCACAGAGCTGATCCTTGGCTGGCAGGCATGGTGGAGTGATTCTACTCTTCTACCTCAAGCTCAATGCTTTAATGGCTTAGAGGGGAAAAAAGTCTATGAAGCTGCAGTCTGCTTTAGAACTCTCAAGTCCCTGGACCTGAACATTTGAGTATTGCTCAAGTGTTGTGCCTGGACCACCAGTTTCAGAATCAGGCATTCCCTGAAAAATGGAGATTCTTAGCCTAAAACTACCTTATTACTGAATCTGACTTTCTGGGCTGGGTCTGGGAACTTGGATTTTAACCAACTCCCCAGGTGATCCCGATGCACAGTTAGGTCAGAGACCCACTGCCCTGGCCCCCACCCTTTCCTTCCTGTCCCCCCACACTAAAGAGCAAAAGACACCCCCCGGTATACACTAGGGTCAAGCAGCCAACAAGTCTCCAGTCCATTTCCTGCTAGGTTCCTACCAGCAAACAGTGGGACCACAATAGTTGCCTAACACACCAAGATTTCAGGGACCCTGCAGATACCACATCAACCTCATGGCACACATTGTGAGATTTCCACCCAGAACCACAAGGAGGAAGTTCAGACAAACTCAGAGGCCACTTGGCCCTAGTAACCAGGAAAGTCAACAGGATCTGTTTTCATTTCAAGAAGAAATATCAAAATCTAAGTTCTTTTCCATATGTGGTTTTGTTCCCCTTTTTTGTGGAAGGGGGTAGTATGGAACTGAATAAAGTGGATTTAATACACTTAGTGCTAATCTTATCACCATTCCAGGTTCAGGTAATTTTCTCTCGGTCTCGTGTATGTATGTCTGAATCACAGTACTATCCTTTCTAGGCATCTAGAAAACACTCCTTCAGCTCCAAGTTTCTTTTCCTTCATAACAATTTAAACCATAATTACATAAATCTCTTATGTGTGAATTTCCAAGGACCAAGGTGAAAGGGTCAACTTTATTTTGGAATCAAGCAATAAGTTTCTTTCCATATTCCCCCCCCCCCGTGTCCCTACTAGCCACCATACCGCAAAACAAAATTAAAAAAGCAAAACTCTCTATGACCCTGTACTTTCCATGTCAGCAGTTCGTGTTTTAAATGCATCTGGTTTTTCATAACAAAAATGGAGAGGGGGAAAGAGAAAGAGAAATCCAGAGGAGGGTGTGCAATGAGCAAGGGAAAATATAAAACAATGAAAGAGAACTGAAATAAATGAGTTCTTTCTAGCTCTACAAAGAATTGTGTTAATATCAAACACCATAATGGTATATAATCCACAGTAATAATAACCTAGGAGGGTATGTCAGATGCTGTGCTAATCACTATATATAAATTCATTCATTTAATCTTGACAACTACATCACAAGGTAGGTATATTCTCATTATCCCATTGGGGAGATGAAAAGAACCAAGGCTCAAATAGGTTAAGTATCCTGTCTACAGTTACAGAGCCAGGGTCTCAACCCAGCAGTCTATTGCTTCACCCTTACACATAAGACCACAGCAAATGTGGAGGTGCCCTACCCCACAGAAAGCAGATACTGAACATTCCTCCTCCAAGCACCAGAAAATTCCTACATAGTATCAAATAAGATCAAACCATAAAAGGTTCTGTAAAGCCTGAAGTGTTTCATAGATACAGTCACCACCAGAACACCATTCAAACAGTCAAACCAAAAGAAGAATATGACAATGTCCAATATGACTATGGCTGACTTTTCTTCAGCAGAGGTTCTCCACATTTCTTCTACTTCAAAATACTCAAGAGATGGAAAGGATGAGTTATTTATTTTTTTATTATGTTAAGTTAGACACCCTACAGTACCCTATTAGTTTTTGATGTAGTGTTCAATAATTAATTAGTTGTGTATAACACCCAGTGGGTGATGAGTTTTTTAAAAGAACATAAAAGGCACCAAACATGGGGACACCTGTGTGGCTCAGTCAGTTTAAGTATCTGCCTTTGGCTCAGGCCATGATCCCAGGGTCCTGGGATGGAGCCCCAAATCGGGCTCTCTGCTCCGTAGGGACTCTACTTCCCCTTCTCCATTTGCCCCTCTCCGCCCAACCTGTGCTCTCTCTCAGACAAATAAATAAGATCTTTAAAAAAAAAATTAAAAGAAAGCACTAATCATAAAGAAAAAGGAAATAAGGAAATAAGACTTCAACAAAATGAATAATTTTCATTCATAAAAAGGTACCATTAAAAGAGTGAAAAGGCAAACTGAAGAGAAAGAGATGCTATAGTTTGTATCTCCAGTGAGACTAACCAGAATATGTAAAGAATGCCCACAAATAAGAAAAAAAAATGAACCCAATTAATGAAATGGATAAAAGACATGAACAGGCACTTCAAGAAGGACACACAAATGGCCAACAAACATAAGAAACAGGGCCCAACATGATGTCTCTTTGAAGAGATGCAAATGAAACCACAATGAAACACCCTCCTGAAGGGAGAGCATTCAGAAGACCACCAATACCAAGTACTGGCAAGAATACAGAGCCACTGGAACTCTCATATATTGCTAGAAAGAGAATTGATAAAACCATTTTGGCAAATCTACTAAAACTAAACATACACCTCACCTGCTGTAGGAACTAGCAATTCTACCTCTATGCATACATCCAAGAGAAATGAATGTGTATGTCCATCAAAAGACACATTCAAGAATGCTGTTTTATTTTTTTAATTAACATATAATGTATTATTTGCTTCAGGGGTACAGGTCTGTGAATCATCAGTCTTAACATAATTCACAGCACCCTCCATAGCACATACCCTCCCCAATATCCATCACCCAGCCACCCCATCCATCCCATCCCCCTCCCCAGCAGCAACTCTCAGTTTGTTTCCTGAGATTAAGAGTCTCTTATAAGAATGCTGTTTTATTCTTAATGGCCAAACTTTACAACAACAAAAAACTCAAATATCCATCTATGAGAATAAATTGTTTATATTTAAACAAGGGAGCACCATACAAAAATAAAAAAAGAACCAACTACAAGGTACAATCAACAAAATGAATCAATCTTATAATAATGAAACAAAGAATCCAGACACAAACTACTAACAGTACAATTTCATTGATATGACGTTCAAACACTATTCAAAATCATCTATGGGGACAGAATTCAGAACAGTGATTTCATTTGGGGGAAGAGGTATGATGATGACTGGCAGGAAATCATCTCCTCAGGTAATAGCAATGTTCTATAATCTGATCTGGGTGGTTACACAGGTATAGGCATTGTGGGGGGCAGTCATAAAGATATGCTTAAGATATGCACTTAAGATTTGTGCATCTTACTGTGATTACACTTCAATTTAAAAAAAAAAAAAAGTCTTTTAAATACCAAAGATCCAGGCCTTGTCATCAATAACTTAGGCACCCTAGTTATCCTGACTCTGGTGCTTCATAGCTACATAAGTGCCTAGTGGACAACTAACTGAACTACTCCATAATCTTCTTTACACTGCAGATTTAAACAATTCCTACTTCAAGAAGTCATTGTGAAAGTTTAATGAGATATTCATAAAGTGTTTCACAGTGTTAGACACACTATAAATGCTCCAAGAATTTGCTCTTATCACTGGGGCAAATGGAGGCGGCAGGTGGAGGGGAAAAGATGGCAAGTGTGCAGTAGGGTCAAAACTATGGAGGAAGAAGGGCAGGTGTACATAGTTTAAAAAGGAAAAGAAACCAGCCACAGGTGCTGCTGATACACGTGACCCCACCCCCAACACACTCACACACAGCACTGAAAATCACACCTCTACCACAAAGGGAGCCAGGCCAGGGGCTGTGCTGACACATAGGCTCTGACATCATGGCCATTTCCTTTTTCCTCCTGAGTAAAGCATTTAAGTGGCCTACTTCCCCCTTCTGGAATTAATGTCAGATAACTGATAAGGACAAAGAGGGGTCTTTAGCAATTCTAGAAAATCTGCCAAGGAGCCCCCTCTACCCACGAGTTGGGAGAAGTAACAAAAGATGACCTGCAATCCTTTCTACAGCTCAATTCTAAGATACAACGTATGATATGGCACCTCATTTTGCCTCTGAATAAATCCTTGGTTAGTGCTATATCTTTATCAGCTTCAGAATGGTGAACAAGTATCTAATTTTCTCTAAAATGGCACTCTACTTCTCACACAACAGGGGAGAAGATGCAAAAAATTACTCATCTGTCACAGGCCAAACTGCGCCCCAGCACCATATCCCCTTCCACTCTGGCCTCTAGAAAGAGCCCATGGAAAACAGTGTACCCTTCACTGCCACATCCAGGAGAGGGGACCACTGATGTCACCTCACAGGCTCCTCAGCAGCAGAGACCAAGTAGAATTACAACCAGCCCTGACTCCAGGGCCACACCACAGCTTTCCTGCTCTAATCTTATTCCTGAATCTGAGTCAACAATAGTGATCTCAGTGACTTGGCAACTCCACCACTTCCTACTGGACAAGGAAATGCTGTTACTGACTCCACCCCACTGAAACAAACACTCAGAATCTCTTCTTTCTAAATCAACCTCCAAAGATCCAAAGATGAAGGGGTTACTCATTCATAAGACTCTAAGTCTTCTGTTGGCAAGAGTTCATCCCCCAGCTTCCAACCACACTACAGCACATGTAAGAGTCAGGTTATGCTTGTATAGGAAGACACAGAATGGTGAAGCCTTGGAGAATGGGCTGCCATCCATAGTGGGAAAGAGGTGCACAAGTGCCAGGCACAGGAAGTTGTCGTTTGCTTCTAAAATCCTACTGGGAAAACAGGTTCCCAACCATTATTAGGGTTTGAAGTTCAGGACATCTTCATTTACACAAAGATATGGCCAAAGCCATACCAAATAATCTTGGAGAATGACAATGTTTTCTTGTCTATGAGATTACAGACTCAAACATCCACAGAGAACAGGAAATAAGCAAAATCAGTGAAATTGAATGAAAAGATTATTTATTGCCCCAAGGAAAATAGGCTCACTCTCATTTTCCATATAATACGCAGCCCTTTACTTTTTCTTTTGCACATTTACTTTTTGATGGTCATAGGAACAAAAAAAGTATTTCCCCTCTATGGGAAAAATAATGGTGCAAGTAAAAGGCAAAGCGGCAGCTGTCACCTGTCATCACAGTGAAACAACAGAGCATGGTGGGGACTTGGGTAAAGTGAAGACTGTATGCCCCACCTAAAGGAGGTATCCACCCCTCACTCTATAAACAGCTGGTACATGGGGAGGCCGAGCAATATTTATAGATTTTTTTCAACTTCAACATGTTGGTTCAAACACTACTCAAGCCAAACCAAACATGTCTGTGGACCGCCAGTTTGCAACTTCTAGTGTCTGTGTCGGTCTTTCTCTGAGCTCCACCCCAAGTTACCATGACGTATTATAAAGTCATCTGATGTACTAGAACCAGCAACGATGCATGTCTGTGTTTGTGATTCACCTCACAGTCAAATTCAGCAGAGCATCTCCAACGTTTCATAAAGAGGAACGTGGGCTACCTCCTCTTTTATCCCCAATACTCAGGACCCAGTGTCATCACTGGAGGGCAACATTAATCTATATGGAGATAAAAAGTTATGAATATGCACAACTATACATGCACTGAGATAATGACCCACTGAAGGTCCTTGCACATTACAGAGCCTTCCGCATAAAAAGGATATGAGTAGGCTAAAGGTAAGAGACAGAGTTACTGAGAGAGAAAGCAGAAGTTGCAAAGTAGTGGTTCATTAACTGTGACTAATATTTACTGCATATTTACTAGGTACCAAGCACTGTGCTAAGGACTTTATTTGCAATATAGTTTATTCTTCAAAATAACTTTCTGAAGTAGGTATTATCATTATACCTATTTTAAAAACTTGCAAAATGTCATAGCACTAGGAAGCAGCAAAGCCTCGACTTGAACCCAGTCTGCAAAGCCCATACAGAAGCAAAGCCTACACAGAAGCACAATACTGTACTGCCCCCACGTGCATGCAATGTATGTGCCCTGGGATCCATGGTGACCGAATCCGTAAGCCTTAAGGGGTGGGAAGGAAAGAGGGGAAGCAGGGCTTGTGCGCATGTGCTCTCTCTATCACACACACGCACACACACCCATACACACACCCCTTAAGAAGTTTTCAGAAGTAGGCTTCTCATCAATTTAGAAAGGATCTTGTCCTAATAATGAATAAATTATAATATATCACTGCCTACAGCATTAACCCCTTGAGAGGAAAAGTCCTAAAATAATGAGCACCATAGCAGTAGTGATACTCTCAAGAGTAAATACTGCCAATCATATCAAATAATTTCCTACATTTTTATTTTAAAGGAAAGTGCAGTCATAAAACATCAGGAAGCCCAAATAAAGAAATCTTTGGCACATGAAACTGCATTATCCTAAGAGAAACTTATATGATAACCTATGATGGGCCAGCCATTATGCCAGGTACCGGCAACACAGGAGGAAAGCAAATTTTAACACAGCAGCAGCAGCAGCAGCACCAGCACCAGCAGCAGGAGACAACATTATTAATTGCCACAATGAGTAAAACTCAGGGAGAACAAAAATACTTGTTACTACCATTGATAACAAGTTGAAAAAATTATCTAATTTAAGAAATTTATTAGTTCATTTACCAATTTTTTGTTTTTACTATTCTAGCTCATAGTGCATAGAAATGTAAGTTAAGTGGAACTTACTGATTGACTTGTTTCCTCTTTTCAGATTTAACTGTAACATTTTGGTTTAGATTTTTTAAAAAACTCATTTTATACTTAGAAGTTGGCTAATTAACTGGCATTTGCCATTAGCAAAACAAATTTCAGTATGCAGACCGAAGAGTACAAATAAGGTCGCCCCCATTTCCCTTCGTAAAATCCAAGAAACCCCACGTCCCATTTTTAGTTAAACCACAGTCAAACAGTAAATGCTCTCTCAGTTAATTTACAAAAAAGAAAAAGGGGAAGAAGACCATTCGATAACAATTTCAAACTGCATGAATATTTAAGATTCCAAGAACTTCTCAACTCGCTTATTCTACAGAACAGCCAAGAAGCAATCCAGAAAGCACAATACTTCCCCCCAGTTTACCCCCATCCAAGTATGGAAGTTACAGCAGAACACCCTCTGAGGAAGGAAAAGCCATTTCCTGTCTAAAATGTCAGTGGTACTGAGACCAGCACTCTAATCCAACCACCAGGAAGGCAAAATCAAATATTATTTCAAACCAGGGGTGAGAAGGGGAGGGACAGGGAGGGGAAGTCTGAAACCAGGAAAAATAGATTCATCTGTTGCAAAAGATAAAGGCGTCCTGCACCAAGAGGGAAAGGCAGGTTGGCCTGGTGTTCAGCACACACTGGACAGCCAAAATCACACATCTGTTTTCTTCACCATCCTGAAATAAGCCGTTCCTGAAGCAAAGAGCCTGACACTTTTCATTTAGAAACCAAGGTAAAAATGTAATGTTTAAACAGAAGCTTGATTAACTGAGCATGCTTGCTTTTGCAGGGAAGCAGGTATGAAATGATCCATCACAAAAGGGTGAGAGGAAGGAATTTCGACAAAGAATGAATCATTTAGAATACCTTTTCTTTAAGGAGTAATGCACATCATTTCTTCTCTAGAGCAAAAACACCCCCCCACCCCCGCGCACTCCTAACTGTTGATGTATAAAGAAGAGCTGATTTTCCACTAGACCTTCTTAGTAGTTACTAATAAATATACTAAACTGCCATCTAGAGGTTGAGCACTGCAGCAAGTCTGTTACATAATGTGATCCTTTTTGGAAAACACATACCATCCTACACTCACACAACCTCACCAAGACATATAAACAAGTGCATACACACCCGACACATAGCAAATTAGAAGCAACAGTATTATTTTAACTTAGTACAGTTCCATTTTGAGACAATAAGTCATAAAGAAAAGCATAACACTTTTTATCTTATATAGGATATATATACAAATAATGGGTCACCACATATATAATTTGAAAACAGAATCTTCCTCTACCAGCCCCTTTGCACATATACTTAATGCACCTGTATTAACTCTTAGTTTATAGTGGACTTGAAAAATCATTAGACTATAGGAAAAGGAACAACATCAAAATGGAAAAAACATGCTCAAAGAAACATCCACCAAAGCAAAGGTTCAACATAAGAACAATGAATTCCAAGGTACTGGGGTTGAGAAAAAAAAATTTCCAAAAGCACAACTTTCGCCAACACAGAACTGCATCAGAGTATTATCATATTCCATCTTCAAAATAGTCCTGCAAGGATAGTATGATAAGCCCTGGACCAGAGTCACACAGCTAGTAAGGGGCAGGTCCCAAACTGAAATTCAAGGCTGTTTGCATCTTTTACCTGCATTTTGCAGTCTGCCATAAAAAGATCCTTGAAATGAGGGTGGTAGCTGATTGGAGGGTTTGGTTAGACCAAAGGTTAGACCTTTTCTTAGGTCTTCTGTTAATCTTCTAAGACTCCACTATTCTTACTTTAACCAACCTTTCATTTTCCTGGAATTTTTTTCACCCAACCTTATACTGGAATGCAGAGTATGTGAGTACTTGCTCAAGTCTTAACTTAAATAACACCTAACATGATTAAGCTCCTGTAGTATCTTACAAAACAGTTCACCAAAGTCCTAAAAATAAGAACAAAATTGTCTAACTCAAACATTACTCTTCCATAAGAAACAAAACAAAAAAACCCCATGCACATAGTACTAAATTAAAAACTGTAGAAAATGATGTTATCATGCCTCTGGAAACAAATTACTTGACACACAAATTTAGAGTTGAACAGAGGTATACAAAACATACCTAATTTGACAACCAGCTAACCGCTACCAAGAAGAGCTCATACACTGTGCAAGGGCACAGTACACACAGTGGGACGACAGGAGAGTTGATAGTGGGTGTGGCCCCTCAGGTTGATGCTGGTCAGAGGAAACCGTCTTGCTTTACCTGTTTGTGGGAAGCCTGCACTAGGAGGACTTCAGGTTTAGTTTGAAAGCAAAATCAGGTGACAGCTTTTAAGAAGGAAAGCCCAGCAGATTCATAGTACTTCGTTAAACTTTCTACCTCCACTGTTGGTAAAATCTATGGCACGCGGTTATGCTTCATCAATGAGGGAAGGAGAGAAGGAGAGGAAGAACAGGTTCAGAGTATTCCGGTCATGCCATCAATCTCTGTATGAACAGAAGAATTACGTCGCTGTGTTTCTTACATTTGTCCTATGCTTTCTGGTCCTCCAAGTTTGCTGAAACACTCAACATCCCAGTTTATACCTTTAATTGCATGAATGTGTATGTATATGCATTTGTGTCTGCTCTTTCTACAATCAAAAGCAAACCCCGAGCAGGTAAGGACTGTGCTTGTCTTGGCCCCCATGCCAATGCCAGGAATGGGGCGTGTAGTACCCCACGTAATGTCTCCAAATGTACAGACTTCTGTTGGAGTCAGCTAGTCCTGGAAAAAATAAAGTATTCTAATTGTTTCCTTTCCTCAAGTATAAACACCTCCTCTCAAGAGACTACATTGATTCAGTGCATCAAAACGAAGCCTTTTGTTTCTATTACTTTCCATATGGTTTAATGGCTCCTCCCGGAAAACATATGGGAGAAAATATCCATGTGTCACATCTGTGAGAAATTTCTTTAAACAAATCCAGAGATGCTGGGAGGTAGACTCCACCATGATCCTTTAGCTTGAACAAATATTTTCCTTACTTTTGCTCATTAATTTCCATAGGATGCTACATGATGGAGTTAATTATTTAGAGTGACTAAAGAGAGGTCCCGATTGGCAAGTATTAGTAACTCACATACCACTACCACTAACAGCTACTTTTAGATGGAATCCCATTTCTACCCATGAATTTTACACTGAACTCCCTCAAAAAGAGGTGGCATACTTTAAGGAAGAAAATGATAAATCTAGTCCTTATTCAATTAACCAACATAACATACAGACCTTCAAATGCTTGGTGCTATGGCAAGATAATTCAAAAAACACCAAAGATTGTTTCTATATTAAGACATAAGAATGATTTTTTTTTTCTAAGCTAGAGAAAGGTTAGGCTACCATCAAGACGATGCAGAGTAAGGAAGATAATTTATGTCAACATGCTGTTTGTGAAGTGGGGCTTCTTCAACAAGTATGTGCTGGCCCATCCATCTAAAAGGCTGTCAGGGATACCGCTGATTGATTGAGAGAGGTCCTCCCTATTCAATACTGGGTTCGGTTCCTCTGCTAGGACAGATTTAACAAAGTACCACAAACAGGGTGACAACAACTACAGAAATTTAGCAGCTCACAAGTCTAGAAGTTGTGAAGTTCAAGAGCAAGCAGTTAGCAGGGTGGGTTCCTTCTGAGGTATGTGAAGGAGAATCCTTTCCATGCCTCTGTCCTAGATCCTAGGGGTTTACTAGCCATCTCTGGTATTCTTTGGCTTGAAGACATATCACCCTTATCTCCGCCTTCACGTTCACATGATGCTTTCCCTGAGTACATATCTGTCTCGGTATCTAAATCTCTCCTTTTTATAAGGACATTGGTTACACTGAATTAGGGCCTACCCTCATGACCTAACTTTAACTTGATGACCTCTGGAAAGAGACTATTTCCAAATAATTTTGATTTTTAGACACTGGGGATTAGAATAGAACTTCAACATATGAATTGAGGGATATACAATTCAATTCTTAATAAACAACTTCTAAGAAAGTAAGAAAATACTCCTCTTTGTACCATATTGTGGCAACATCCTACAACTACTCCAAGTCATACACACTCATTTAAAGCCTTATAATAGTCTTAATGCTAGAGTCCTGAAATGGAATTAAAAACAAAAACAGAAGACGAATTCAAAGCAGTATCACATCAATTTAATGGACAAGATATCTTGGCCTAAACAACCTTTCACTTTGGAATTGAAGAAAGCCACAAGAGTTTCTACTAATGTTAACTTTTCAATGTTGGTAACAACAAAACCCTTTTGAAGGAAAGATATGAAAATATCAGCCTGTGACATATTTACTCAGAACAGACCAGGGGTCTTCAACAAATTCTTGGGTCTGAACCTCCCCTAAAACTAGTTCTGAGAAAAGGAATCGAAGAAAGGCACTGGAGAATAAGGGACAGATAAGATGTGAATATGTGGGATTAGGTAATTATGTGAAGTTACTATAGAAGGCTGTAACATACTGAGAAGAGACGATAGGCCTAGTTGATATACCAAAAGAAAAGCAATTAGATACAAGAATTAAAAGTAGATTTCTGAAATGTATTCAGTTTACAGAGAACCTCAGACATAAAGTTCAAGAACTATGGATCTAAATCTCATACCTCTGAATTAACAGTTAATTGGATTCCCAGCTTTTTCATGGGTCAAAGAGTCACAACACTTCTTCCTTTAGGACATAAATGTCAGAGCTTAACCCCTTTTCATCAGTATTTCAGGAAGAACAAATTAACAGCAATGCATTGTCATACAATGAAATCAACTGATAAATACCCCATTGCTTTCTGACTCATGCTAGTCTCTCTAGAGAAAGAGAAATGAGTGTTACCTTAAAAATAACGGGGAGAAGAGATGTACCCCCCCCAAAAACATAGCATTCGTGGGACACCTGTGTGCAATGTGCCCAGTGCCTATGCTCTATCTGTACTGCCTCTTTAAACTGTTAGCCATGTGAGGATCTCCTGGAGGTCACAAGGCAGTAAATATAAGAACAGAAGCTAGTTTGCAGCTATAGTTCATCCATTTGTTTATGATGCCATGTGCAAGTGAGTATAGTGAGAAAGTACTTCTCAGATTTCACATCTAGCAAGTTGAACACTCAGTGGTATCCCTGAAACCCAAGTAATGATAGCCCTGGGCTTAACGCTGGAAACGTTTCTAACATCCTCAGTTTGCGGCAGCAAGGTGCCCTGCAGTGAGTGCCCATGCACCTTGGTTCAAATCCCTCCTGAGCCCAAGGGAAGACTCACACCTCTGAACTACAGATTCCTCACCAGTAATGTGAATTAACTGGAGCACAGTCCTCCTAGACTGTAGTGAGGATAACATGAGAATGTATGAAGAGTGTTCGGCTTCTACAGAGTGTTCTCTTACTGCTGGATCCCTCACCACTCCTCCACCTTTAGCTTAAAAAGTGAATTTTACCATGGTTGCTGCTGTTGCTTTTTTCCTGGTCATCTGTTACGAGAGACTGGAAATCACCTCTTCTACTAGCTATATTCTTCTCCTCCATATGGGTAAGATTTAAGTTCCTTCATAAAGAAGCCTCGTTTGGGGGGGTTTCTGTTTTGTTTTACTGTCATTCCTAGTTACAGTGTTTTTAGTAAGGAAACATTTTCATACTCTGAAAAATCTGTATCGTGAAAAGCATGGTGTTTACTTGCACCCATTATTAGTGAGAATAAAGGACAAATGAAGGGCTTATTCCAAAAGTGGATTTCAGAGTCTCTCCAGGAGGATCAGAAGGACTGTGTAGGTCTGGGGCCAAGAAGCTGTAGTTCTAATGAGCACCGCATGGATGCTGAGTGCAGGTATTTCTCACCACACAGTCAGACATGCTGATGTAATCAACTGAAAAATATTGACCAGCTAGAATATCACTTCCTAAAAGCTATAGCCTCCGTTAAACACACACACACACACAAACATAAAATATCAGCACTAAGTCTAAAAGATACAAGTATTCAGAATAATCCTAAAAACCCACCATGTCATATATTTTAAGTCAAAAAATACTTTCGCATGCATGTGTACCTTAATAGAGTAAAACACTAATAGCTGCTACATAAACATTTATAAATAGAACAACTTCCCTTTTACTTCTACATTTCCTAAGTGCTAAACTTGCATTTTGTCCCTCCACCTCTAGCCATTCAGGTACAGCTGAGGTATCAGAAGGCCCAGGTTGGAAAAGCAGTGGGAATCAACTCCTTGCTAAAGCACACTGGGGAAAAACCAAGGTGCAGGAATCTTCCAGAGGAGAGAACTCTGGGCAGAGTTCCCAGGAATGTTGCCAATGAACCCATGGAAATGTTTTTCCTTCCCTCCTTAGTCCCTTCCTGGATGGGTAAGAAAAATGCAGAAAGACACTAAGTCAAAACAGGAGACAGATAAGGAAAAATGCTGCCCAACTATAACCTAATCTTTGAGATCAAAGATAATGGCCTATATAAAAAACAGAGAAGTTTTTCATACATGTTCTATGTTATTTTAGGTAAATGTTAAGAGACACAGAAGATGCTCAAGTTCAGAAAACAAAGTTTCTTAAACTCTCAGGTGCTAGAAACAGGATGCATGCATGGCATACCTAACAGGGCCATATGGGAAAGAGCCAGCAGCCACAGGGCTACTTGGTAGAGTTATGATAGGACAGCCTAGCTGGTGGTTCCTGTTGGAGTTTCCAAGGGAAAGGCAAAGCACGGCAGCGTCAACAGTTGATCCGCTAGCTTGAATAATTTCAGGGGGCTCTAAACTATAGGAGTGGCCCTCCTTGCCTGGTACCTGAACCTCAGATAATTAAAGCAAAGGAATATTGCCTCTTGGGATTTAAGGGTCCCGGTAGAGGAAGCCCGGCTCTGAGTCGGTTAATTTGCATATCAATGGCACGCTCCAGGCTCTGCTCTTTGCTATCTCTAAGAATTAGCTAGCTCTGGAAGGGACAATCTCTCCCCAGCCAGAAGGGTTTTTAAGGTGTCCTAACACCACAATATACAGAAAATTTAAATATAAGCAATACAACAGAACTAGCTACTCACCTCCTGCTTCCTAAGAGGAAATTTAGCAGCCTCTTTCTGAACCCAGACTAGACAACAACTTAGGAGAAATGCACTTCCCAAACCCTCTCAGTATGTTCTTTGTGACACATTTGCCTTCAGCTTATAATTGGGACATACAAAGGTTTTAAGGTTATAATCAAGGGAAAAGATGGTAGGAAGTACTCGTGAGGTGGAAATGAGACGGAGGCACCACGATGAGTTTTAATTGCCTAAAAAGCAACTCTCTAAAACTTCTGGGAAAACTTCTGAGGAAGAAAACAGGAAACAATTCAGTTTCAGAAATCATTTCTGGGCTGGTTTTCAAATAAGGGACAGCTGCAACATGAGGCACACCTTCTTCCAAATAACCAAATAGATGATAGTCTCTAGAAATAGTTGACAAGCATCAAACAACTAACTCTGCTTTTAAACATATGTGTCTTCTCCACCTCTTTCATGGATGCCAACAATGTGAATTCCCTTAGATTCCATACTGAAAACAGAGATGCATGCAGGTGCTTAGAGTATCCTGAGTTAGGATTTGTTTAAAATCAAGAATAACCAATTTCAGTGTGAAGGAGACACTGTGCAATTCCCCTATGCTACCGTAGTTTAGCCTATGTCCTCGTGCACCATTTCCCTATTACCTTCCCACATCCCCAAACACAGTGAAGACCTGGAGTACTTTCTTTTCTTTATAAATTAGTTTACTTCTCATCATTCAGAGTCTAACCTTATAAAATAATCAAGTCTGGTGAACGTCAGGACAAGCTAATTAACAAATAACAGCTAACACTTGCTGAGCGTTTATTATTTGCCTTCCTGCCAAGCATTTTACGTGCATTATCTCCTTAAATCCTTACAATTCTAGGAACTAGGTACTATTACTAGCTTCATTTTCCAGATAAGGAAATCAAGGCCCTGAGAGATTAAGTAGTAATAGCAAAAAGTCACATGGCTATGAAGCAGCAAAGTTCAAATTTAGGGCCCAGCTGCCTAACTTGAGAGTCCAAGGTATAATGATTAAATGCTAAAGAGATGAGGTAGTTTTCATGAACTTCTGATTAAAGCAAAAGTGCATGCTCCCTTCATAGAAGCTCGAGCAGCCTCCAGCAGCCACACTGCAGGGAGACAACAGGGCATTAGAAGGCATCCCAAACCTGCCAACACCCCAGAAGGCACCCAGTCTCTCCATCTTCTAGAATCGGGAAAAAGTGGCCCTAAGTAAATGTCCCAGAAAGGACAGAAGTACTGGCTTCACAAAACTGGGTGTGTGTGTTGGGGGGTGGGGGGCGGGCGTTTGAACAAAGGAGAGAAATGGCATTATAAGAGAATCATGCTGAGATTTAAGGATCTCTAAGGCTGGCACTGTTGATCTTGAACAGACAGCACATATAAGCTTAACACGTGGCTTTCACTCAAGGAATTAACCTGTTGCCAAGTAAAGTGTTTCAAAGAATTGGAACGTTGTCAAACTAGCTTAACACCATGAAATGGTACAACTTAATGAGACTCCATAAATATTGAGGACTACAACACACAGCTCCCTCTGCAAAAAGTGATTTTACAAGTGGTTCACGGTCTTTCCTGGGCATATATACACACTGGTAGGTGAAATGCTACAACTAAAAGCTATCTTTTTTTAACTGAGTACAACTTGTTCCATCGTTCATTTTACCTGATTCCTTTTGGACCATTTTTTAAGTTAAAAAAAATAAGTATTTTTAAAGTAAAAAAAATCTCAAATAGCTCATATAATCATGCTAAACAGTTTTCTTTAAACATCTACTCCACCTCCTAAGATAACAAACATTACTTCTCAGGAAAGCCCTAATGTTAAAGCAAACCAAACCAGAGGCTCAGCACTGAACCTACAAGACAGGAGAAGATATGCTGATCCTTGCAGACTAGTAACTGGTCTGAGGTCTATTCTAAATTGAGTATTTGGAAAAGGTGGGGTAGTGGGGATCAGAGGACAGAAAAGCTCTGACTGAATGGAAAAGGTAAAAAATCCAAATAATCCAAATAAAAATCCCAGTAATATCTGCTCCTGAGCAAAGTGTGACAGCTACTCACCTGTCTACTGCTTCTACGTCAAAGCAAAACCTCTTCTCGATAGAGTCTGTTTTCCGCCGGGTGCAGGATTTCAGGGTGACAGATTCATCTTCTCCCTATTGGGAGAATACAGACTATCAAAATGAGGCCCGACCACAGGCTATGTTATATGCCTCTCCAGCATTCCACAAACACGCCACATCAACCAGAGTGATCACCCATCTTCTCAAGCCTGAGTGTTCATGACACACAGGAAGGTGGAATGTTGACCAAAAACCTTCCCTCACCCATAGCCTCTCACAGCTAAAGCCTGTAAACCAAGTTTTACTTTGAGCCAAATCTCTCTTTTTTTTTTAATATTTTATTTATTTATTTGACAGAGATCACAAGTAGGCAGAGAGGCAGGCAGGGAGAGAGGAGGAAGCAGGCTCCCCGTGGAGCAGAGAGCCCAATGTGGGGCTCGATCCCAGGACCCTGGGATCATGACCTGAGCTGAAGGCAGAGGCTTTAACCCACTGAGCCACCCAGGTGCCCCCAAATATCTCTTGTTTTAATTTGGTTCTAGAATATCATAACGGTACAGCATCAACCCATGCTACATAATCTCTTGTTGGCAATGTTTGCAACAGGTTTAATTTGTGGATTTTTAAAATTTTATTTATTTATTTGACAGAGAACATGAGTGCAAAAGCAGAGGGATGGGCAGAGGGGGAGCCAAAGGGGAGGGGAAAGGGACAAGCAGTTTCCTCACTGAGCACAGTGCCTGATGGGGGACTCGATCTCATGACCCTAAGACCATGACCTGAGCCAAAATCAAGAGTTGGACACAACTGACTGAGCCACCCAGGCACCCCGAATTTGCAGGGCTGATAAGGGTTAAACGAGATGACCTGCAGATCTCCTGACTCTGAGTTTCTATGTTTCACTGCTTTCACTTTTTCAGAAAGGCCTTCCTGGACCAGGTCAAATATCCCAAGACATGTTCACATAGTACCATGAACTTCGTCTTTCACACAGCACTAATTGTAGCTAGAATTGTCCATTGATGGGGGCGATGATTCCAATCATGTCTCCCTCCTCCTTAGACTGAAGCTCCCTGAGGGCCGGGACTGTGTCTGTTCTTGCTGATTCCTATGTTCCCAGAGCCCATATAGGCCCTGGAACAGAATAGATGCTCAATAAGTAAGTTCTTAACAGCTTCAGAGGTGTAAGTAATGTATAATAAATTGTACATGTCAATTTTTGAGTTTTAACTTCTGTATCTCTCCAGAAAATCAAGACCACAATCAAGCTAATGAACATTTCCATCATCCCCAGAAGTTTTCTTATCTGTTGAATTCCATTCCTCCACCCAGTGTACCTTCAGGCAAATAGTGAATCTGCTTTCTTGTCATACAGATTAGTTTGCATATTCTATCATTTCATATAAATGAAATCACACAGTATGTGCCCTTTTATTTCTGACTTTTTTGACTTGGCACAATTCTTTTGCAATTCACGTATGTTGTGCAAATCAAGAGTTTGTTTCTTTTCACTGCTGAGTAGTATCCCTTCGTACAAAGGGAATCCAACACTTTCCTCACAAAGTGCTCTTTTATTGCCTAAAAACATAAGGGTTTCTGTCCCTGATTTCTTCTCTTTTTCCTTATATAAGAATGTAGGGTTCCTGTTTCTCTTGCCTTTGCCAATCTTTTTCTCTAAACAAGGGGGAAAACTAGTAAACTTGCCTAATTTGTTGAAATAGGAAACGTGACTTCCTATGATAAAACTTAACCACCCCCTAGTCAAAATACCACACAAAACACAGAAGACCTAGCAAGAGACGGTTTATATTCACCAGCTTTACATCTACTGTGTTTCTTAGGAAGTGGAGAATAGCAGGTGGAAAGGTCCTGTGGTCAGGGTCCATGGAGCCTGGGAGGAATCGAAAGCCAGCTAGTATGGTTCAATCCCAGAGTGAAAGGCAAACTGGTATGAAAGAGTCTGAGGGAATCAAGAGCCAAATCATACACATTGTGATCCAACAACCTGAGAGCATGGGGGAAATAATGAAGGGTTTTAAGCAAGGGAAGGGACAAGGTCAGCTTTGGACTGCTCCAGACCTCACACAGAGAGAGCTGCCTCATCTCAGAGGCTGGGATACAGGAGAATTCTCTTTTGCCACACACAGTCTAATCTCCAAGATGGTGGAACAAATCTGCTCACATATCCTTACCTGAAGCTAAGAGAAAAGCAGGTACTTTTACAGGAAAATAATCCAAATGAAATGGACAGCAAGGTGAAGGAAAGTGAAGTGAAAAAGCATGTTAGGGGAAAAAAAAATCCACCCTATTACCTATGTTAAGTCTACCTCCACCTACTAGGAGAGCTTTGTACAAACACATATATCATATATAAAGACGTCAAATGATTCTCCTGTACAAACCAAGATGACATCACCTCCAGACAGTCAGTCTTCCTATTCCCTCCACCCTAAAGCTGAGGAAATAGAGTGATGTTAAGGACAGCCATTATTTTATATATTTTTCTGTTATTATTGTTACTATTATTACGAGCAGCCACCTCCGATTCAGGAGATGCACACTCCAGAATCAGGGTCTGAGTACTGGCTCTGTAACTCACCAGTTGTACGGCTTTATAAATCACTTTTTCTCTCTAGAGACCTCAATTTCCTCCTCTATGAAGGAGAAAACTGGATTAACAGGATAATATAGGACAATACATGGACTTGGAATAGAAAATACATTTAAGGAATTATTAGGAAAATTAATTATTGTACCACTAAACTCCTAATTTAGAACTCATTGTGTGTCAAGCTCTCTTTTAAGAGTATATATACTAATTCATACAAACTTCTTAACAACCCAGTGAGGTGTTTACTATTAACTCAAAGAAAATGTGAGAGTTCCACACATCCACCGTAATTGGTCTCTGTCATTCACTTTGCAGTGGGATAAGACCAAACAGAAAAAAGTTCTTCTTTGAAGGTTTAGGAAAGCACAAGGTCAAAAGTCCCAAAATAAAGAGTGTGAGAGAATAATTTAGGGATGCTCATTTCTAGAAAGACAGATTGGAAAAGGACTATGGCTCAACCCAGGGGAGCAAGTCTAACTCTATTTCCATTGTATAAAAACTAGGGAATACCCAGTGATTAATGTTTAATATCTCTTCTGACTCCTTAATTTCTTTGTTTCTATGTTTGAACAATGTTGTTTTCCTGACATTACTCCACTCTTAAAATATTAAAAGAGCTTTGGTATATTCTTCTGTAATACATGGAAGGAAAAGAGATGCTCATAAATTCCTGTACTGTGGCCTAAGTAAAAGAAAGCGAGGAAGAGAAATTGGAAGTGGTACAGACTAAGGGGGGAGTCTGATAGAGTAGCCAACAGTAATGACAGATGCATCTAACATTACTGAGTTGGGCAGTCTAATTTCAAAGCTGGTGCTCTTAGCCTCTGCAATGCCTGCCCCTCTGTAATGCCCTCACAAACCCAACATACCACACCACAGTGTGCCACAGAGAGAACCAGAGACGGAATGCTTATTGGGGACTAATTCATCAACATATTAGACACAGCTTAAAAATTATTTAAACATAGAATCAAGGAAATTATGTAGAATGGAATCCAGAGATACAGACAGATGAAAAATATAAATGCTTCTGTTAAAAATAGTTAGCTATCTATCTCCCAAAGGAGTTATGTCCAGAAGGAGACATGGAGAGGAGGCAAGATTCAAAATGATAAATGATAAGAATCTCCCAAAGTTACTAAAAGACACCAGTCTCCAAATACAGTAAGGCCCCACATTCCCAAGAACAAAAGAATGAAAAAAAAAATGGGACCATCATTATGAAATGTAGAAACCAAAAGGAAAAAAATGAAGACATTAAGAGCAGCCAGAGAGAAAAGACACATTACCACAAGAGGAAATGCACTCAGGCTACAGCTAGGGAGCCCAGAGGAAAAGAAAAAGGCACAGTGACAGCAGGGCCTATGGTCAGAGCCGGCTGCAAGAGTATTTCTATCCTAACATTCTTCATGCCATGTGACTGTAATATTCTTCCCATTAAGGGGCTGGTCTGCATGCTCTCCCCACAAAACTGGATGGGCTTGGGTGGGCTTCAACCAACAGAGCAAAAGGAAGGCTGTTTGACTTCTAAGGCTACATGCAGTCCCCGCTTTCATTGCTGGAATATTCACTCTTGACATCTTTAGCTGCCCTGAGGCCACCATGCTGTGAGGAAACCCAAACAATCTCCCACTGAGAAATGAGATGGACAGGGACTGAGACAATACAGAGCAGGGAGGAAAGAGGGAAGAGGAGGAACAAAATCAGGAGAAAAGAAGAGAGCCATGACTGACCAGCCTCTAGTGACTTCAAACCCTCACTGTGCCAGCTCCTACCACCATCTGGTTAGAAGGCCCTGAGAAACCCTGAGCCCAAAGCACCCTTCCAAATGCTTGCCCAATTCCTGACCCACAGAAACTGTGAGAAATACTAAAATGACTGGTGTTGTTTCAAAAATTGCTAAGTTTGGGTACCTGGGTTGCTCAGTCAGTTAAGCCTCTGACTTTAGCTCAGGTCATGATCTCCAAGTCCTGGGATGGAGCCCTGAGTCAGGCTCCTTGCTCAGTGGTGAATCTGCTTGTCCCTCTCCCTCTGCCTTTCTCACTGCATCTCCCCCTGCCTCTTCCCCTCTCCCCCGGCTCATGCTTTCTCTCTCAAATACATAAATAAATAAAATCTTTAGGAAAAAAAGGTTGTTTAAGTTTTTTGGTGATCTGTTATACAGCAACAGATAATCGGGACACCTAAACGATAGCTGACAGCCCTCTTTGTATCAAGTAAGAGTGATATCCATCAATTTCACAGGACAAAGCCATCCAGGGATCTCTATCATCTAAACACATTTGACATACTTAGTAGTATATATTTATGAAATACCAGAATCTTTCTTAGTTGTAGTTCTTAAAAGAACTTTAAGCTAAGAATATTCACTTTGCTATAATTACTGTCTAATTACTGCTATAATTACTGTCTACTATTCCTCCTGGAATTATTGTATAAAAGTAGGAAAATTACAGCAAAGCAATCTTGAGAAAGAAGAACAAAGTTGGAGGTACCACAATCCCAGATTTCCAGATATACTACAAAGCTACAGTGATAGAGCGCCTGGGCGGCTCAGTGGGTTAAAGTCTCTGCCTTCAGCTCAGGTCATGATCCCGGGGTCCTGGGATCAATCCCCACGTTGGGCTCTCTGCTCGGTAGGGAGCCTGCTTCCTCCTCTCTCTCTCTCTGCCTGCTTGTGGTCTCTGTCTGTCAAATAAATTTTTTAAAAAAAAGCTACAGTGATCAAAACTGTATAGTTCTGGCACAAAAAGAGATATATACCTCCATGGAACAGGACAGAGAATCCACAGATAAACCCCTATCTATATGATCTATTAATCTATAACAAAGGAGGCAAGAATATACAATGAAGAAAACACAGTCTCTTTAACAAATGGTGCTGGGAAAACTGGTCAGCCACATGCAAAAGAATGAAACAGGGATATAAAAAGGAATATTACTCAGCCATGAAAAACAATGGCGTACTTCCACTTGCAACAACATGGATGGACCTAGAGGGTATAATGCTAAGTGAAATGGGTCATACAGAGTTAGACAAATACCATATGATTTCATTTACATGTGCAGTTTAAGAAACAAATGAACCAACAAAGAAAAAAATAACTGATGGACAAAAAAACTGACTCTTAAAAATAGAGAACAGGGGCGCCTGGGTGGCTCAGTGGGTTAAGCCTCTGCCTTCGGCTCAGGTCATGATCCCAGGGTCCTGGGATCGAGCCCCGAATCGGGCTCTCCGCGCCGCGGGGAGCCTGCTTCCTCCTCTCTCTCTCTCTGCCTGCCTCTCTGCCTACTTGTGATCTCTCTCTCTCTCTGTCAAATAAAATAAAATCTTTAAAAAAAAAAAAAAAAATAGAGAACAAACTGGTGGTTGCCAAAGGGAAGGTGAGTGGGGGCTGAGTGGAATAGATGAAGGAGTTTAGGAGCACACTTACTATGATGAGCACTGAGTCATGTACACAATTGTTGAATCATTATACTGTATACCTAAAACCAAATGTAATACTGCATGCTAATGATACTTCAGTTAAAAAAAAAAATTTTTAAACAAGAAAAGAAAATGACAATGACACATTGAAGGTGTTGCTATACATACGCATTATAACCTTCCTATTTAGCCAAGCAAATCAAGCATGAAATTTTAAACATGAACTCACCCCCTTTCCTCCTGACTTTTGGTCAAATGGTACCATGGTGATTTGTTTGGAATCCCGTTGATATGTACAGTAGTGCTTCACCCAAGAAGTTCCAAAGTGACCTGCAAGGTAGTATTTCCCATGAAACATCTCAATGTGTCAAACACACACTGGAAACACACACAACCCATAACCCATAATGCTCACCTACCCTTAAACCATTTCTCGGGGCAATATAGTCTCCACCAGCTAGACTGGAATAGGCAGAAATCTGATCCCACAGGCTGGAAATGGAATTGACCCCAAGCTTTCCCCAGGGACCAAGGAAAACTGTTTCCCACTAAATGCAGAATCCAATGAGTCTTAAAATACAAGGAAAGTAGAGGTTCCCTGGGGAAATTAATTCACTTTCCCATCATCAATCTCCACTTGAAGTTTCCTTTCTCCCCTGACAGGAGTAAGATGACTGAAGAAAGAACACAGAAAAGCTCCTCGAAGTGCCTGTCACTGTTCCCATCTGGCATGATGACTTCATGCTTCCCACACAGCCACTATGCAACTCTCTGCAAAGACATACAGGGGTTCTGACCTACTGCCAAACCCCTAATCTGTACTTTAGCAGAAGTCAAGATTGATCTGAAAAGCAGACAGGCAAACTCTGACATAGAGATGTAAATGGAAGTAACTATAAATACCCAAATGTAATCTAAGGAGTCTGTCCCTCAGTATTATCCCTCAGGGAAGACGGAGAATGCCCCTCAGTCAAATCCTAACAGTCTCTGATTTTACCTGGTGGTTGGCGAATTACCTTATTTTGAATAACAAAATATTATTAGGGAAAGAAAGGATAATCAGCATTATTACCCTCCAAGGCCCTCAATCAACACTTGCCTTAGATGCTTACAGAGATCACAAAGCAAAAATGTTAACTGGGTTTTTTTTTTTAAAGTAGTAATATGAGATTTAATAAAGATTTTGTAGTTCTTTTTCAGGGTTTCAGTGCCCATAGCAAGTGTTGAATAGCACTTAGGAAACTAAAAAAGTAAAAAGCAACACAGTAAGTATCTACATTGAAACATCAAAGACAAAAATACCAACCATTCTAACTTATTTTTGTGGCTCAGAGAAAAAAATCCAAGGACAGAACAACACAAAGATTCCTCAAGTTCTGTATCTTAAACCATTTGATTAGCCAAAGAAATAAGGATAGTACTGGATTTGGATTTAGCCTACTGAATAGAACAGAAATCCTTAATTCCATCCTGACAACAAAAAGATGGATGGATGGATGGATGGATGGATGGATGGATAGGAAAGGAGAGAAGAGAACGAGGAGAGGGAGGGCAGTGGCCTCCTTGCAGTACACTAAATGGCAACTAATAAACATGGAGGAGTGACACAGCTGAGAAATTGCCATTTTGCAACCATCACAGTAACTATCCGTTTAGGTAAGAACTGCCAGTGGATGCTAGGTGGGGACAAAGCTTGATGAGAAAGATAGAGTCTTAAAGGGTCTCCCCATAGACTGTTAATGAGCTACAAGGGAAGAATCTTGACTGTACAGTGGATAAACTAAATGATACTTTGACTGACCAAAATTAGTATCACCAGTGAGGGGCAGACGGCCATTCTGTGCCACTAAATGTGGTACCCAGAGAAGAACATAAATATTACTTATGTAGGATTTGACAAGGGATCCCTAAACTGAATCTAATCACTGGGAAACATGAGACAAACCCACACTGAAGAAAATTCTAGAAAAGAACTGGCTTATACTCTTCAAAAATGTCAATGTCATGAAGGACAAAGAAAAGCGGAGGAATTATTACAGAGTAGATCATGACAAGTAAATGCAGTACGAAATCCTATCTAGACAAAAGGAAAAGAAACTGCTTTATGAGGGCATTACTGGGACAACTGACAAAACTGGAATATGAACTGTCATTTACATTAAGTACTTTATTAATGTTAAATTTTCTAGATAAAGTAACTATACTGTGGTTACATAAAAAGAATATTCTTATTTTTGGAAAATACATACTAAAGAAAAGGAGCATGGAGTATGGAATCTGTTCCAAAAGGATTCAGAAAAAATGGCAATGTGTGAATGTCTCTGTGACTGTTATGTGAGTATATACATACCCGGAAAAAGAAAAAAACCTTTAATTGTGGGAAAATTGTAAAAATTCATGCATCTAGATAAAGGGCATATGGCTGTTCATTATACTCTTCTTGCAATTTTTTATTCAAGGTTCAAATTATTTCTAAGCAATAAGTTACCCAAACTTTCAAATAAAAAGAGCTATATCCCACTGATATGCTCTAGACTCACATGTTTGAGAGAAAATCTCGTTCTAATGATAATCAAGACATTCATGTTTTAAAAGGCACGTGAAGTGTTTGAATAAAATTGGATTATTAATGTGAGTGCAGATTTCATATATGTAAGTGAATAATATTAACAAATTAAGTATTTTAAGTGGACTCTGAACTATATTCAATTAACCTTAAACTTTTTGGGCTGGATCTTCTCATTAGGCAAAAAAGTTAACATCTTATATTGAGGCTTATAGAAAACCCAATACTACAGTACCTTCCACTTCTTACAAACCTCAACAAGCTCATCCCTGTAAGAATAAAGGGCATAAAACCCCTCAAGATGTCCAATACGTCCAACCTCAAACCCCACTACTGCCCCCATTGTCACAAGGCAACAATTTTAGGGCCAAGCAAACTTTTGAGCAATCACTAGCTAGAATAATCACTGAAATCAAGTGTTTTGTTCCATTAGTAAGCTCCTAGGAATGAAGACATTGCCTTGCCCTAAATCAACAAAAGGACAGTAAAGAGTACGAAACCCACAAAAATCTGGGAGGAGTAACACGTCCAACTAAAAAGAAAAAAAAAAAAGAAAGAAACAAAAATTAAAGAAAAAAAATTGACTTTCTTCTATCACTAGCACTCTATGAGCTAAGTCTGGAAGTGCTACCCTCACAGCGCGGCCCCATCAAAAAGCCTTTCCCCAGGCCTTGCACAGTAGTCTGTGAGTCATCACAGAGAAGTCTGGGTGAGCAGCACCTGGTGTTTCTTTCCTTGACATCTCATGGGCAGGACAATGGATTTCTCTTCCTAACACTCAGAGTGAGTTTGTGTTTCTACTCATAAAATTTAAGTATTGAAATGACAGCAACTGAATAAAGTGGGGAGAGGGCCTAAGTTATGAATGTTTGGTCCCTGCTGAAACAAGTCTTGAATGGAACAAATTCACTCCATAGTAAGTCCACCCAAGGATATGACTACTAACAGATGATAAGGTCAAGCATGCAAGGCCCTTCCAGAGCCTCTATGCCAAGAGTGTGATAGATAAAGCCATGCTAAGGGTGCAGACATGTCAAGTGTGACACTACAGAGAAAAAACACCACCATAGAGCCTCAATGAATTCCAGGTTCCCGAGGGAATTTCCAGTTACAAAGAAAACAGAACCCATCATGAGGAGGTAGACAAGACCTCTGGATACCTTTCCCTTAAAAAACTCAACTATGGACTACTCTCATTCACCCAAATCTACATTTATAGAAGCTGTGCTCTAGGTTAGGCACTACTAACTATACCCTCTACCTCCTGGGTAAAAGGCATGCGTGTGCCCCAAGCTATTGTTTGCCACCAACACTCACGTTTCTCCTGAACGTACAGATACCCTTCCATGGTGTAGGGACTGATGGTCTTGTGCTCAAGGGGGTTCTCCTTCATCTTTTTCATCAGTGATTCCACTTCTGACCTGGTGCCTTCGAAGCGATTTCTTGTCTAGGATGAAAGGCATTTTATTTAAATCAAAGAAAGGAAACCTTGTTCCCATCTCTAACAATCCTCAACATCAACCTATGGAAACCTAAAACCAGGTAAGGAACATTCAACCACCTAGGAATTGGGCAAATATTCACGTTCAAGATGTACCCTTTGACCTTAAAGTCCTATACAGAATGACTCTCAAACTGTCAAGACCATCAAAGTCACCTGGAGAATGTGGAGAAAATACAAATGTCCAGGCCTCGCCCCCTAAAGATTAATTTATTACCTCTGGACCTAGAAATGTGTATTTTAAACAAGCATCCCAAGGGACCCTGATTCAGATAGTTCATAGAATGGTCCCCAAGGCCCTGCTTCACTATGTGGCTGGCTTTCAGAACAGAGGGACTTATTTCTCCAACTGCAGGAATGCCACTTGCTGATGGTTCATAGGTGGTTCCCTCCTCAAAAAGGGAGCATCCTCACTCAAGGTAACTCCTTTCCCCCAGTGCAACCTGCACACCATGACTAGTCAAGGCTAGGGGCAAAAGGGGAAGGGGTCCAAAGTCTGGTACCCTTGCTTCTATTGGGGCCACCGTGAAGGTTCTTATCAGCTCCAGGACACCCCAGGGCATTGACTGAGGCCTCCCAGCTCAACTTCTCCTGCAGGGGTCTGCTGCCCTCTCTCACACAGGTGATTCTGCTGACGTTACTCCCCTGTAAACCTGCTACATGTAAACCTCCACTTCCGAGTCTACCTTCTGAGGAAGCTGGCCTAAGGGGAAGCCATGCTTTGTGAAACCTTGTCCTCTGCAACTTCCTGTTTTCCGAAACAACACAGAGAACCATGGCAGGGCAAGCTTTAGGCTTCTAAACCCATGCAATACAACTCACAAGGCAACACTTGGGTTTCTTTTCTACACAGCATCATCTAGAGACAAAGACAACATGCAGACTAATATAGCCAGCCACACAGTGAAGTAGGGGCTTGAGATCAATAACTGCTAACCAAAGGACCCTTAGTACAATTCTGAGCACCAAAAGGTCCCGCTGGTTAAAATTTGGGGAAAGAGATGGAGTAAAAGGCTCTGACTTGGATTTCCTGTGAGCATTATTGAAAGTTGAACAAGATCATATCCTCTGAGTGGAGGCCAGCATGTATGCCCCACCCCCAACCCCTGAACACCCTCCAAGGTCTCTTGTGGCCAAGTAGCTAGATGCACAGAAGGAGGCCAGACCTTGCACTGCCAAAGGAAATCCTGACTCTGGTGCTACAGATTTAAAACAAAAATATCAGCAGGACTTCCGAGAACATAAATAGTGCTTAGAAATAATGGAAAAGAGGATGATGCTCTAACCTGGGGCCACCAAGCACCCTACAAATACCTGCCCCCAGCTGCCCTTTGAACCCAAGCAAGACCCATCGTCCTCATCTATGTTCCAATCCAAATATGTGATCTCTATGCAATCAGACCCATACTTTGTGTTCTTTCCTTTCCTCAACCAGGGAAAGGAAGCCTATCCCTTTGCCCACTCACATTCTGTATGCTAATGGTCAATTCAGTCTTGAAGTCGCTGAAATCTTTGGCCAGCTCATAACCATGGTGATAGAAAGTGAAGAGTCCTTGCAAGAATGCCAGTAGCTGTAATGAAAGAAGGGCAGAGTCCACATTAGCATGCTGAACAGGTATTATGCAGCTTTAACCTGAGTTCCAAACCTTGATCTTAAAAGCTAGAATACAGTAATAAAAATGGCTATCATCTACTGAGTTTACTTGTATGCCAGGCACTGTAACATATGTCTGCTCTCACTAAATGCTCCTAACAGCCTAGCGTGTAAGTCCTACTGTTGTCTCCATTTCCATATTGAGAAAGCAAGTTCAGAGAGGTTAAGTAACTTGCTCCAAAACACAAAATAAGCAGCAACCAGGATTTGAAACCAGGTCTCCTCACCATCAGCATCCAAGCTCTTAATCGGAGCCTCAGTACCTTCAAAGAAAATCATTTCTTCAGAAATTGAAGACCAGTCTCCTTCAAGTCCAACTCAGTCTCCATCAAATACATCTGTAGCATCAGGTTACCACACAGAAAAGTGTAGTTATATTGACAGCCAACAGAAAGAGGAGAAGAGGAAGATGGTATGTCCTGAGTTCGCAGTATATAACAGGCAAAGCTAAATCAAAGAAAATCACCCGGCTCAGACTTCAGCTCAAGTGTGCTTCTGGGCTGTCCCTAAACTATCCACAGGTAAACACTAGGGATGCTATTATTAAAATATTCCCATGTTCCCACATCTTCAGTTATGACGGTTCCCCTAAATTATCATCCCCTTGAGCTAAAAGGTACTAAATCCATTCACTTTGTAGTCTTGTATTCAGTGAAAAGTGAAAACATCTATTCAACCTGATTCTCACAACACACCTTCACACTCTGAAAACTATGAATATTCCCTCCCTGCGCTCCGCCAGTCTTCACTTCTCCAGGCTCAACCAATGTTCCTACCTTATTTCCTTGCAGAACCTACACACAAAGCTACTGTTGTTAGGTTTCCCTGGCCCCTTCCCAAGTTCTAGGCCTCCTGCCTCAGTTCCAAATCTCAACCTGGAGAAAGGATTGTAATAAAAGCCTCAACAAGGTTTTAGACAAACCAGAACTTTACCTTGTCACAAGTTCTGTTGTACTGCATTTGGGGACTCCATCCCTGTTCTAACTCAAGCTTTTCAACTCACATTCTCTGAGTAGTCTATTCTAACCTCCCTGATCTGCCTCTAACACATGTTACATCAAGATGCAGCTGCCTTGCTTTATATCGGTATTTGATTTTCCAGTTCCTAAAACGAACATACTAGTAATTAAACATATTCTCACTTTATTTTTCACCTAACTCTCCTCTTCTGAGAGGTAGTCCTAACAATGATGGCAAGGGAAACTCAGCCCACCCCTGTTCGTCTCCCACCTGGCTTGTGGCAGGAGTGGGAAGCACTAAGGTAGGTGCTACTCTACCTGAGTTAGAGCAAAGAATGGTTTTTGGATTGAGCCACATGCCCAGGTCAGTTGATCAAAGAGCTCTGTACTGTGAGGTAAGGCAAAACCCTGCTTTTAAATAATATGATAACCTACCACTACTGTCTCCAGGGCAACTATCCCTTTAGATCCTTATGGGAGGTCAGAAAGCAGGCCTTGCTGGGTCAAAGATATCTGGCTCAAAAAATATCTTGTGACACCATATACAGATCACTTATATAAATCAATGAATGAGTGGTAAACCACATAGAATCACCAAAGACTAATAATAAATTCTTTTCTTGAAAGATGTTGGAAGTTATTGAACTTCCACTATATAAAATACTTTTTTTGAAAGGAAAGCTTAGGCTCTCCTTTCCTAGATGGCTCCAGTAATAGAGAAGAAGAGACACTTACGCCAAACCTAGTGTCAGCGTTCACAGTGAAAACTATTGTTTCTTATCTTTTCCTCCCCTCCACCCCTTGCCCTCCATTTTTGAATGCTGTGCCCATCACTTTTCCAAGGCACTGAATCATCCACTCCTACAGAATAATACAGAAGATAAGCAGCTAATTCTAAAGTCATTTCTCCTGTTAACTCTGATTTATCTTCCACTTAAAGTCAACAGGGCCTCTCTTGCCCAAGGTAATTAAATATCTTCCAACAGCTCCCTAGGACACCACCCGGGCGTGCACACAAGTACTCCAAGGCAGAGAGTTCCTAGTATTTATTTTGGTTTTCACTTCCTTTGCTATCATGCTTGATTGTCCGCTTCTCTATGGGAAATGATTCCATAGATATTGTTATCTTTGGCCCACTTCCCTTCTCCCCTGGCAGCTTCTCTCTTCCCCTGGTCCACCTCCTGACATCCCCTTCTCACACAATGCACGAATCCATTACCCAGTGGGAAATGAAAGTCCACTCCACAGAGGGCTGGGCGAGGCCCACAGAAAGACCCCAGAGATGGGATCGTCTATCTGCCTCAAAGAAATGCTTGTACTCAAACACAAAGAATATAAGCTTATTGTAGCCTCACCTTGGTTGGCAGATAAGTCAGCACAGCCATATAGGCTCCTCCCTGAACAGTCAGAGACACGGAATCATAGCACAACAAAGGAAATACCAAAGAAAGACCTGCCCCACCTCCTTTTGCCTTCAAGGACCCCCTTCCTTATTCTCTTCAGAAAGTAACTAAAAAATATCTATTCTTATTTCCTAGCCGACAACATAGCTAAGTGTGTGTGTATATATATATATATACACACACATACATACATACATATATGCATATATATATATACATATATTTTTTTTTAAGTGAGCAAAAATGTAAGTGCTCCATTTGGTGACAATTGTACCATTCTGGACTATCTGATAAATTTAGGTTGTTTCCATTCATAGAATAAAGCTACTGTTATAGGCTGAATAGTGTTCCCCCAACGCTGACAAAAAAATTATGTTGAAGTCCTAACCCCAGTAACAGAATGTGACTTTACTTGAAAATAGAGACTTTATGGAGATACTCAAGTTAAAAATCAGGCCCACAGGTCCTGATCTAAAATGACCAGTGGCCTCATAAAAAGGGGATATTTGGACAGAGAAGCAGAGAGATGATGCCCACATGAGGACTGGGAGAGCAGTGATGTACCTATTAAGCAAGGAATGCCAAATACTGCCAGCAAACCACCAGAAGCTACAAGGAAGAAAGGACAACCTCCCTACAGCTTTCGGAGGGAGCATGGCCCTGCTGACACCTTGATCTTGGACTTCTAGCCTCTAGAACTATGAGAGGCAGTAAGTTTTTGTTCTGAGAACCCAGCTGGTGGTACTTGGTTTCACCAACAACGACTCATTTGCATGACAAAGAGAAGGGCAGACAGTAGAGTGATGAAAAGCTGTAAGGGGCAAGCCATGTAATGTCTTGTAACTCCTCTTTTCCAGGAGGACACTAATGCGACCTACTACTGCACTGGATGGTGGTGAAGACAGAAATCACCTATGTAATAGCCTTAGCATAGAAGTGCCGACAGGAGCTGTTCAGGAGACGGATATACCTAGATGGATGTGTTATAAGATACACTGTGGCGGCAGTGTCCAGCCCGGCCTGAGGAAGGGGGAACCCAAAATAGGATACAACAAATCAAAGGGAAAAAGGAAGACCTACGATGGGGCAGAAGCAGTGAGAAAGGTCAGGAAGGCAAAGCACCAAAAAATATTCTCAAGGTACAATTCAGAGAATGCAATGTCTGATGAACGTGGGGAATGAGTTCTCCGTAGCACTCCATAACCTTCAATTATGAAAACTCAGAGAACAGATGGAACGTGGCTTCACCTTCAAGAAATCAGGATGTCATTATCTGCAATCCAAAATCTCCAGAACATTTTGTACCTCAACAAGAAAATAAAGGCTTCCAGAGCACACACACACAAATATGGTTTAGATCCCAGAAGTCTGAATTTTCTTCCCTGGAACACTAAAATTTTGTTTCTTTTTTCTGAAGGTCAGTAACATCCTGGTACTCGAAGTTACTTTCTAAGAAACAAATGAACATAGTCAGTAAGCATGGAGGTTCCTTGAATGGCTGGAAGATTCCCTTGACTGCAACCACCTCAAAATATAAATACCCACACCAAGTGCCCCAGCAATTCATTTCAATAAATTTTTTGCTGGTTTTCTTTCCACATGTAAGCAATCAAATACTGTGTCAGAGAGACTAAGAGCCAGATCATTCCACTTCTGCCAGGTACCAGATACCACCTTAAAGAACAAATGTACTTCCATTTCCTCATCTGAAAACAGACATGGAACAGCAATCATTTACCCTCAGAGACAGTGTAAGGACTGGATGACATTATGGAGGTGAAGGGATCATTAGCATATAACACAGTTACACCTCATCATCAACTGTTATTTCAGGGTCTTCTGCATCATCTCAGCCAGGGGCTCAAACTTAAAAGTGCCACAGAATCACCTTAGAGGGCTTACTGAAAGAGAGATGACTGGGCCCCACTCCCTAATTTTTGGGTCTGGGTTAGAACCTGAGAGTCTGCATTCCTCAGACTTTGACAACCACAGATCTAATCAGCAGTGTTCTGGATCAATCCTCCCGCTATCTACAGCTCCCGAAGCACTGACTGGCCCATGAGGTGGTGGGTTAAGCCATGTTTGCTTCTATAAAAAGTGAAGGTTGAACATGTGAATTCTACATGCAGCCTCTCAACCAACTCATTTAACTGTAGGCAAGATCCTATCACTTTCCTTTCATTCCAACCAGAAATTTTTTTCATTAGCTTTCCAGGTGCCTCACTGCATGGCCTGGGACACATCCACAAATCATAACAGTTTTCCACTCTTGAAAGCCCTCTGCCACTTCTTCACATGATCCCTCCTGACCCAACTGGCACTGAGCTGCTTGCTCCCTTGGCTACCTCTCTACTACATTCATCATACTTCCCTAATGAGGCTTTGAACTCCTCAGAAACAGCAGTGGGATCTTCAGCAATTTTTCTACTGGTGAGTAAATGCTTTCAGATTTACCAAGAATTTTTATATCATAACAGGTAGGCCCTGTTAATATTGCCACTTGACTCATTTGCTCATCTGAGCAGACCCTGGTTGACTGGGTGCTAGTTAGCAACTATATACTAACTGCGTGCTAAGTAGGTTGATTCCCTCTATTCTAAGCATCGTACATGCATAAACTAAGTTATTCTTCCTAACATCTTTATATTCTTTTTCCTTTTTTTCTTTTACCATTAACATGTAATATATTGTTTGTTTTAGGGGTACAGGTCTGTGAATCATCAGTCTTACACAATTCACAGTGCTCACCATACCACATACCCTCCCCAATGTCTTTCACCCAGCCACCCTATTCCTACCTCCTCCTCCCCTCCAGCAGCCCTCAGTTTGTTTCCTGAGATTAAGAGTCTCTTATGATTTGTCCTCTCCTCACCTTGTTTCATTTTTCCCTCCCCACCTCCCATGACTCCCCTGCCCTGCCTCTTAAATTCCTCATATCAAAGAGATCATATGATAACTGTCTTTCTCTGACTTATTTCGCTTAGCATAATACCCTCTAGCTCCATCCATGTTGCAAATGGCAAGACTGGGGGGGGTTGATGGCTGCATAGTATTCCATTGTGTATATATACCACATCTTCTTTATCCATTCATCTGTTGATGGACATCTAGGTTCTTTCCATAGTTTGGCTATTGTAGACATTGCTGCTATAAACGTTTGGGTGCACTAACATCTTTGTATAGTAGGTGATATTATTATACTCATGTTGTAGATAAGGAAACTAAGGCTCAGAAAAATAGGTAACTTCCCCCAAGAACACACAGCTAGGAAATGGCTGAGCTGAGATTTAAATCTAGGCCGTCTGGCTCTGGAACCCTTAACAATGATAATACTGCCTCTCAAAGACTCAAGACATTGATATACTAAAAGTGAGTGCCAGGAAGTAGAAGGATTATTCCTTGCAGGTTTCTTTAAAAAAAAAAAAAGAAGGGGGGAGACGAGGGGGAGGAGAGGGATGAAGGGGGGGAAGTGGAAGGGGGAGGGGGAAGAGGGAGAGAGGGAGGAGGAGGAGCGGGAAAAGAAGAAGAAGGAGAAGGAGAAGGAGGAGGAAGAAAGAAAAGGAAAAGGAGAAAGAAAAGGAGGATAAGGAGAAGGAAAGCCCATCTAGATCAGCAGTCATCAGCTGAGTCCAGACCAGATTGGCTAAAACACCCAGATTTAGAAGAAATAAATGTCTACTGCTATATGAGGTTTTGTGGCTGTCACCCAGCAAAAGTTAACAGATATAGTACCTGACTCACTAGGAACACCTACTGGGAGGTCAAAGTGGACAGCAACAACAACAAAATCACCTCAAAGAAGATGGGCCAATTAAAATCCAAGGCCTCAAAAGCAGGCAACTGCAGAATAATATCAATGTGCACAAAAGATTATTACAATCACACTATTGTTTTCCTCTACAAATTCTGGAAAAACCAATTAAACATGCCCAAGCCTCAATCTGCAACAGCTTTTGAATGCCCGCCCACACCAGAGGCAACAGTCTTCAGCAAACCTCTCATTGAAACGCTGGCTTTAACAGCCTTGTGTCCTAAGCAGGGAAATCAATAAGCTCGCTTTCTCTGACAGATGGCTTCTGCAGAAACATGAGGATTTTGACCTGAGCTGTGACAGAGACCACTGCTAGATAGGAAGTTGGCTCTAAAGTTTCTAATTTTCAGATAAGAAGAATGAAGTAATTCAAGACCTCAAGGAATTTGCCAGATGAAGTGACAGAAAGTGGAATCCCAAGATCACAGTTTTAGTATAGTAAAAAAATCAAAGCATCAGATCGCAAAGCCAACTGGATTCTGATAAAACTATTAGTGAGTCTACATGCCTAAAAAGCATCCCAGAAGTCTGTAAGTTAGAAATAGAGCACAGAACATTCTTTACTAAAAAGAGTGGTTATTTTCTTTCAGTTTCTTACAATTTTATTCCGTTGCCTAAGAAAATCACTTTCTTAAATCTAGGTAGGTAAGAATCTTGTTTCTATAGAGACCCCAAGCTGGGGTCTCAATCACAGCCAGCATTTTTAAGAAAGAATCCCAGGTCTGCAGAAGTTTTAATTTGAGGCCCACATGCTCTTTTGGTGGTACCTGGATATCCTGGTCATGTGCATTTGGAGGGCCACAGTGGGGCAGGGCAGCACCCCTGAGCCATGACCAGGCTAAGGTGGCCTCAACTAAAGCCAGACTTGTTTCTACATGACACCCTTTTATACCCACTAAGACACAGTGACCAAGTCCAAATCTCATTAAGGTTCACTAAGCACAATCTCCTGGCTGCCCAGTTTTAACAAACTACAAGGAGAAATCACTTTATGTAATAGCACATTTTTTTAAGATTTTTTTTTAATTTATTCATTTGACAGAGATCACAAGTAGGCAGAGGCAGGCAGAGAGAGAGGAGGAAGCAGGCTCCCCGCTGAGCAGAGAGCCTGATGTGGGGCTCGATCTCAGGACCCTGGGATCATGACCTGAGCCGAACGCAGAGGCTTTAACCCACCGAGCCACCCAGGTGCCCCTAATAGCACATTTTAATGCATGGGAGGAGCTTAGAGCGGCTTTGAATTGAGCAGACAAAAAGAGGAAAGTAGTATGTACATTCCCCTTTTACCTTAGGCAACTACTATATCTGGATTATTTGAGGGAGAAGGAAAGGGGGTAGGAGGGTGAAAAGTTAAGGTGTAATCACTACTGTCGAGCAAGATTTAAACCGCCCTTGCCCTCTTTCCACCTAGACACCAATTAGCAGAATGGAGGGGGGCTTGAGGAAGCAACTACCCCTGAATGCACCACTACCACTCAGGTTGCCCAGGAACGGCCTCTGGGGACAATCAAGGGTCAGCCAGATCTACAGAGCACCGTGACTTAGCAGGAGGCACAGTCCCGGGGCTGGTCAAACTCTTCATCAGCAACTTAGAGCATTTTGTAATCTTAACAGTGAAATTAGGGCGGGGGACCAAAGTGTGGGTACACCACGAAACCCTGAGCATCTACTTACAGGCTCCACAAACTCAAACATCTTCCTCTCTTGGACTTCCTGCACCTTGAAGACATACTCCAGCGATACTTCATAGAAATGCTGCCGGACCAAGTCCACTTGGCTGTCTGCCTACAAACAAGAAAGAATTTCAGAGAAAAAAATTGGTCACTACCCAAGGAGAGTATTCAGCAAGCAGGCCAGAAAAATCTCTGGAGACAGTTTTTAAAAACAATGCAAACAGCATGAGATAGACATTAAGAATAATGACAATGCTCAGCCGGGCACTGACTCTCTGTCAGGCACCATGCCCTCAGATGGACATATTTTACGTTACTTGCTCCTCATTAACTATAGTTATTTAACCCTCATTCCATTCCTAAGAAGAAGATATTCTCATTACCTCTAATTTACAGGAGGAAAGTGAAACCTGCTGACATTAGGGAACCTGAAGCAGCGGGTACATGGCAGAATAAGGATTTCTGTACTTGTAGATCTGCCTCCAAGACCCTTCATCACCTTTTTTTAAAGAAGTACTTATTTATTTGAGAAAAAGAAAGAGAGCAAGTGCATGGCAGGGCGGGGGATGGGGGGAGTGAGAGAGAAACTTTTTTTTTTTAAGATTTTATTTATTTATTGGACAGACAGAGATCACAAGTAGGCAGAGAGGCAGGCAGAGAGAGAGAGGAAGGGAAGCAGGCTCCCCACCGAGCAGAGAGTCCAATGCGGGGCTCGATTCCAGGACCCTGGGATTATGACCTGAGCCAAAGGCAGAGGCTTTAACCCACTGAGCCACCCAGGTGCCCCAGTGAGAGAGAAACTTTAAGCAGACTCCACAGTGGGACTCAACAGCACAATCATGAGATCGGGACCTGGGCGGAAACCAAGAGTCGAGTCTTCCCTGACCGAGCCACTCAGATGCCCTGCACCTCAACCATCTTTAACCTAGTAGTCTGTACTGCCTCCTGAACCCTGGGGCAGACCGGGGTTCCACGGAAAACAATCTTGAAGGAGGGGAAAAAAAAAAAAAAACCCACCTGCAGGGCTATCCACATCCCATCAGGAATGAACCAAATAAGCTGTTAGAGGGCAGGGGACCTCAGAAAAGGCCATTTCCACATGAGTTTCCCATATTTTCTTTGTTGTCAAAGCACAAACTCAGTTTACCCCAGCAGAGTAATTACATTAACCCCAACCTAGCCTCAGTCCTCCCTCTTTGCAAATGTGTGAGAGGGGACACCTGAAAAGGCTCACACATGAGTACAATTAAACCGTTGATGTGGGACATAGGTGCCAGAGGAGAAAATGAGTGAGAGAGAGAGAGTGTGTGTGTGTGTGTGTGTGTAATAGCAAGATGCTATGCTGCAAAGTACTGCAACTATCACGATAAAGCTCGTAGACTTTCTGCGGCGTCACTGTCACCTCAATCTCTCAAAGCAGATAATTACACTGAATGCACATTTCGATGACTATATATATATATATATTTTTTTTTAACAATTTTATTTATTTGCAAGAGAGAGCACAAGTGGGGGGGGGGAGGTGAGAGGGAGAAGCAGGCTCCCTGCTCAGCAGGGCTCTGATGCAGGGCTCCATCCCAGGATCCCAGGATCCTGACCTGAGTTGAAGGCAGATGCTTAACCAACTGAATCACCCAGTATTTTTTAATAGAAATGAATCCCCTGCTGGTAGGAAACACAACTCTGCTCTCTTTAGAAACGGAAGGATCAGAAACCATTCTACAACATACTTCACAAAGACAAGAAAAGCCCTCAAAGAACCATGTCTTTCTGTGTTCCCTTTTCAAGATCCCTGCAGAAGAAACTTGGGACAGACCTTAGCTGCCATCACACCAAATATGGCACTGCTATCTTTCTGCCTAAAGGACTTGACAAATCATTCATTCATTCAACAATCATGAACAAAAAGAAACTTCCTCCATGGAGCTCACAGCATAGTGAAGAAAAGAGATATTAAAAAATCATGTAGGTAGGGAGAGGGTGGTGGGGTTACGGACACTGGGGAGGGTATATGATATGGTAAGTGCTGTGAAGTGTGTAAACCTGGCGATTCACAGACCTGTACCCCCCTGGGGCTAATAATACGTTATATGTTTATAAAAAAATTAAAAAAAATTTTTAAAAATCATGTAAATAAACAGAAGATTGCAAACTCTGGGAGAGCACAAATAGCCCATTCCACTCTCCCGTGAGCATCTTCCTCCCAGATCAACGTATTAATACACAGAAGCTAGTCTACTGAGTAAGTGCTGAACAAAAGCAAAACGAAAGGCTAACCCTTGGCATTTTCTAAGCCTCCAAGCAGAGCAAGTTGGCATCTGAGGACTGAGAGATCTTTATTCAGAGACACAGTTTCAGAAGTGTGCACTCCACCACCCCGCCCCCCCAAGGTATGGCGGTTCAGACCTCTGGGCTGACATCCCTTCCACCTGGGCTCCTGCCAGCTAAGCCCCATATGTTCCTGCAGTCTTTAATTTCCTCGTAGTGCAAATCCAACACACTTCCACCAGGGATGCATCTACTTCCCCAGACCACCCACACACCTCCAACATTCTCCCTGCTCAGGCTTGCCAACTGACACTGCAACGGAAGAAAGGGTCATTCAGGAAATGTGCGAAGTGGCTCCTGCAGTTAAGCAGCAATGGAGGAAACTCCTCTGAGACAAACAGCAGAGCCCAGCATCAGCCAGAGAGCTAACGGCAAACAACTGGCATGCACTTGCAGTTCTAGCATTCTCTAGCTAGAGAGACCAGCTCAAGTCCCTTAACCTCTCTGGGTCTCCTTCCCACACCTGGAGGCTGGTGATAATATCTGCCCTTGCTCTGCGGGGTGAGCTATTTTCAAGAGAAAATGAGCTAAAGGATATGAGCAATCTGAATACCAAAAGATGCTGTGTGCACAGTTGTTGTCACTACCACCAGGCACTGCAGAGCAGATGGGCTGTGATCCCAGCTCCTCCCCTAAGTCAGCCATGAGTCTCTGGGTGACTATACTCCTCTCCTAACTGGTCTCCCTGTTTGCTTTCTCCCCACCACCCCAATCCAGTCTGCACCCAGCAACCAGAAGAGCTTTCTTCAAATTTGAGTCAGAGCTTCTCACAACCCCCTCAATGCCTTTATCTGGCTTCTACCATGTCTACAAGACACCCTATGACCTGCCCACCTATCCCTCCTCCCAGCCTCCCTCCAAAGCATTTCACCATGCCCCAGCCTCCGAAATAGACTCCCTGCCCTGTAACATTCCAAATGCTTTCCTGCCAATCAATCTTTGCACTTGGGTGTTCCTTCTGCTGATAAACCTCTTTTCCTTGATAAATACTCAATTTTTTTTAAAACTTTAAGACACAGTAAGAAACACCTTTTACATTATGACCTGAAAAAAACATGCCTCTATAGGCTTCTTCTGTTCTAGCCTCCTCTACTGCATTTCATGACCCAGTAGTTCAGATTTTTATGACACACACAGTTTTTAAAAACAGTTTAAGTAATCTCTACACCCAGAGTGGGCCTCGAACTCACAACCTTGAGATCAGGAATCACACGCTCTAGCAACTGAACCAGCCAGGCAAACCAACATACCCATAATTTAAAGAACACTGTCCTAGCTTTTCTCTTGGTTGTCCTTCTCATCCTTCTGGTTTCATTCAAATATTAGCCTCTTTAGAGAAGACTTTATTGACCACATTATTGTACATAAGACAAAGACTTCCTGGAGTAAATTATCTCCCAATTTGTTTCCTTATCACTATATAAAATTCTTTTCTATGATTCTCTCTTCTTGTATTTTGCCTACGGCAATATAATGTCAATGAGAGCAAAGACTTAAGTCTCATTTTCCATTTTACTATCCCAGCTTCCAGAACAGTGCCAGGCCCATAATAAGTATTCAAGAGAGATTTGAGGAATGAATGAATTGATCTCTATGTGGCCAATAGTGATCCAGTTCTCAGAAGAAATGCCTAACTCGATGCATTTCCAAAGGAAAGGGAAGAAAACATCAAAGTGGAATGGTATGTTTCTCCTGCTTATGTCCCTACTCATCTGGGCCACAGAATTCAACATATCTTTTAGACCCCATCCTGCAATGGACTCATAGGTCAAGAGCCCAGCCCACCTGGCTAGCCATTCAAAATCATTTCTCCACTTGTTACCTGAGAAGCAGTGAATCTCCTGGCTTGTTTGAGACGCACCATTCTATGCTTCTTGGAAAAGAGGCACTGTCCTAAACTAAAAGTTCCAGAAAGCCAATCATTCATTTCACTCTCCACAATTGGCTCAACACCTGAATAGACTCACAGAAGCGTGTAGTGTACATTTGTTAAGTGAATATTTCCTTTGAAGCCTCATAGCTCTTGAAAAATACGCTGATTTTTTAAAAAGAATCATCCACTAGATGGCAGTGTCATTCCACATGACTGCACTATGATTTTACCCACCAGGATGTGGGGATGGGCTAGATGTTAAAGGTATTCAGCACTGAGGCCTGCAATCAGGGAAGAATTCTGGATAATTAAAGAAAGGAGATTTCATTAAAAGTGCACTAGGTGTTTAGTCACGTTCCTAAGTTGATTTTTTAATAAATGTGAAGAAATCATCACTAAATAGCTGGAAGACCTTGAACAACTCGACCTCTGCAAGGAACCCAGTTACCTCAAATATACTTCCAGGAGGTTCAACCAGAAGATTATCAAGATCCCTCCTTCAGGCCAATTCTATTTTCATGACACGTGCATTGAATAACAACGACTTACAGGCAGCCCAGCATTGTCCCACCCTCCCAAGACAGAAAAACAAGCAGAAGAGCACAGTGAGGTAAGAGAAAAGAGCTCCAGAATCCAGTGTGCACAACCTCACTGAGGAGCTATGAGCAGGCTATTTACCATCTTCGAGTCTTAATCTCCTCATATGTAAAACCAAGGGAATACCTCTGTACCTCACAAGAAGGTGGTAAGGATTTGAGAAGGTTCCAAGTGAAGTGCCTAACACAGTACCCAGTACAAAAATAAGCATTCAGTAAATATTTGCTGTTATTATTGTTGTTGTTAGTGGAAGTATTATGACATTTTTGTAATAATATTTTTATCAATTCAATTCAGCTAAGGTACAACTAAAAAGCAATCCTTGAGAACTGACCCAGACGTTTCTGAAAGACCTGCAGCCTGCTCCTTGCCCTACAAAGTACTTAGAAAGCATTACTGGGTCAAAGACAAGCACACAACAAACTGTAACAAAAGAACATAATGAAGAAATGCCCACTAATACATATAACTGGCCAGGTCAGTGCTATGGACTGAATGTTTGTGTCCCTGACAACACTCATATGCTGAAACCTAACCTCCAGTGTGACAGCACTTAGAGGTGTGGCATTTGGGAGGTGATCAAGTCATGAGGGTGGAATCCTCATGAATGGGATGAGTGGCCTTATAGAAGAGACCCCGGAAAGCTCCCTTAGCCCTTCCACCATGTGAGGCCACAGCAAGAAGACAGCCATTTATGAACCCGGAGGCAAGCTCTCACTAGACACTAAATCCAGCGCCTTAATATTGGCCTTCCTAACCTCCAGAACTGCGAGAGTTAAATTTCTGTCTCTATAAGCTACCTAGTCTATGGTATTCTATTTTAGTAACCTGAACATATGAAGTCAGTGAGGAAGAGAAGACCATCCACTTTTAGAAAAGGGATGGGGAAAAATAAGCCAGTCTTCGGGTTAGTACTTTTTATTAGTTTAGCAGCCATAATTTGCCTTCTCATGCATTAAGCACACAGAATAGATAGTTTGTATTTTATAAAAAATGGAACTAAAAGCTCAGAGAGATGAGCACTTGTCCTAGGTCACACAGTGACTATATGGCATAGCAGGCCCTGAAGTTAGATATCTCTCTGCCACCCAGTTCTGTGGTCCTGACACTGTGCTATCTCAGGAGAGGGCTTGGTGTGGCCTTAAAAGAATATGTTAGACTCATCCCCAGACCATGTCAGCAGGATCCAGGAATAGAGGGAACAGATTGGAGAAGCATCCTCACTCTGGGGGATGCCATGCCTACAGACTAACTGTACTACAGACCTCTCAACACCAGCAGGTGCTGGAACAATCATGTCGTTGCTCAACTCTTAAAGACCCTGATTCCTGTTAACTGCTTAGAAACTACAGAGCTGGCCAGCTCTGGTCATTCTGAGTTGCAGCCAAAAAGACTGTCCTTAAATGTAGTTTCCAAACCTTAAATGCCAAATGATACCCAAAGAAAGATAACTAGGAAATGAGGGCATCAGGACAGATCCTGAATGGATTTACACACTTAGCATGAACAACCACATATGAGCATCTTCCAGGGCTCATACCCCCATGTACAGCTGGGAGTCCATTCAATGAATTTAGTACTTAATATACAATCCACTGAAAATAGGTTTTCTTTAACCTTCTCAAGCATATTTGACAAGATTTACCTGAGTAGCTATGCTATCTTCAAGAATCACCTTGCCATGTGTTTACTGCTTTTTCCCTAGACAGGCACAAGATCTTCAGAGATAGGTTAGTGTTTTCTACTCCCCACAGTTCAAACCAAGTGCTCAGTTGCTTTTGGTTGGTTGGCCAAGAACTGGTCTGCAAAGCCCACCACAAACACTTGTTGCCAGAGTCGCTATTGGGCCCCGTTTGTCACTTACACAACTGGTTTAAACTCCCATATCAAAGCAGAGAGTTCTGAGAACCAGATGTCCCTGAGGACCTGGTTGGCAGGGGACTTGACTCCACCATCCCCTGAGGAATCATCATCGTTCAATCTTCAACCACAGGATCTGCAGAGTAACTTTCACCTGACAGAAATATTGCATGGTATTTGCTCAAAAACAAAGTAAATTCAAGAATGAGGGCTAGCTTGACAAGTGTCCATCGACTAATGAATGGGTAAAAAAGATGCAGTTTAGAATTACAGAGGAGTATTACTCAGGCACTTAAAAAAAAATAATGCCATTTGCTGCAATGTGGTTAGATCTAGAAAGTATAATGCTAAGTGAAATAAGTCAGCCAGAGAAAAACAAATATCATATGATTCCACTTGTGTGGTATTTAAGAAAAAAAAAAAAAAACAATAACAAATGAGCAAAGGAAAAGGGAGGAAAGGAGAGAGAGAGAGAAAACAAGAAACAGACTCTTTATTAAAGAGACCACACCGAAGGTTACCAGAGGGGAGGTGGGTGGGAAGATGGAGTAAATGTGTGATGAGGATTAAGGAATGCACTTGTCCTGATGAGCACCGGGTGAGGTATGCAACTGCTGAATCACTGGACTGTACACCCAAAACTAGTATTATACTATATGTTAGTATATTTTAATAAAATATATTATATATTACTAGTATATTTTAATAAAAACTGAAATAAGAATGAGGGCTAGCTTGGAAGTCACAGCCTCTTTTTAGCACATACTTGAGAAAGGTCAAGCAAATTGTTAAAAGCAAAATAACATTCATGTTGTCAACTTCGGAGTTCCACTAGGAAACTGCTCTGTCTCTCAAGAAAAAACACCCTCACTATGCAAATCTCCATGAACTAAACAAAAATGATCAGAGATCCACAGCTGCAAAGCTAACTTATCTTTCCAAGTGAACATACTCTTCACGTCAATCCAGAAAGGCTCAGGGTAGGTAAGATAAATTACCTTTTTTAGAAACAAGGTTACAAAAGTATAAAACACAGGAATAACAAAACCCACTTAAAGAAAAAAGAAAAGGAAGCAAGAAAGACAGACTAATATCAAGTACTGGTTGAAGTAATTTTTTTTTGGTTGGTTGAAATAATTTTTAAAAAATAACAACCAGGGCAACTCGAAGGCTTAGTTGGTTAAGGCTCTGCCTTGTGCTCAGGTCACGATCCCCGGTCCTGGGCTAGAGCCCCAGGTCAGGATCCCTGCTCAGCAGGAAGCCTGCTTCTGCTTCTCCTTCTGCCCCTCCCCTGCCCCTCCTGCTCTCTCCCTCTCTCAAATATATAAATAAAATCTTTAAAAATAATAACAACAGTAGTAACAATAAAGAAGGATGACGAAAGTGTTCCAGATGCTAATGTCTCAAATTACTGATATAAGGTAGGAAGACAAAAAGTAAGACAGGAAGTGCAGAATCAAGGTAAAGGGTAAGAGAAACAGGAAACCAGATTTCAGTTTGAAAGGAAAAAAGCACGTTTTAGTGACTAGGGCTGCCCAATAAGGAGGTGCTTGATCTTGACCAGCAGTACCTGCCCCCATCCCACTAGTAGGTTGGACAGCCAGAAAAGGGGTGCTATGGGCAGGAAGATACAAGAGCAATACAGGCAACGGGCATCTGATGAGGGATCAAGGTCAAGCTCCTGGTTTGTGAGGTCTCTTCAAACCTCAGGATTTTCTGGCAGAGATGAGCCAGCACGCATCCCCTGTACCACACAGAACTTGAACACCTCATTCAGGATACTACTGAAGTTTCTTACCTCCTGCAGCTGCGATTCTTTCTTCTTGGAAGACAAATTTAAGTGTTTTTCTAAGATGCCACAATACTTTTCTGTCTCCTTGTCATACTTCTTTTTGGCTTCCTGGCAAAAAGAGGAAAAGAGAAAAAGTAAAATGTTGCAGGAATAAAAGCAATCTTGTCGGGCGCCTGGGTGGCTCAGTGGGTTAAGCCGCCGCCTTCAGCTCAGGTCATGATCTCAGGGTCCTGGGATCGAGTCCCGCGTCGGGCTCTCTGCTCAGCAGGGAGCCTGGTTCCCTCTCTCCCTCTCTCTCTGCCTGCCTCTCTGTCTACTGTGATCTCTCTCTGTCAAATAAATAAATAAAATCTTTAAAAAAAAAAAAAAAGCAATCTTGTCAAGACCTCTGCCTGCTCAATTTCATAGCTTCATCATTCCCTCAGACCCAGAACAGCCGACAACCCAGCTGTTTAATGTGCATTAAATAAAACCACTCCCCTGCCAACATCAGACCAATGGTTTTGAGTGTCTATCATAAAGGAACCACTACAATGCCAGAAACAAGGTAAATACCAGTATTTAATAGTGGCAAAGCCAGGATTCCATGTCCTGAGAACCTCAATTGTGAAACAGAAATTTCTAATTTCTAAGTTCAATGATATTCAAGGGCAAAAGACAGAGCAAAGTTACCTACAAAGCGAATTTCAGAGCACAAAGATCCAGCTGAAATCTTAAGTGGGACAAGTCTAGAATAAGGGTAGTTCCAGCTTTAACAATGGTCAAAAAGTACTTAATATATAGACCTAATATCCCTGGGCACAACAGTAACACATGTGGATCTTTAAAATGAATGAAGATTCAAAAGAAAACAAAGAAGACAAATGAATTCACAGAAGCATCATTCTCACTAACAAACAAATAAAAAAAGCTAAAGCCACATCACTGCCCATAGATAGGGTTTGAGATCATTAAAGGGTTGGACTTCTAATAAATTTAAATAGAAGGGCGAGGTAGTCATATGGCAAGTTGCTTATAATGTAATGTAAATTATTAATATGATACAAACTTGGTGCATCCTACATAGAGTGTAGCTACCTATAGACAAAGATTAGATGGCAAAACGAGAATAATCAAGTTAAGGAAATGGGATAATGGGTGATTTTCTTCTCACACTGGGACGTTTTTATTATCCTACATTAACAGCTTTCAAAATGAAAAATAATAAATATCATAATACACTTACTAATCCCTGTTTTACCACCAAATCACTTGAGTCATTGAGATTCTACTTTTATCTCCCATTTTACAAATAAGGAAATTTAGATCTAGGGAAGTTAACTTGTAAAAAGTCATAGAGAGTGACAGAGCTGGGATCTGAGGCCAGAGAGGCTGCCTCCAAAGCCCACCTCTCAGTCGCACTTGAGACGTATGTTCACAGGCGGTCTCTTTTTTCCATCCACTTTCTAGTGGGGATGGCAAGCAAGAGGGATGGAAGATAGTGGACAATGGCCTAATGAACATGATCAATTTCACTAAGTGAGCCCCTCAGTCTTACTCTTGACTTAGGTGGAGCCCACAGGAACTAATTTTCTGCAACTCCAAGGCCTCTATAGAGGAGAAAAAAATTTTGCAGCCAGATAAGGAAGCTCAGAGACATCTCCATTCATTTCACAAAGATGTAACAAGTAACCACTCTGTGTCAGGCTCCTGTAGCCAACGGTCAAGGCAGAAGCGGTCCTGAGCCTCGTGGTAGGGGTGTTCTAGTAGGACAGACAAAATTGACCAGCAAACAAATAAATAATTATCGGCAGCCGCAAGTGCTATGAAGGAAATAAAGTGCAGTCAGAGATTCCACAGATAGGGTGCTCCAGAGAGGCCTCACTGGGGAAGGGAGTGTGAGCTGCTAATCATGTGAGGGACAGGGTGGACCCTTCTAGAACACTAGAGCAGTAAGTACACATGCTCTGGGCTTAACACTGGGAAGCCTAAGTGGCACAGGAATCACCAAGAAGCTCTTGCCTGAAGCCCTGACAATCTGCCACATCACAACTCCATTTTTCTGGTCGACAGCATGATTCTAAGCCTTCAAAGTGGGAGGACTCATCACATACCCTTGTTAGCTGACAAGTAACCATTTTTACAAACCTGAATTTTGCTTGGAAGACTACTTATACACAAGAACAATACAACATGCAGAAGCAAGTGAGGAAAAAGCCCAAGGAGACATTATTCCTTCAAATTTGAAGAAGGGTACATACAGGCTAGACACTTGACTTAAACAACTCTTTCCTGCATAGAAATCAGCAACTTTGCGCTACGGCCCCAACTCCACTTCATGCTCACAGATCCACTCCAGCAGCCTGTCAGCAAGCCCCAAGGAGAACCCTGTGCTACAAGAGCCAAGCTGGCCAGAGGTGAGAAAAGGCCAGTGAACATGAGTCACCAGCATTCTGTGACTTTCTGGCAACTTGAGCTGCCACATTCTGTGTTCAAGAGGACAGCCAGAGCTAACGAGAAAGGAAGCAGTTTCTGTCCTGGAAAACAGAAAACAAGACCTCTGAGGATAACCCTACTAAGATTTAGGTAATGGTCTTAAGTTGAGAGGGTAGTCTTAGTGAGTTTAAATTCTCTACTCAGATATAAGATGGTGCCTGCCTTCCAGGGAATCCACTGTGGGCGCCTAAATGGATGAAGGACAGAATTAGGATTCTGGAAATGATTCCCAATTCTACATGGATCGATTCTAAACAAATCACTTCCCCTCTTCAGAACTGGGTTCTCTCATCTAATAAACTGAGGAGGACTCCAGGAGGTAACTGGTCAGGTTCCTTCCTCTTTCAGCTCAGAGAGTGTCTAACAAAAAATAAAAACACCTCCCCCCTCACAGGCCTATTAGGATAAAATGAGATAAGCCTCAGACCACTCTTAGCAGAGGGCCCATCACAGAAAATGCACAATAAAATTCAGTGATGATGATGATGATGGCAGCAGTGATGATGGCAGCTATCACGGTGATAGTGGTCAAGAGGCCCATCATCTGAATGTGCCTCCTCCTTACTGAGAACACCACTTCCTTCCCATGCCTAAGGTCCCATGAGGGAAGCCTGCATAGCACGTACCACAATTTGAAATTATGCTTATTTACATCTTTTTGTTTCATGTTGATCTCCCCAGCCACACCAGGAACACAGTACATCTTCACTTGCTCTCCACCATGAACCAGTGTGTAGTGTGGTGCCAGGCACAAAGCAGGCACTCACCTATCTTTTTTAAATGAATGAACTGTATGTATTGAATCTAACAGCTAACATAAAAAGCCTATATGACAAGCACTGTTCTAAGCACTATATGTGCATTTACTCATGTCTTTTTCATAAGAACTCTACAAGGTAAATATTATCGGTGTCCCCATCCTACAGATCAGGAAACAGGTACAGAGAAGTTCAGCTACTCCCCAAGCTGGTATGCCAATGCAACAAATGAGGTTAGGGCCCCCTCTTCACCACAAACTTCTCCTTTCACTGGAGAGCCCGGCTCTCTAAATGCACCTCGCCTGGAGGAAAAACAAATTCCCCCAAACTCAGAATTCTGAACCCAGGGTCACAGTTATGCCCAGCTCCAGGGCTGTGCCCTACCACAGGGCAGCTATGCTAGCACCAGAATGCCCACGGGTCCTCCTTCCTGGCAGCCTTCACACCCAACACTAACTTCTGCTTCTTGCAAGTAGCAACAGGTTGTTATAGCAACCGAAGCCACACCAGAGGGGGAGGAAGGGTAATTTTAGCACAGGCAGAGTTCAGAAACTTCTACTTGGCCGCTCAAGAGCCCTGGCTGGCTCTTGGTATTCTTTAGTCTGCTGCCTAGACTGTCTGGTGAAGAGTCTGTTTCTTTGCTTTCTCTTAAATGTATACAATACTAGGATATAAATGTGTGCATGTAGAGGGAGGGGAGGAACAAGTACAGAGAAAAAAGGAAATGACACAGGAAGGAGGAGGATAAATCATCTCCAACATCATCACACTATTCAAGAGGAATGAGAGATCAGAGTATGTATGAGAGGCAACACGTTTTGATGAGTGATGGTTTTATTCAAATTCTTTCATTCTTCTACTTCTCATCTTCTACAGCCCTACCCCCACCCCATGCCCAGAAGAGTAACTGCTCCTGTCATTACAATCACTGGTATTACCCAAAATGAGGCCACTCAGACTTCTGCTTCACCTCCGTGGCAACTGCGGGAATGCCCAAAACCAGAGACTGAGGGAAGAGGGCAGAATGAGAAGCATCCATGCTCAGAGGCAGGAAAGACTCTTGGAAAGAGGACTCAATAAGGAGGTCTATCTGCTCCACTGCTGCCTCTAAGCTTTTCAGAATGCCCAGAGCCACTGCCATATGTTATCATGAGTAGGAAGCACAGGTCCCAAGGCCACTAAAGGGAAGGCCTGATCACTGGGCCTACAAATATGAGAACTTAAGGAGGGACACTCATGGCAAATTCAAAGTCTTGGACAAACTCTTTATGGAACAAGACTCCCTTTTAATTTTACATTCCTTAATCTCTGATACAAAACCTGTGAGCTTTAATTTCTTCATAAATGTAAAGTGTAAAATTGGTAGAAAGTGCCACAGAACTGGAAGAAAAATCTTTGCTATGGTCCATCCTTCAAACTACAGTCAACTATCCCTCTGAAGAACGTTCACTGAACAGCACATCATCTTTTTCAGACCCTAACCACATTCATTTTCAGAAGCATATGTGCTTAGGTGGGGAGGTGGGGTTGGAAGACAGATCCCACTTCATTACATTGCAGTTACCTATTTCCCACCTATTGGCATCTACCTCTCAAGGCCATTTCAGAGGAGTAAAATTACCCGTCAGAGCGATGTTGCCCAAAACCCCCTGCAGGTGGCGCACAGGACTGCGGCTGAAGAACTCACGGTTCCAGAAAAAGAGGAAGAGTATCTGGTAAATCCTTCTGCTTTCACTGATCCCAGTGCAAACGCCTTCTCTGCAGGTGGCCTCTAACACCCTACTACCAGTCAAACCAGCTAGGGTTACCTATGATTTCTCACAGCACAGGGGAACCCTGGAGAATTCATCTTTCAAAAATGAACAAGATTCCCTTTGCACCCTTTTCAGAGAAATTTCAGCTGCAAGCCAGCCACATTTCAGCTGCAGTCCCTCCTGGTCAGTGGTAACAAACCAGGACATAGAAGTTGAAGCAGTCCTGTTTTTTGACCTGCACCATGTGGAATAAGTACTTTTAAATTATTTGCCAATATTTTTTTAAACCAGGACATTTCAAAGAAAACTCTGACGTTTCACCTTCTCTTTAAAAAATTTCAAGATCTGGCAACAAAGGGCGCCTTTTCACTCAGCAAAAATGAGCTTACAACAGGGTTGCCAGGCCCTTAGGGCCCATTTTGCAACTCCCTGGTCTAGGTTCTGAGCCCTGGACTCTGCAGTAAGTACAATTCCACCTTGTCCAAGCACAGAGGTATCTGCTAACACAAGGAGGCATGGTTTCTACCTTTGCACAATTTATGAACTAGCAAAAAACGATTAGGTAACAAAATACTAGAATGACTGCTCTGGGGTTGACCAATCAGTCTTACTTCAGACACTTGTGAGTAACTGATGAACCACTATATAAAATCCAAAAACAAGGCTGCCCTAAAATCCAAGAGCAAGGTTTGTGTAATTCTCACCTTGGCAGCCCCAATCTGCTCCTTCCGAAACTTCTCCAAGGGAGTGATGAGCACCTCGCTGGCATTCTCAATCTGGTGAGGAGAAACAGGGCAGGGGAATGGGGTAGACACATACACATAAAAGCAAATATCAGTTAAGAATTCTAGCAGTTTTGGCACAAAATGCCTCTCACTTTAAAATCTGAGTAAGCAGGGCGCCTGGTTGGCTCAGTCAGTTAAGTGTCTGACTCTTTTTTTTTTAAAGATTTTATTTTTCTTTCTATTTTTTTTTAAGATTTTATTTAATTTGACAAGGAGAGATCACAAGTAGGCAGAGAGGCAGGCAGAGACAGAAGGGAAAGCAGTCTCCCCACTGAGCAGAAAGCCCAATACGGGGCTCAATCCCAGGACCCTGAGATCATGACCTGAGCCAAAGGCAGAGGCTTAACCCACTAAGCCAACCAGGCACCCCATCGTATGACTCTTGATTTAAGCTCAGGTCATGATCTTGAGGCCCCGTGGCATTAGGGTCTGTGCTCAGTGGGGAGTCTGCTTGAGGATTCTCTCCCCCTCTCTCTGGCCCCTCCCCTACCATGCTCTCAAGCTCTCTAAAACAAATCTTTTTTTAAAAACTGAGTAAGCAATACTGTTGCACGTGTCAATCGTTCACAATACTTGAACTGAAAGCATGTCAGATCAAACTCATCATCTCAAAACATGGAATTCTTCCTGTGTGTGACTGATTCCTTAAAAATGAGTACCTTTTGGGGTACCTGGATGGTTCACTCAGTTATGCATCTGCCTTTAGCTCAAGTCATGATCCTAGGGTCCTGGGATTGAGCCCCACGTTGGACCCCCTGCTCAGTGGAAAGTCTGCTTCTTCCTCTCCCTCGGCCCTTTCCCCCACTCATTCTCTATCTCAAATAAATAAAAAAAAATTTTTTTTTAAATGAGGACCTCTGGGGCACCTGGGTGGCTCAGCTGGTTAAGTGTCAGCCTTTGGCTCAGCTCATGATCCCGGGGACCTGGGATCAAGCCCCACAGCCTGTTTCTCCCTCTCCCTCTGACCCTCCCCACTGCTTGTGCTCTTGCTTACTTACTCTCTCTCTCTAATGAATAAATTAAAAATCTTAAAAATAATAAAAACAAGTACTTCTAAAAACGTAAGCAACCATGCAAAGGCAGAAGGGAACTGGTGACAGGGTAGGATCTAAATTTCAGCTTCAGGTATATCTTATGAATGCCCATTCACCCCATTTAGGTAGATATATTTTAGGCAGATCAACACTTAGTCTAGGTTAAGAGCAAGAAACACCTTTGGACATGGGGTGGCATGAAAACCTTCCAAGTCTGACTTTGTGTATTCCTACCAGTACATGAATCAAGACATCTGTGCCTCCAGACCACTGGCTACCTCTCAACCTCCCCCACCACTCACTCCATCAGGTCCTAGATGCCAACCATACCATCGCCCCCATGCACCTCAAATGCACAAAACTAGTCCTATTTCCAGGCTTTTGCATTTAGACATTCCCTCACATGCTTGACCCCCAAAGGCTCTCATGAACGACTCATTTATTATTCTAATTAAGGTACTGGCTTAAAGGACACCACTTTAAGAAGGCCTTCCATGATCACCCGCATATTCCAAAGAAACTTCTCACCACGCCACCAAGTGTTTTCTTCAGAAGATGTAGGCCAGCTAAAGTTTTCTAATTTACCACTATGCAAACACACACACATACCACTACCTCATAAATGTTCACTTGCCTACCATTTCCCCCCAAACACAGAGGATTGCTGAAACAAAGAAGCACTCGAATATTTTTCAATGACTACAGGAATGAATGAATGATTTCTTGACTAGCTGCCAACTGTGTGACCACAGGCAAAGTATTTAACCTCTCTGGGCTCTAATTTCCTCATCTGCAAAATGAGTAGGCTGGATTGTTCCAGCTCTAGGAATCTATGGTCTATTCTAAGGCAGTAAAATATTTTACAATCTTTCCTTTTAAATCATTCACTGCTCACTTGTCACTCAATTAATTATTTCAGGAATCTTGATACAACAAAGCATTATTTTTCTAAATCACATGCATATACATCACAATGAAACCAACAGAGTAAATGCCAGAAGCCAAAGATGGACACAGCCAAGAACTAACTGAGCAATGGGAGGAATAAAAGGTGGCAGGTCTCCAAATTTATTGCCATTTGCTTTTTTCTCAATTTTGAGAGCACTTATCTAGGAAGAGAGCATTTTAACATGAGGGTTGCAGTGTTTAACTTGTTTGATTTTTATTATTATTCGATGTTGCTTAATGTGCTCACTTGTTTAAAACTTCCACAAATCATGGGTAAGTCTCTGAAGCTCACGGTGGTATGCTGAGCCCCTAAGCCACTGATTTTCACCCTAAGCTGCATGTCAGGCTCACCTGGGAAGCTTCTAAAAATCCCAATGTCCAGGCTACACTTCAAACCAATAAAATCAGAATCTCTGTACTTCATCCTAGGAATCAGTATACTTTAAACTTCCCAAGTTGTTTCAATGGGCATCCATGATTGAGAATCTAGCCTTAAGGAGATGCTAAATACACAAAAGCAGTACCTACTCACCTGGGAACCAGGATGCCCAAGACCCTGTCCCAGTCCTTCTACTGCTTGCTATTTGCCTTCACCAGACCTCAGTTTTCCCATGTGGCCAATGAAAGACTACAGACAGTGAGAAATAAGGTTGTTCTGCGTCTAAGATTCTAGGACTGTAATTTCCACCAGTTGCAAGCACTACACTGATGCTGGGAACAGAAGCCCACTCTATGCCTTTTAAGAACATGGGACAGACACATGCAAAGATTATCAGACACAATGTGGTAAATGGAGAAATCAGAGACATGAGCTGGATACTAAGAAAATACAAAGCATGGCCAAATACCCCAGGGAGTCAGAGCTTCCCAAAAATATGTGCCTTTTCAAAGCTGAGCTCAGCTGATGAGGTACGGAAGGGGCTTGCAACGGCTAGATACTCAGACGCACACAGCAGAAACTCAGTTCACTGACATTAATAATAAAATTGCAGAGGCAAACTGAAGAGTATAATCCGGTCATTGTTCTCTTACCATAGGCCACAGCAATCTGCCCAGTATTCAGCTTGATATGCTTACCACACCCCCCACCCACAAATACTGACTCCAAAGAATCAGACTCCAAAGAATCACTTCCCTTTCTCAGGCAGTAGCACATGCACAAACACACAAGCTTCCCCCTGCCTCCACCCACCACCAACCCTGCTGCAGCCACCAGCCTCCGGATTCTGGTTCAAGCGCCCAAAAATGAGCAATCAAGGAAAACAGAGAGACACTATTTCTGTCTCTCTGTGCAGGGCAGAAGGTGAGAGCTTCTGCTCTATTGAGAATTTCAAAGAAATTTCCCCATTCTTTGGTCTAACACAAATTTGGGTTTGAATCCAGACTGCAACTGTTTTTAACTATGTGATCTTGGGCATGTTAATCATTCTAAACCTCAAGATCTTTATCTAGACACTGGGATGCTATAGGTACCACCTCACAGAGTCATCATGCGGGTTAAAATTTACAATGTGTGCATACACAATGTCTTGGTCAAGACTATGGACTGAGCAGCATCTCCTGAAAATTTTTAAGGGGAAGCCCTAACCTCTATCAATTAAACAAAGAGACTCTAATGGTCTAACAGCCTACGTAAGCCAACCAAAACCTAAGGCTGTAAACCCCTCAAGGTTAAGAAATGGAAACAACTAGGCTTTCCCAAATAAGGCAACAGCCTGCGATATAGCCCATCATATAATTTCCTTGCTACTTCCATATGTTCTCTATAAAAGTATTTGTATATGTATATGTTCTCTATAAAAGTATTTGCTCTATAGTTCTATCAGTAGAGCTTTCCTAAATATTTCTAGTTTGGTACCATCCAATATGAATATATTGAATTTTTGTTCAAATAAAATCTTAAAAATATGATACGCCTCATATTATCATTTAATACCCTCAGTGTAACACTATCTGGAGATGAAGCCTTTGGAAGGTAATTAGGTCATCAGGGTAGAATCCTCACAATGGGATTAAAGCCATTCTAAGCAAAGACTGAAGAGCCATTCCGTCCCCTTTCTCTCCCATTTAAGGACACAGCAAGAAGGGGGCCATGTGCAAGCCAGGAAAAGTGTCCTCACCAGGAACCAAATCAGTTGGTTCCTTAATCTTGGACTACCCAGTCTCCACAACTTTGAGAAATCAATATTTGCTGTGAAAGCCATCCAGCCCATGGCATTTTGTTATGGCAGTCTACGCAGATTAAGATAGTGGACTTAGTCTCAAATGATCAGTTTTAGCATGGGAAGAGCGGGAAAATCTTCATTGATAGACTTTTCCTAGGCCTCAGTAGCACTGCTAGCTTAGGGGCAAGCCTTCCAGGGACAAACCAGCATGCAGCCAGCAGGGGGATTTCAAATCAGGCTTCATTCTTGGTATCTCAGCGATAAGAAGAGGATGCAAAAGAACTTACAGATGCGGAATCCCTCATCTGTTGATGCTGAGCCACATCAGAATGAGAATACAGGAGGTATCTTTTAAGAACCTGGAGTTCAGCATTTGATTCTTGATTTTGCACAGTGCCTCCCTTGGAAGAACCTCTTATAAATGTCATCATTTTCTCCGTGCCCATACACTACATACTGGGTGCATACTTGAGGGCAGGCACTAGGGTTAGGCGTTTCGGAATAAAAAGTGAAGGAGTGCCCTTCAAAAGCTCTTGCGTAAGTTTACCAAAATGAGGAAAGCAGGGAGCAGAGTGTGACACCTTCATTTCCACTCTGCCTGTAGGGTATTGGAGGCCCCCAAAAGTTAATTAATTCAAAAGATCCACCTGTAAGTTATACCTTATGGGTGCACCTTACAGTGAATCTTTGGGAGGCCAACAACGTGGTTCTAACGTTATCCACACTAATCCCTTAACATTTGCGAAATGTTTCTAACCCTGCAAAGATGAGAAGATGAGGCTTGCTCAAGAGCTCAAAACACTCAAGTGGTGGAGGCTGGACTCAAACCCAGTTCTTCTGACAACAAATCTCTTGACATGATCATACTGTATGGGAGCAAAAGCACCCTAGCCGTACTCACCATCCGTATCCGTTCATCTTCAAGATTCCTGAGGACAGTGGCAAACTCCTGCAAAGACCTTGCTGGAAAAGAGAAAGTACCATGAAAGGGACATAAAGAAATGGGCCTTTGGGAGCCTTTCCAGGTATAGCTATTATGTTGTGGACTGAAATCCCTCGGCACATGCAGAATCCTAAAGTCAATTGCTTCCCAAGGCTCCCCTTATCTTTTAATCATTAACCATTCAGGATGACCCCCCGAATGCAGGTTAATTTCACCTGGAACTCTAGCTGGGAAAGGATTTCCTTCAAAGACCTGCCTGTTCCTGAGACTACCCAGGCCTGATGAGGTGCTGGCCAGCTTCCACACTATAGACTGAAAAGGGCAGAGTTCTGCGTAGGAGTTGAAGGATTTCCTGCCCAGGATCTGACCTCTTCAACTTTGGTTGTGGGACTGCGTCAGAAATCAACTTTCCTCTGATACCACAACTGAACCAATGTAGCTTGCAATACAAGCCACATCTCTGGCTTCTCCTTGGATTCTTCTTCCTGAGTCCTCAAGCCATTTATGAATATAATACACTATAAAAATGCAGCATGGTGGTCAGACATGGAGAGTCCTCAGTAGAATAATTCCCAAAGGCAAAGGGCAGTAAGTGCAATAGCCCAGAGGATATTCAGGACATACATGAAATGTTGGGGGCTCCAGAAGTTATTATAGTGATGCATTTTCATTGCTCTCAGCTATCTCCCAGCTGCCTTCCCTCAACCCCAGATCCTGGCACTCTGTGTGACAAGAGGAATTCAATAAGCATTTGACAACTTTTTCAATCCTTGCTCACCCCTGGAGCTAACCAAGATGCCCAATGTAAGAAGAGTCAAGGGCAATGACTAGACCCTGCCAGAGACAGGTGTCTTGACACTGCAAATCCTCTGTGCTCAGCACCGCCTGCAAGACACAGGAGGTAAAAGAAAAGCAGAAAATAGAACCAGTACAGCAATCAACAGTAACCCCTCCCTCAGCCTCTGGTTAAAGAAAGGGGGAGGAGAGCTGGACAGCAAGCTCCTCTGTCCATCTGAAGGCAAGGCAGCTATGGAGCTCCATACCACAACTGCCAGGCCTGAACGTGGGGCCAGCTGATCAGAATCTCCAATTTTCAAAGAGATGGAAAACCAGAACTTTACACAAAGTCAATTCATATGTTAATTCAATTTTAAGAAATGAGTGCCAAAGAAAACATGGTTGTATTCTGATTTCAGCCCACAAACTATCATTTGCAACTTGTAATTCTTTCCTCATCTACCTGTCTTCTGGTCTTGCTCTAAGTTCTATAGTACCAGGGCAAAGAAAAGTCACAAAAACAGCCAGAAGCAAAACATTACAGGAGGGTGGAGAGAAGAACCCCACTGCAAACCTTCAAGCTGCCTCCTACAGGCCCCAGGGTGAGAGAAGTGGTTTCAGAACTCTGAGGAGAAGCCCAGAATAGCCTCCTGGCCCCTGACCCTCCCTACACTCTGCCCCCTCCACTGGTGGTGTGTACTTCTTAATTTATGACACTTAGATACTTCCCATCACAGGAAAAAAGCTCAGTAAGAACACTGACAGTTATTAAGAACAGTGACTCATCTTATCAGACACATGGTTATGACTTACCTATACACATTTCATCATCTGTTTCTGCATCTCCTATGCACTGAAATTTAAATTCATTTAAGGAATCAGCAAATTTCCTCTTCGCCAAAGACAAATCTAGCAAGAAAAAGAGTAAAAAATATGAATTACTGACGTAAATTGATTTTCACATTTGCTGAATGTTTTAGTCCTTCTACTAATGTAGCAGCTAGATTTGGTCTTGAGGCTATTTCAAACACAACGTAAATTCAAAATACTGAACAGCTGTTTCTAACATGAAATTCTTACTGGCTTGAAAAATTACTATTTCTGTTACTTTGCTTTAACCATTCCAGTCCCATTTCTAATTCCTCAAGCCACATACTGAGTCCTGTCACATACATTGGTCACAAGTGGGAATCCAGGAAGAATTGGGGGTCAGAGCAGCCTGCCACTGACCTCCCCTGTGGTCTGGCAGTGGGAGCGGGAAGAAAGAGCATGGAAGTGCCCCATTCCCGTGGCACCGGAGCTCCTGGACTCCTCATTCTGCCTCAAGCACACGTGAGACTGAAGTCTCACAACCCTCTCAGCTCCCCCTCATGAGGACAGTGGCCAGCCAGCATGACAAATTCCCGTCTGAACCATTTCCCTGGGTCATCGCGTTCCCCACTGCCACAAGAACAAAGCCCTGGCACTGTTCTGAGTTGGGGTAAAAACACACCCCACAGTTATCTATAAAGAAAGCTCTTAGAAAAATCTAAAAAATAAGCTTTCATTTAAGGCAGTATTAAAAGCCAATGATCCCTCCTGAACCCTCAGCTTCTGTTAAGGGTATAAAACCACCCAGGTACCTTTAAGTGGCCTGACAGACACAGCTGCTTGGTACAAATGTGCTTAACTTAATTCCATGTGCAGCCTTCCTGCAGATTAGGCTAATCATCCAAATTACCCTCATAGATGTTTCCCTTATTGAAGGGGAAATGGTATTACGTCCAAATTCCCAGAGGAGGGAAATAGGAGGCATAACTGGCAACATGCACTGGCTTTAATGAGATATAGGGAGGAGGTTGGGAGGATTCTGGTTTCACAGATCAACATAATCTAATGGAACAAAAGTATCCATGGGCTTCACCTCTTCTCCTTTCTAGTTCCCAGATGTGTTCCTTAAAGTGGGGGGTCATGTTTTTTTCCATCTTTTGGTTTTGTTTGTTTCCTCTCTGTGTACCCAGCAGCACATCATGCTCAGTGCATGCTGAATAATGTGTGTGGAGGGCAGTATACAAATTTGATCACCGGTGTGCAGCTCACCAATCCCAGAGCTAGAGGCCAGTGGAAGAGCCCGGCTAAGCAGTCCTGCTGTTCTCAGGTCTGGGGCTCAGGCTTACCACACAGACAGCAGGGGCTCCTGCTCGAAAACCACCCTCTGGTGGGCTTGGATGACATGAATCCCAAGATAGCATGGCTTATGCAAGGCCCTCTGCTCTGCACCAAAAGAGGAAGACGCTTGAAGTGGAGGAGGAGAATCCAGGAGCCACCAGCCAATACTCTCCAGTCTCTCCCTAGTTCAGTCACTTTAATGCAATGGTCCTAGGCAAAAAGTCCAAAGATCCTGGCAGAGGAGTCAGCCATCTCCTAAAACTGGCTGACCCAAGCTGAGGATATCCCTAAGAATACCAATCATTCCCTGGCAAGTCAAGAAAGAAACAGATTCATCTCAAAGTCAGAACACTGTGAGGAGGAAAGACAGGAGGCCACGGGCAGGCAGGATAAAATAAAGGAAGAATCACCTTTCAGAGTGGAAGACAAAGCCCCCAAGAAGGCCAAAGAGTATCAGGTATAGAATGTGGGCACGGCTGTGCTCGGTCTCACTGGAGTCAGAATGTTCTGATCAGAAATCACAAAGAAAGGCTTGAGCCAAGAGTAAGACTAGAGTTGCTTCTCTATCCACCTAACAATCCTCTATGCCTCCTCCATAGGCAAGAAAGATTCAAGCTGGACAACCATCTCCACACAGTGGAAGAAAGGTGAAACTTAAGGCAGGCTTGGGAAACCTCCCAACACGCACAGAGAAGCTATGCTGCCAGGGGCAGCTACCAATGAGAATCAAGGAGTGGATAATCCTGCACAAGAGGGCCTTTGTGGGCCTTTTCATAGGAGGACCCATTTCACCTGGAGCAGAGACTGTTAGCTTATGACCAGAAAGTAACCTTATTTTGTTGTTGAGTGACACACAGCACACCCCACCACAAAACGAACCTGAGAAGTCATGTGGGCCCCACAAAGCTAATAAAGAGGCCTCTCCCCCTGACAAAAGAATTAGGTAATGAGTACTAGTCTGGAGTCCATGCTGGGTTATAGGTCAGTGAGCACAGCTAGATAGACTAAAAATCCCAATTACTGATATCTGGAAAGGAAATCACCATGGGCTTGAATGGCTCATGCCTGAGAGAGAAATCTTGGTAAAGGTGTAGGAGGACAACAGGTATTTTGCTCGTTCAGTATCCACTCCCCGGTTTTTGGAACAGCAGCTCAAGCTTGTTTTATTCTATTTTTTAAAAAGATTTTATTTATTTACTTAGCAGAGAGCAAGCACAAGCAGGGGAGGAGGGAGGCAGAGGGAGAAGCATGCTCCCCACTGAGCAAGGAGCCTGAGGTGGGACTTGATCCCAGGACCCAGGGATCATGACCTGAGCCAAAAGCAAATGCTTAATTGACTGAGTCACCCAGGCATCCCTCAAGCTTGCTTTGAAGAACCTCCCCTTTTATATTTGCCTTGCAAGGGTTCTGGTTGTAGGCTGGTCAGCCCCTTCCCTAGCCCCTTGCCCTCACCCCAACCTCACCTAGCTCCTGGGTTCAAATTTTAGCTCCACCATTTCCTAGAAGTGTAACTACCCCTAGGTTAGGCCTAACTTCTTAGTTGCCTCACCTGACATAAGTTGTCAGCCCCACCTAGGTCATCAGATTGTCAGGAGACCCAGGGAGACACACTACACAAGCACTCTGTACACTGTCAGCTTCAGGTCTAGGCAAGGCTGGGCTCTTCTTCCTGATGTGTGAATCCTGCAATGACGAAGCCAGGGAAGGTAAGAAGGACTACCTGTGCTGAGAACTCAGCTAAGTAGAGGAGTGACATAAGAGCACACAGCTCAAACGTGGGGATCTAGGACTCTATCAGCCTCTAGCAGCCAAGATCCTTGTAGCATGTGGATACACCATGCTGCCTCACCCTGTTAAGATAAAACCCTCTTTGTTACTTGGAACAATGAAGAAGACACCAAAAAGAATGTCTAAAACACATGGATTCTTGTCTACTTCAACCCAAAATGACCGGCAGAATCTTATGTTGATGATCAACTCTGCCACGCAGCTATAGGGAGATTTCTTTCTGGAGCTTTCACTGTGACCCAACAGGAATCTAACATGCACACGCCACTGAGAGGAGTACAGAAAGCAGAGAGGCTGGTACAGGTGCTGACAGCATGCCAAGCTTCACGACACCCTGCTTGTATAACCTCACTGTCTCATGTTCAGTACAAGATACAGCAAGGTGCCAAAAGCCAATGATATTTACTATGCAGAAACATCTGTTGCTAGAAAGGCAGAATGCTGGCCAGAGCAGACAGGAGTCGTAACTGGCAGCTTCTGGGGAGGCCAAGTATTTGCCTTACAGAATTAAGTCACCTCTGCCTCTGGGTGAGGGGACCAGGCAGCTAAGCGACACAGAAGCAGCTAGAAGTCGAGGCATTGAGGGACCACTCTCAAAGGTGTCTGCTGACTGGGGAACAGAGGGAAGTGCCCTTCTCTTCCTGCGGATGCCCATGCTCTGCCCCCGGATACTCACTGCACAGAGTGCTAAGAGAATTTAACCTAAATACCAATTCTTCTTTCAGTAAAAGAAGGTTGATGCTTTTTTTTTTTTTTTAAGTTAGGCTCTACCTTAGGTTACACAAGTTTTACCTCAGTACCACAAGCCAAGCCATTCCCATTTTCTTTTGGGGGGAAATTTAACATCTATGTGCACACACAAACATACCATGCTGAAAGACTCAAGGTAACCTCACTATTACATTTATTTCATGCATCTCTTACCTTTCTTTGATCTCCAAAGTTACCAGAACTGTATATAACTATCCATAAACTTTTTTTACTCCTTGGTCACATCTCCCTGGATTTAGAAACTGATTACAGTTAATGAAGTCCAACTGCCAAGGTTAAGTATTTGTGACAGAATGGCCTGTTGGCTGCTTAAAGCACAAACACTGAAGTCCTCAATCCTAGCTAATCCTTCCCTTCTCTGAAAGTCAATTACACTTACTCTCTGTGCCTGATCACCTTGTATTTGGAATGATTCCAGAACCACGCATGAGTGGTTGGTTCCCTGGCATAACGCATAGTACGTGCCTGAGACAAGCCCTCAAGACATGTTGTACTGATTTGACTGGGCAGAGCCACAAATGTTGGCTTACAGGTGGAACATCTGAGATGGCACAAGAAGAGGACGCACAGTGAGGGCTGGAACATGGACATGAGTCCCCAAGACTGCAGCTTGGCCTCAACTCCCATTCTCAGGTAAACTTACCACTGTCTAAATCAAACTCTCTCTCCTCTCCTATCCTCTCAAAAAAACAGCCAACCAAGGACCTCTTCCTGCATCCCCAGTTTGGCAAAGGGGGCCACCATCTGTCCTGCCACACAAGTCAAAGTCACACACCCTCGTATCACCCCTAGTAGCACGGTATCCTTCCCAAGTGTGTCTGTCTTGCCTCCTAAGCATCTCAGTTCTATTCACTCGTCCCTATCACCATCAGCTACCCCTAAATCAAATGCCCCCATTTGCCTGGGTAACTGCAACTGCCTCTGCTCTGGTCCCCCCAAACCCACTTTTGTTCTTTCAATCAGTTCTCCCCTCAGTCATGTCAGCTCCAATAGTGAATCCTGCAAAGGGCTCCCAGAGTTCTAAAAACCAAGATCAAAGTTCCTCCCAAAGTCTGAGAGGCCCTGCGGGGCCTAGGCCCCCAACTCCCTTTCTGGGTTCCGCCAGCTCCTTGAACATCCTGCTCATCCTGCAGTCCTTAGACGTTCAGTCCACTAAAAAGCCTACTCTGACTTCCGTAACCAGGCCAACCCCTCCCCTCCCCTCACTCTAAGTCCTATGCACCTCTTTTTTTTTTTCTTGTACCTCCTTCTTCATAGCAATTTTATATTGTTCTGGTGGTAATTCTATTAGTACCTCCCCAACTAGTAAATTCCTGAAGAGTGAGAACTGTGTCTCTTCATGCTCACCACTATGTCCTCACAAGCTAGGACATCACCTGACTGAGAGCAGGAGTCACAGAAAGCACAAAGAGGGAGGGGAAGCTGGACACTTTACTAGCTCCCTGCACTCATCAAAGGTGAAATTCCCGATTATATAATACATTTAAAAAAAAAGTTGATTAGATATATATTAGGAGGAATTTCAAATTTAGGTAAGTCTGGCTGAAGCTTGTATATATAGGAATATGCTTTCTGTTAACATAAAACCACCTCCCCTAATGTTGTCTGTTGAGGAAGATTCCCACAGAGCTGTAGCAAGAGCCACCAGGAGGCATATGGAGTAAAACCTTCTCTATAACCAAGAGACCAGGAGAAATGGGCTATAAACATGTCTGGTGGGGCACCTGGGTGGCTCAGTGGGTTAAAGCCTCTGCCTTCAACTCAGGTCATGATCCCAGGGTCCTGGGATCAAGCCCGGCGGTGCCTCGGGCTCTCTGCTCAGCAGGGAGCCTACTTCCATTCCTTTCTCTCTGCCTGCCTCTCTGCCTACTTGTGATCTCTGTCAAATAAATAAATAAAATCTTAAAAAAATTTTAAAAAGTCTGGTGTTGGCCACAACCATGTGTGCCCTTTCAGCCCCAGGCTGTCCCCAAGCCAGGAGCTAAAACAGACAAAGGTAGAGTTCCAGAGACACTTCTCTTTTTGCCCATACCTGGGCAAGCTGAAAATATACCCTATCAGAAACCATGCTTGGGGACAGGCATTTCCCAGTCTGCAAGTGGCATTTTAAACCTAGTGCCACTGCTTAACTGTAAGAAAAGCAAGTGTTGTTCCTTTGTTCATTCTACAGCCTGAAACCCTGAACTTCAGGAGCAGAAAGAGACTGTTCAAATCTGACGGTCGAACAAAATACCCCCATAGCGTTCATCTAGTTTCTGTGATGCAGTCTTACCTATGGCCACTAGGTGGCGATGGACTGTATCAGGGAAAGGTGGCTAATAACCCAAAGAGAAATGACAAAGCCAGCCTCAAATGTAGTGCTGGGCACAGACCATGTCCTGCTGATGAACACACCCAGCCGAGAAGGGAAATGTCCAATGGGCACTCAATCAGCAATGCAGGGAGGGGCCCTGGCATCCATGGGGAAGAAATGCCCTAATACATTAGAGCGTTCTTGTTCATCTTACCCATTCAAGCCTGAGACATGGAGAGAAAGGGTCGGAGGGATGAAGTCACCGCCAGCACGTCTCTTACATTCTTTCAGATCTGGTGGGAGCAGACTCAGAAGACCATTCGTGTCACCCAAGGATGATATGCCCACCGGGCACATCAACCACCACATCATGTACATCCTGATTATACATCCATGTGCTTTTCCTGAGGCCATTTCCCTAAAATTCTATTTCCTAAATGAGGCCATAGCCAACACAGACTCTGGAGAATTTGTTTTTCCAACCAGAGCACTAAGGCTAACGAAATTTTCCGAGTTGATTTTTAAAATGAAATTCAATAGAAGAAAGGGGTTTCACCTTTTCCAGATAAGGTTTCTAATTCTATTTACATGGGAACTTCCTTCAAGAATAATATGGGAGACCCAAACTCATCTTTGTCTACATCAAAATAAGTGTAAACACATTTTGCATTCATTTATAGGGTACTTATTATGTAATATGTACCCACTAAGTACTTTAACTCATTTTGTCCTCACAATCATCCTATGAATAGGAATTATTATTCCTATTTTGCAGATGGGGAAACAGATTCGGAGATTAAATAATATGCCATGGTCACATAGCTAATGAATGGTAATATAAGAAAGCTGGTCTCTGTGACTCCAAAACTCTCAACTACTATACTCCATGGCCTAACCTACTCAAATATTTGAGACTCCTCTATCAATGTACTCAAAGAAATCAAAGAACTATACATACACATTCCATATCCTTTAGGAGGATATAAGTTAGAAGGACCTCATCTGGGTACAGTAAGTGCTCCCTTACCTGTGATTTCAGTTGCCTGCCATCCTCCTCAGTTTATAAGCAGATGACTCTCCTTCTGCTTTAATGTCAGAAGGTCAGTAGTAACCTAATGCTATGTCACAATGCCTACGTCATTCACTTCATGTCATCTCATCACGTGGGCATTTTATCATCTCACATCATCACAAGAAGGGTGAGGACACTAAGATATTTTGAGACACAGTCCACATTCGTAACTTTCATTACAATGTATTATTTTAACTGTTTTACCGTATTTGTAATTATTGTTATTAATATCTCACTGTGCCTAATTTAAAAATTAAACTTTATCATTGGTATGTATGTGTAATCTAAATGCATGGGGAAAAAACAAATAGTATATACAGGTTTCAATGCTATCCGTGGTTTCAAGGCATCCACTGGGGATCTTGGAACATATCCCTTGTGGATGGGGGGAGGGGGAGAAGGACTACTGTATACAAACTTGCAAATTAAGGCAAAACATGGAGAGCAATCAGAATAGGAAAGAAAAAAAAGCTACAGAAGTGCAAGCAGGCTATTATTCCAGTTAGGGTCATTGGTGGAATCTTCAAAAAAAAAAAAAAAAAAGAACAGGAAGTAGCATTTGAAAAGAGCTTTAAAAGTGAAATCAGTTAAGACTGATGATTCACAGACCTATACCCTTGAAACAAATAATACATTATAAGTTAATAAAAAAACGTGAAATTAGAGGAGGTGCAGGGCAGGGTAAACAGGCATGGGAAGGTATTCTAGAAGTAGCAACAGGATGCAAAGAAATGCAAAAGAAGAAAACCCAGCATCAAACAGTAGGCAGTTGCTTGATAGAAAGAAGGTAAGACTAGGAAAAGGGGTTAGAATTACGGAAGGACTGGAATGCCAAGCTAAGGAATATAGACTTCATCCCTAAAGAAATGATAACTATATTTTTGTAAAGAAGAAAGACAAGATCAACTTAAACATTGATTATGAATTTTACTAAGGCCCAGAACTTCATTTTGGGACTTCTACTCTGACTTCCCATCCTGCTTCACTGCTAAAAACATACACCCACAGTCAAGGGGCTTTCTCCTTGTGGGATGATTCCATGGTACAGGACACCTCTCAACCTTGACACTGGATACAAAGACCACAGGTCAGCCAGGAGATAGCCAGAAAATGAGGGATTCAAAGAAACTCTGCTCCCTACTGAAAACTCCAAGTTCACATCTGGATTATGAGGGCTCAGTAACACCCCTACTACAGACAGGTAATAATATACAAAGATATATACTAAGACAACTATATTTCCAAAGGGCTACATTTTCTTTTCTTCTTCTTCTTTTTTTTAAGATTTTATTTATTTACTTGACAGACAGAGATCACAAGTAGGCAGAGAGGCAGGCAGAGAGAGAGAGAAAGGAGGAAGCAGGCTCCCCGTGGAGCAGAGAGCCCGATGTGGGGCTCAATCCCAGGACCCTGGGCTCATGACCTGAGCCGAAGGCAGAGGATTTAACCCACTGAGCCACCCAGGCACCCCTATCTGTTCTTCTTAAGAACACGGGGAATTTAAGTCCTAGGATGTGATCTTTTATGAAGAAATTCCAGACTAGCTTATTGTCACAGAATAGGTCCTCAAAAAGCATTTGCTCATCAAGGACCACTATTTTGAATGATTAAGTCAGCATCAGACCTATACTGAAACCTCAAGCCCAAAAGAGCCCAGCCCCAAATTCGCATCGCTCAGGTCCAACACAAAGCAGAAAACAAGGACACAGAGAACTGAGGGAATGGATTCAGAACAATCACATTGGCATAAAGCTCCAAGACCTTCTAAGACAGTGGGTAAGTACAAGAAAAACTCCCTCCAGAGAAACAATAGTGATTTGCTTGGTTAAAACAAAGAACCCCATTTTAAGAGGGACCAATCAAGTGAAAGAGCAAAAAAGAAAGGGTATTTCCATGCAGTTCAAGTGTAAACGTCACACACACACACACAGTGTCAAGGTCAATTCAGAAGAGTATGAAGTGTGTGGACTCGCAAACATAGATTCAAACCCTGGATCTGCCAATTACCAGCTCTAGGACTGGGAAAATGGCTCAACCTTTCCAAGAGTCTATGTCACTATGAGGGTAACAAGTACCTCACAGGTTTGTTGTCGGAATTAAATGGAAGAAAAAATGTGAACAGAACACAGGGTTGTCCCCAGATGCTGGTTTTCTTTCCTTCCCACACAGGCACAGGCTGGCTGAACGCAGGTTGGAGACAAGAGAATCAACAAAATGAGAATCTTCATTATCTTTCAGAATTAAGGAATTTTTTTTTAAGATTTTATTTATTTATTTCACAGACAGAGATCACGAGTAGGCAGAGAGGCAGGCAGAGAGAGGGAGAAGCAGGCTCCCCGCCGAGCAGAGAGCCCGATGCGGGGCTCGATCCCAGGACCCTGGGATCATGACCTGAGCCAAAGGCAGAGGCCTTAACCCACTGAGCCACCCAGGTGCCCCCAGAATTAAGGAATTTTTGTCTCATTAATTCACCAAACTTACCAAATACAGGTATCCTGTTTTTCTGAAGTTCGACTTACACCACTCCACTTTAACAAAGTATGTCCCTTAGTACCTATTTTCACTAAACAAAAGAAAGCCAAAAGGATTTTTCTGTTCACGGGGAAAGGGAAAATAGTGTTCAGTGTTTGCTGTGCCGTGAGTCGTGCCTGGAGCGGCTAGAGTGGCCATAGCTTTGAACTGTGTCTGTGAGCATCTGTGTTTTATCTCAATTGATTTTGTGCAGCCGTTAGCAAGACATGTCCGAAAGTACCCAAAAAGCCTGAGAGAAGTTATTTTGGGGCACCAGAGATCCTTAAAACTTTTCCACATAAATTAATAGTAATTGCTTCTTCACTGTATCCCATTCTTTCTTAGGAAAGGTTTCATAGGAACACTCTTCCTGTGGATAGCCGGGTAAAGCTATAACCTCCTTCATAATGAACTAGATACTGAAAATACATTTGAGTCCTTAAAGGTTCTCCTCAGATCCTTAGAAAACTCTAAAGTACCTAGAGAATTGGAATTTCTTTTTACCCCTTGTAGATGAAAGGAAAAGAAAAAACCCTGGATGAAACGACACCATTTTTATCTGAATAGTAACTGAAAGTAGTGTGCACTGTCTTCTTGCAAAGTTTATTAACCTAAGTGATGGCTCTTAAATGCACTGAGGCTAAGAATGATATCATGAAATCCTTCTTGTCCATTAAGTGGGAAAGGAGGCCAGCCCCAAGTAAAAAAGAATCAGAACGCCAACAAGACATCCAAAATAAATGGGCTTTATAGGATGCATGGGCCTGAAGTGCCTAGCTTCCTGAGAAGGTGGTATTTGTTTTCTCACTTCTCAAATAGGCACACTTAGAAAAAAGGGGGAAGGGTTAAGGAGAGATCACAGGAGTCAGAGCAAAGGGTCTGCAGGAAGAGCAGGTCACACTAAAACTTAAAGACCAGGGGGTCCAGATGGGGCAGAGCTAGAACTCAGGCAGAGAATGTGAGCTTCCTCTAGCTCGACACCACTGCACTGCTATTATGGTCAACAAAGAAGAGAGGAACAGTATGAGGGAGGGGCAGTTGATCCCGGCTTGGGCCTCAAGACTTAGCTTCTACTTCTACAATGTCCTACTCTCTTAGAGGAGCGCTTCTCAAACTTTCATATGCATCTGAAGACCAGGTCATCTTGTTAAAATGCTGATTCTGATTCGGTAAGCCTGGGACTGTGCATTTCAAACAAGTTTCCAGGTGATACCAATGTTGCTGGTCCAGGCATCACACTCTCTAAGTCAAGGTCTGGAATTCCCAACAGAGACCCTGAGAGTCAAGACCACAGTGTTTTCCTCCTTCCAAGCCCAGCACCTAGAGCACACAAGACCTCAGTATATATTTGAAGACTGGATTCCTTGAAAGGACTTCAACTGTTGCACAAAAAACCAGAATGGGAGCTAGAGTAAGAATCAGAAACAGGCTGCCTCCTTGCTCACCCAGGAACAACGCCTGTGAACCTAGGGAAAGTAAATTAACACCTTAGCCTTGGAGAGCTCTTTGAAAACCAGAAGGATGGTCAGTCTTTAAGGTCCCTTCTAGCTCTAAAAATTCCACCCAAAGTAGTTTTTCTGTGCTTTTAAAATAATGTGTTAATCGTCAGGATATACACTGACTATTCCTACAGTGAGGCACACCTCTGTCATTCTCAGATAGCAGTTTCCAAAAATCCAACTGAGAGAACACAGACTCTGTTAGTCTCAGCAAATAACCATAGCAACTAATACCCCCAAATAAAATGATGTCTTCACAATGATGTGCTGGCTCAATTAGATTAAGAGGGTGACGTGTACCATCTCAAAATTTATGGTAGTAAACTTAGAGCAAAAGCCAGACTTTCTTGGAAGAAGATTTTAAGAAAAAAAGCGGGGGTTGGGGGCGTGGGGATGAGGGGTGTCTTGCCAATAAAATGAAGACGGGACAGGGAGCCAGAAAAACGGAGATGAGAAACTGGAACAGAACTGCCCTGCCTGTCCAGGTCCATACATACAAGGCCCAGGCACCCACATGGGAATCCAGAACTCAGTTAATTGTCCTCAGGGACAGTTCTTTCTTTTTTTTTTTTTTTTACCCCCTCAGGGACAGTTCTGAGGGCCACCACTTCTACCAGGGAGTTATCAAGCGACTGCATTTTGTCCTTCTTCTGTGCCTTTCTTCATGCATATAATAAAAGGAAAATGAATACTGCTACCTCAGAAAAGACTTGAGGGATTTACCTCTTGAGTGAAGCTCTTGAGTGAAAAATGGGATATCGCAAAAGAGTCCATCCAGGCTGATAATGGATTTCCAAGCCCAGTTCTCCACAGATCACCCGGGATGCAGATATTCCTGTTCCAAGGTATTGAGATTAAAGCTGGAATTGTGAAGCAAAAACCCAACATCTGGAAGATCTAGAACTTAGGCCTTACTGCACCCCCAGGTTTGCCTCTTCCAGCATCTGCACAATCACAATCACTCTGAACACATTCAGGCAAGCAAGAATTTCACATGAAAAGCAGGAAAAGGGAAGCCAAGACCCATCAGCTTCCACTAATCCCTGACACTTTTCTAGCAAAGAAAAGAAAAGAAAGAAAGGAAAAGAAAAGAGAAGAGAAGCAAAAACCAAAAACCCAGCCCAAAGAATCTGGTCTTAAATTACATTCAAATGTAAACAACAATTTCTGTTAACAAGAAAATCCCAAAAAGCAGAACCCTGAAATAATGCACAACAGCTAAGATGAATGTGAGCATAGCCAAAGCAAGACAAGGCACTGCGAGTAAAGAGAGGCCTTCCTCCAGCCAATCAAGCCTAGAATAATGAGTAAGCACTAGAATAATGAGTAAACTCAAAATCTCCCCTCAGCCATCTATAAGGTCTCTATATTTATTTCCACCTGCATGAAATCATGGCCGGGGCGGGGGGGCAGGGATTGGTCCTGTGAGTAAAGAGATGATGCATAGGGCGGGGGGGGGGGGGGGGGATTGGTCCTGTGAGTAAAGAGATGATGTTCAGAAGTGCTTAGCACCCAGCCTGCAGCAAGCACTCCAAAAAAAAAAAAAAAAAAAAAAAACAATAGATATTAATAGTACTCAGTATTACTCAAGAATGTAGTAACTAATATGTAGGGTGATTTATTTCTGTATAAAAATCAGAGGACAGCCACTTGGCCTCCTACCACCCACCTTTACACCTCCCTTCCTTGCTGACCTCTGACCATTACTATGATCTAAATGGAATTCATCTAATGCTCGGGCACAGTTCAGACGTCCCCACTAATACCACAGGAGGTAGGGCAGCCACTCCTCAGCATCAGAAAAAGTTCCATTTAAAAAGATGCCTGTCTCCCCGTGGATTAAATCAACGTTTCCTGAAGGGTAAAAAAAAAGCACATAGTGTTTCTGAACAGAGCCACACCTAATAACATCCTCAGAGATTAGTTTCACTTTCTTTTATCCCCTGTTCAATGCGCCACTCTCCTGCTGCACCTAGGGGAGGCTGTGCTGTTCCTGGGACCAGGCAGCGAGGTCCAGGTGGGCAACAACTGCCCTCCACACACTTCCCAAGAAAAGCCCAGGTTCCCTGCTATGTTGCCTCCTTACCAGCTTTGCCCCAGTCACATAAGAAATCATGCTTCAGCTAGTTCTCAGAGAATCCCCACACCATCACAGGATTTGACAGGTCAGATTAATGTGTCTCCAAATACACTGAACATCAACGGTGATAGACCTGCCTTGGGAGCATATCCCAGCCACCTCCACCAAAATTCTGAGGCTGGGGCCCAGGAATTTGGGCTCACAGGCAATTCCTATGCATGCTCAAGTAAGAGAACCGCTACTATCTAAGCCCTCGGAACATCTAGTACCACGTACCAATAATGGAACCTCTCCTGATTACAAAGGTAGAATGGCAAGGAACAAGCCAGAACTTCTAGTTCCTGACAATAGGTTTACAAATGTTCCCAAAGCAGGCAATTAATGCTTGTAGAAGAAGAAATCTAAGTGACAGTAGAGGTGGGAGGAGGGAACACCATAATTCAATTTAAAAATCACAAATGCTGAATACTTAGCCTTTTTCCAAAAATGTTCTTAATCATGTGTCTTATTCCAAAGCCCACATGAGCACCTAGGAAGGCAGCACTGTTTAGGGCCTGATTTGTACAGACCCTGCTTATGGCACGAGGAGCTGATGAATGGCCCTCGTGCTGCCTGCCTAGAAACCCATCCGGAAACCATGCCTCCCAAAGAAGTGAGAGCTGCGTGCAGCGCCTGAGAATCGAAGCACTCCTGGACCGCAGGCCTGGGCCAGGGCTGCCAATAAGGATCTAACCAGTTAATCTCCGGCTGAGCACGCAAAAAGTAAACCTGATGCAGACTCAAGTGAATCCAGGATACAGGCTCCCAGGCAGCTGAGAGAGAGGACTATAGCTCTGTGGACATGCAACCTATGCAGTCATACTGGAACCCACACTGAGAAGGGCCACTTGGCTTAATGCTATCCTGCCACCACCCTGACTTTTAAAATTGTATCTCTGAACTTGTGTTTTGTAAGTGAAGTCTGGTGGGAAAAGCAGAGCAGAGATCTCCAATATGTGTGTCCACCAGGGCCCCTTCCAGCCCCAGGTACATATGGTGTTTGCAATGCCCAATGAGTCCAGAACTCTGGTGGACCCATGATGTATGAAAGTTGAGCTAGACTAAAACCAAGTACAAGGTACGTGCGTCACATCTGTAACTGAGTAAGTGGGAATGCTGACAGGCCTGAGAGCTCATGTTTTCCTTCCAAATCAAAACTTAGCAAATGCAGAAAGGCGGCATTCTAAGAAATATGAATGACCAAGGGACCCTGCCATAGCCTTTCTTACTCATGTTATTTCCCTGGTTAAGTCAACCACACAACGCAGGGAAAGATTTAGCAACCCACACACCCTTGCCCCTTCAGGTCCTTCCTTACTCATCAGTAAGGTAGAGAACATTCGTAAAATGTTTGATTTTGAAGACATGAAACAAAAACAGCTGAATTAGGGCGTTTTCACAGAAACAGAAAAAGCTATCTTAAAATCTGTATGGAACTACAAAAGACCCCCAACAGCCAAAGTAATCTTGAGAAGGAAAAAAGCTGGTGGCATCCTGCTCTAATCAAGAACTACCATACAAAGCTATAGTAATGAAAACAGTACGGTTTGGGCATTAAAATAGATGTACAGACCAATGTACATTGAAGAGAGAGAGAGCCCAGAAATAGATCCACACATAGATGGTAGATCAATTTTTGACAAAGGAACCAAGAATATACAATGTAGGAAAAAAACAGTCTTCAAAAAATGGTACTGGGAAAACTGAACAGCCATATGAATGAAAGAATGAAAGGATGAAACTGGACCACTATCTCACACTACACACAAAAATCACCTCCAAATGGATTAAAGACTTGAAGACCTGAAACCATAAAACTCCTCCAGGGGAGTCTCCTTGACATCAGTCTTGGTGATGATTTTCTGGATTTGACATGAAAAGCAAAGGCAAAGAAAAGTAAAAAATAAACAAGGGGGGCTACATCAAAGTAAAAAGTTTCTGTACAGCAAAGGAATCCATTTAAAAAAAATGAGAAGGCAACCCAATGAATGGAACAAAATATTTGCAAATCCTATCTATAAAGGGACTACAGCAAAAAAAAAAAAAAAAAAAAGAAAGAAAGAAAGAAAAAAGACCGAGAGATCTAAATGAACATTTTTCCAATGACATACAGAAGGCCAATGGGTACATGAAAAGGTATTCAACATCACCCATCACCAGGAAAATGCAAATTAAAACAAGTTTGGCAAGGATGCTGTACAAGAGAGAACCCTCTACACTGTCAGTGGAAATGTAAACAGATACAACCACTATGGAAAACGCTATGCAAGTGCTTCAAAAAGGTAAAAATAGAACTACCAGAGGATCCAGCAAGTTCACTTCTGATTATCTCTCTGAAGGGAGAAAAAAAAAACAACAACATTAATTTGAGAAGATACGTATATCCCTATGTTCACTACAGCTTTGTTTACAATAGACAAGACAGGAAAATAAACTAAGTGCCTATCCATGGATGAATGAATAAAGAAAACAGAAATGTGTTGTGGGGGGGGGGAGGGGGTGTATAGGAATATTATTTGGCCAGAAAAAAATAATGAAATCCTGCCATTTGTGACAATATGGATCAACCCTGAGGGCATTATGCTAAGTGAAATAATCAGACAGAGAAAAACAACCTAAGTCTCACTTATGCATGGAATCCAAAACAACAAACAACAACAACACAAGGTCATAGTACAAGGAGTGGGCAAAATGGGTGAAGGTGGTCAAAAGGTACAAATTTCACATTATAAATCATAGGATGTGAAGTACAGCATGGTGACTACATTTAATAATACTATACTGCATACTTGAAAGCTGCTTAATAGATCTCGTAAGTTGTCATCACAAGGAAAAAAAATTAACTATGTACGGTGACAGATGTTAACTAGACTTACTGTGGTGATCACTTCACAATACATACAAATACCAAATCATCACGGCATACATCTAAAACTGATGTTGTTATGTCAATTATACCTCAAAAAAAAAAAAAAAGATCTGCAAACACATACACACAGTTGAGTTAGCTTGTGCAGTGCTTCCAACTTTCTAGTAAGAACAAAATGAACAGGCATCTGAGCTATATAATATGAATTACGTGATTTTAGTGATTCCACATGCAAGTCAGCTTATCTTCTGTTTACATGTAAAATGGGCACTGCATGATAAAGACAAACAATAAAATTCATAAAAATAGTGTGAACTTTTCTTAAGTTTTATTTTTAAGTAATATCTATCTATACACAATACAGGGCTCAAGCCCACAAGTCTGAGATCAAGAGTCACACGCTCCACTGACAGAGCCAGCCAGGCACCCCCAATTTTTTTAATAGCAAATAAAAACACCGTAAGTCAACAGAGATACCATCAAAGAAAGGTTTTATATTGTCCATGTTTGTGCTTTATGAATAAGGGCCCATAGGATCAGTACCTAATCCTGGACACAGAAATACCTGAGATTCCTTTTCCACCTCCATTAACTTTCTCATTTCCTCCAACTGTTACCTTGAGGAAGACCTCCTTTCCCTGCAGCATCGTCAAGCCCAGGCTAGCACCACCTCTGGTCTGGACTCCTAACTGCCCCCCCCACTTCCTCCTGGACCCCCTCCAGACTGTTTGTCACTCAGCTGCCCAGGATAGCCCTTCCAAAAAGCAGATGTGCTCTTGTCACTGCCCCTTCTATACCCTCCCCAAGTGTAACTCCTCCTTTTCATTTCAAAAACTGCCCAAGGCCCACAAAACATGCCTCATCGGCACACCCGGCTGCCTTTAGTGCTCCAGCCCCACTGGCCCACGCAGATCCTCTAATGTGCAGGAACTATGCTCACCCTGAAGCCTGGAACAATGTGTTCCCTCTGCCCAGGAAGAAGTCCTGTACCCACGAGCCCTCATCAGACTGGAGCGCTCCCCCAAACCTCTCCACTGCTCAGATTTCACTTGAAGGGTCACTTCCTCTGGGATGTGGCCTTCTCTCATCCTCCACCCACTCCCCCTGGTAAACTCTCACCGCTCCCTAGGATTTCCCTTCCCATTCCTTTACACGATAGCTAATTTCCTTTAATTCTGGTAACTGTTTAATGTGTACTGCTTGATGAGATTATAAACACAAAGCAGGCAGTACCAATGTCTGTTTTGTTTGGAAAAGGACAGTATTCGCAGTTCTAGCGTGTAGTATGCCCCAAACCAATAAATGAATACAAACAGGCAGGTGACTTTTTAAGAGTTCAGTCAGGAGAATGACAAACCCTGCAATCCCCTTTTTACTCAAAGAGAAAGCTGAAAGCTGGGTCACAGAAATGAAGACCCAACAGGCATCCCATTATTTACACCATTACAGACACAAAATGAAACAACCGGAACCACATTTCCTAGGTTTAGCCTTGAAGCCACAAAACACACATTCCCCACTGTGTTCCTCACCCAACAGTATGCTTATGTTCTCAAGGTACTGTTAGTTCTATTTTAAAATCACTTTGCCTATAGGCAAATGATAGGCAAAGAATTTGCATTTGTACCTCTAGACAGCATACCTAGACTGTTAAATAATCTGATGACAAACTGTGCCAATTAGCGTCATGTAAATGCAGAAGCCAATTGTTCTAATACAACAAGTATCACTAGTAGGAAAACACACACACACACACACACACACACACACTACACATCCCACTTTTGGAGGAAATGTTTCTCAAGTTGGCTTTTGAAGTTCATCTGAATCATATCACTCCAGATTCACTCTATCAGAAATTCTGAGAATCAAATGTGGAAATTAGTTATGGAAATCACAGTAAGTTTAAAAACCACTATTATAGGAAGACAGTGTTGAGTAATTTGTTTAACTACGAGGGAATTGGAAGAAGTGACTGACGCTGAACCTGAGAAAGCAGACAAACAAGAAAGAAAAGGAAAGCGAGGTCCTGGAGACCCAGAAAGTCCCTGGCAACATGCCTGCAAGAAAGCAGCAGGAAACTGTTCCCAGAGGAGAGAAGGACCATGGAAAAACCCTAGACCATTGTTGACTCAGGTCATTAATTATTCTGGCCATTTTACACTGGTGGCCACTTCCTCCTCTCTCGAGGTGCTTGAGGGATGGTCAGGAAGAAACCCTGACATCTGTCCCCTCGCTGCAGGAAGGACAGGATGATGTGACCGAGGATGGCATGAGTAGGGCCACCTCCTACAATCTCTCAGCTCCATTTAGGCACTGAAAGGATGAATCCCATACCTGCAAGTCCTTGCCAGATACAGGAATTCTAGTCACGGCTGGCCAGTCCTCCCTACAACCAAGTCTGTGACTTGCTGTCAACCCAGAAGCCTTGAGGAATGAGAAGACCCTTAGGAAGCCTCCCAGCACTGTTCCAGCAACTTCAGCACTCCCTCCTGAGATGGGCTGAATAATGTCCCCCAAATTCTTGTCTACGTGGAACCTCAGCATCTGAGCTTATTTTGAAACAGGGTCCTTGCAGATGTAATTACTTAAGATAGGGTCATACTGGATTAAAATGGGACCTAAATCTAATGGCTGGTGTCCTTCTAAGAGGAGGAGGAGAGGACAGAGACACACAGGGAAAGAGGAGGCAGACACTGGAGAGATGCAGACACTGGAGAGATGCAGCTACAGGCTAAGGAACACCAAAGTCTGCCAGGAACCATCAAAGCTGGGAAGAGGCCAAGAAAGCTCCTTCCCTAGCACCTGCAGAGGCGTTGTTTGAAGCCACCGAGTTTGGGGACATTTGTTATGGCAGGAAGTCCTCTTAGGAAGCCAGAGTCTTAAAGTCATACTGTTACCAAAATCTAAGGGGCTCTGCAAACACACAAAAAGGAATACTTGCCATTCAGATACTGGAGATGGCCTGGTCCTAGCCTCTTCCAGAGCTGCTCTCCACATTCAGGCCACCCCAGCTTCCTTCCCAGATCAGCTCCCTCGGAGACCTTCTTCCACCCTGCCCGACCCTGCCAGCACCTAGCTCCCTCAAGGGAACCCTTCCCAGTCCAGCTTCCCACACACTGCCCCCCCCCACCCCAGGCTGGCCCCCACCATGGGCTGACACACCTGGATCTCTCCCACTAAGCACTCTCTACAAGTGCTCAGTGTGGGCAGAGACCAGGTCAGTTCTGTATTCCAACACAGCCCAATGACCAGCACACCTCAGTATGAGGAGAAACTGAAAGAACGCCACTGAGCACATGCGTGTACACTTAATGGCATTCACAGACATCCTTCATTCTTCCTTACCTGGACCAGATAGTGTTAGCAACTATCTTCTATGTGACTTCTCACAGCTCTGACTATACTCATGTTAAAGCATGTCCCACAGTATATAGATCATTCATCTATTTCGTTATACATGAAAAAAAACTATGCACAGACTACACTTATATGCCTGATATACTGGTCACTGGAGAGACAAAAGTAAGCAAAAATCAGACCAGGCCTCTGTCTTCATAGCATTACAAACGGTGGTGAGGGTGTCAGTCATTAATAACCTCACATTAGAGGGGAAAATGGTAGAACAACCTTGTTCCTAAGCCTGTCTTCTCTCTTAAGTTATTTCCTACTCTGGGTTCCCATGACCTAGAACAGTGGCTTCCATGTAACAGGCAATCAATAATGCTGAGTGGCTGGAGAATGAATAGCTTGAAGATGGGTACGTGGGTGGATGGCAGAAGGGAGGGAGGGTGGGCAGCTAGGTAGGCAGGTAGGGAGGCAAGGTGTGTGGTACCTATGGATGAATGGACAGAAGTATGTATGGATACAGTGCCTGGTACATAACAGGTAGTCAAAAGTGATGGGCAGATGGAAGAATGGCTGACTTTCTAGGGAGCAAAGCACCTGGGATGAGACGTGCACAAAATACAACTTAGAAGTACAAAAGCTGCCACACCTCTTGGAAGTGGTAGCTGTAACAGCCGCATCTCATCACAAAGCAACCAGCTGCCACCTAGCACCTGAAAGAAACAGTCACTGTGAATGAATCTTGCCTCCACCTCTCCTGTTAACATTTAGGAGAAAGTCAGCCTACTGACACAAATATACCCTCTCTTGTTTCCCACCTACCCCTTACTTCCTGCAGTGGGGCTTTTAAAAGGCGGTTTTGCTGGTTCTCCTCTACCACGGAGAGTATTTACTGCTCTAAAATGTTGACTCTTGCCAAACGTACACCAAAGACCACTACTGGTTGTGTCTTTTTTTTTTTAATTATTATTTTTGTGCTGCTTCTTTGAGCGCCTAAGAGAGACTTCTCTCTGAGGTCATCAGAGCTGACTCTAAAAATTTCACTGTGATTTGTGACGCAGAGGGGCGGCAGGGAAGGGAAGAGGCAGGGAGAGGGTTATATCACAAGCTGGAGAGAGAAAAAAAGATATCTGGGGGTCCTTGTAACAGCATACAGTTAAAGCACCCTTCTATGGCAGCCTGTAGTATTGAAACAGTTTATAGTAAAAAGCAAACTAACAGAGCTCCAACATAAATGTTTAACCTTGCACAGAACAGTTGGGCCTCGGAATGACAGCAAATGTCCCCACGTGCCTCATTTTGGGGCCTGGCTTGTGTCATGGTGGATTCCCTGTATTTCCAGGGTTTCCTTAGAGTTACATCAGTAATGAAGTAATTCAGACCCCAAGAGGCCTTTTTCCCTTTGATTTCCTCTGATGAAGGTAAGAACAACTTTCAGTCTCTGGGAACTCAGTCCTCTGTGTTCCCAATTCAGGCCCAACAGTGCCATGTATCCATGCTGGCAATGGGGTGAATGAATGGATCTCTTCACCTCCCCACTGAGGGCCTCTTAGATAGCAGGGATTATGGGAGGCAATGAGAATATAATATCAAACTAAACTGATCTAGTTCTTGTTCCCCAACATGCAACCTGCTGCAGACAGACAAAGACACACACACACACACACACACACACACACACACACACACACACCATAATCATCTTAAATTTCATAGCAAGAACATAAAAATGCACAAGATGGCTAGAAAGGAATGCTGTGACAAGGAGGAAAGCACAACACCAGCATCCCACCCCCTCACCCCCACCTCAGTGAAGCACCTGCCGGCCAAATGCCAGGCCAGGCCAAAGGGTAAAGTGGCTTATCAGCTACGGAGAAAAAAAACACATAGGCATTAAGAAATCCCCCAATGCTGTGGAGATGGCTTCAGAGGTATATACAGATGTCAGAGTTTACCAACTGCACAATTTAACACATGTAGTTTCTGGGTGCTAATTAAGCAGTTAAAATTTAAAAAAAGGATTTGCCCCAAAGATGCTACCTACTTTCCAAGATGATGAAGGATCCTCTAGCTACAAACTAACAAAAATCCTTGCTACACCCAACATGCCCCCAACCACACTGCTGTGACTGATCCACGCACAGGTTCACTCACTCATCCCAAAAGGACTTACTAAACACATACTATGCACCACTTACCATCCACTTGCGTTCTCCATTATATTACAAACAAAACGCATATAACCAAGGTCTCCTGGAACTCGTAGCTTCCTACAAATCCACACTGAAGTAGAAAAGATAGCTGCTGTCTGCATACTCAGAATGACTGCAACATTTCCAAACAGGGAGTGAAGGCTAAGTCTGAAGGATTTTCAACACCATGAAAAGCAACAATTTATTGAAAGCTCACTATCTGCCCAGCCCCTCAGAGCTTTAAAGATATCACTTCATTCTCCCAAAATCTCTTTGATGCTGGTACTATTGTTTAAATCCCTTTTACAAATGAGAGAATTGTCAGTAAGTGACGGAATCAAGCTACAAACCCAGGAACCTGACTCTAGACTCCCACAATTTTAAAATCTAAACTACACCACCATTAACTTTTTGCCCATTAACTGCCCCAGAAAGCTACTTTATAGTCAGAATGATTCTTCCAGTCCAAACTCTGCCGAGCAGAACCTCTGACCCTCCCCATCAGTACATTCACTGCCTATAGAGCTTGACTCAGGCAAGTTTGAGAAGTGAAGGAGGTCAAAGGTTTGAGAGCAGCAAGCCTCTGCAAAAGGGAGACTGCCTCCGACATCTCTTTGTGGGAAGGGAAGGGTTCGGTGTCATGAAACTTCAATGGGACGAGGAAAGACAAGAGCTTGATTCCATACCTGCAAGCAGGGTGTACCCAGGGCTTCTGGCTGGTAAACTTTTCTGTTCTGCTGGTCTTTTAAAGCACAAGTAAGACACACACTTCCAGGGCAAGATCACTACTGTGATAATGACAGAGTCCAGGGGAACACTGAGTCCTCCTCTGAATCAAAGAAACTTTGTACCATCCCCCACCCAGGACACTCAACCAGATCATGTAAAAATCAATCCAACTGCTGGCAACTGACAAGCAACAAGGAGCCAAAATGCCTCACCATTCAAGAATGCATGTGAGAAGTGAGGAAAAAGGCCTGTGGTTCCAAGGCATAGGCATATTTATTAATAGCATGACCCCTATCATTAGTATCACATAGGGAAAAATAAAATATATCTGTCCCTAGATAGCCTCCATATAGAAACCCAACTCCGAATTTCATGAGATACAAGGATGGTTTTAAGAATCTAGATTTTGCCACACTGGCTTTGTTTCCCAAGAAACCCTTTCACCTTGGCCAGCAGACACATTTGTAAAGAGGAGTCTGGCAATGCCTCTGCAGAGGGCTGGTCCCATATCCCCAGAGGACAATGTTGGGGCTCTGTTCATCAACACCCACTCCAACACCCACGTGAACATCCCACAACTCCTCAAAGGTGAAATAATTCCCATTTGACAACTGCCTCTTCCAAACTACCTCCAGCTGCTCAGAGCCCCTACCTGGTAAACCATCCGCTAATGCTTCACTCTATTGCTTACTTCCCATATAAAGCCCTTCCTCATTATCATTTCTCTGCATAGCATTGCCTGCGTCTTTGGAGAAAACAGATAGAATCCTCTGGAGCACTTTTCATTGCTTTATCAAGTTCTGGAGAGAGGACAGCAGGCAAATCCAAACTACTGCTAGAATACAGTTAACTTCTATCTTCTTGGCCAAAGTGAACCATCTTTCCAAGGTTGAGGAGGGGGTATGTGCCTATGTACAACAAATCCTAGAAATATACAGACCCTATGAACAATTTGACATGACTCAGGCAAATCTCCCATCTCCGGATCTCAGTTTGATGAAGAAGAGGAAAGGGACTGGGGCTGCCGCAGAGAAGTCTGGGACTCAGGTACACGTGATGGGGGCAGGGGGCAGGACTGGAGATGTCAGTAACACAGACAGACACATCATTTGGTCTGGAAGGCTAGGGGGGCTAGAAACCTTGGCAAGACCCACAGGACACAGAAGATGAGCTGGGAAGGGATTATCAGAATGAGCCAAGGAAGCCTGGAGAACATCCAGTCAATGAAGGCAAAAAGGAGTCCTAAGAAAGGAGAGGAATGCTAAGAACAATCTGGTTTAATTAACTCGCTTATTCCAGCGACTCTAAGACAGTAGGTTCAAGAGAGAACTAGAGGCAAGAGCCAGACTTCTGGGCTTTGGGGGGTAAAGCAATAAAGACAGTAAATGCATAATATTCTTTTAAGCAATCTAGCTATGAAAGAGGCAGCAGCACAGGATAGCATGTAAATAGGAAAAATACAAAGGGAAGTTCTGTTGGGATTGCCCCCTCCCACCCCACCCATCTCCTTGTTTTAAAGATAATAAAGACTTCCAGCATGTTTGCAGACAAAGAAGAAAATATACCACTAACAGAGTGGTCTAGTGATGCCCTGACCAGGGAATGAAGCTCTGGGGCATTAAATTAGTGGAACGAGGGGTCAGAGGCAGGAGGGCTACAACTAAGAGGACAAGCATTAAGAGGGCCAGTGGGTTAGCCCTGGGAGGAGGGGAACTGCTTGTTCTACTGAGTAACTGTGTCACAGTTCCTTTTTCTCTCCACCCATACAGCACAAGATGTTCAAAAACCACAAAGGTGGGTAATATGTGACAATGGACAAACACCTACCCAAGCACCCTTCCTCTTTGTGGAAGACCAGTCAATACACATGTGAGTGCTTTGTGAGGGGAGGGACAAAAGGTGTGGCTGCTGCTGCCTCATCTGTTCTTTTTTTTTTTTTTTAAGATTTTAATTTATTTGACAGTGAGAGACACAGCGAGAGAGGGAACACAAGCAGGAGGAGTGGGAGAGGGAGAGGCAGACTTCCCAACAAGTCGGGAAGCTTGATGTGGGGCTCGAGGAGGGGCTCAATCCCAGGACCCTGGGATCACGACCTAAGCTGAAGGTAGACACTTAACAACTGAGCCACCCAGGCACCCCATGCCTCATCTGTGCTAAAGTCTTTCGGGTTTCGGTTGTTGTTTTTGGCTGTTTACTTTGTTTTTTTGATATGGGAACCTGTCTCACCTGATTATGAAAAATACTAGAGAAAGGACAAAGTCCTACCCAATTCATGAAAACCTACTGTAATTGTCTTAGCTAAGGTGAAAAGTATCCTGTCTTCTCAATGGTTTCAAACTATTAAGACCTTTTTTCCAAAAACTGTAGACTTTCATTCCCATCCATTTGCCCCCTTTTAAGGTGCTATTTGTGGCTCAGAAAAGATGGTAATAACCTTCCCCTTTTTTTAGATCAAATTGGAGCTGGGGATGGAACGGTCATGGAACTGATAAAGAGCACAGCAGAGACAGTCAAGGATCAACTGAATCACTACCTCCATTTTAAAAAGAATTTGGGGCAAAGATAACTAGTTGCTCCTGGGATCTTCAACACCAACATTCATCCTCTGAAACCAAAGCCTAGAAACCAAACAGGAGGAAAGGACAGACTGTGTGACCCGTGAATCAGAAGCCCATTGGTTAATTCGTACAAGCCATGTCTGGACTACAGTGAGAGAGCAGGTTCCCCTCATGAAGGGCTTCCAACCCTGTAGCCTGCTCTAGAAAGACCCAGTGCAAGAGAATCAGAAAAAGAATCTTATGTTAGGGCTCAGATGTTCAAAACAAAAGTCATTCTTTGTCCTAAAGAACCCACTGCAGTCTTTCATCTGGGGCTTACCTTGGCAGCATCTATATCATCTCCACAGGAGAGATCAGCACACAACTTTTCTCTAACAATACATCAAGTGAGGAGTATTTGTCCTTTACTGATGAGCCAAGGCCTGAGAACCACCTAGAGTGAGAGTGTGGTCACAGACAATATAGAAAAATAGGAACAGGGTAAAGAGGGGAAACATAATTGGGAAAACCTCAAAACCACACATGATATTTACTTCCAACAAACTTTTACTTTGCCCAAGGTTCTACGGTCTCAAGTGTAAAGAACCCCAAGGAGAAAGATGCCCCCCCCCCCAGTCCTATAATCTCCTGATACCAAAAAAGTGTTGACCAATAGCTCAGAGAGGGGCTGATTTACAGTCCAAGGAAAACCAAAACTAGTGTCTAGAGGGACTTACAGTTTAAGTAAGATGGCTGAGCAGGTCAATGTTTTACAGCAGAAATAAACAATCCCAGCTCTCACTGTTAGCAGAAATCCCTTCTCCAAATGAAGTTCAAAATTCCTTCCTCCCAGATTGCTCCCCATCACAATGAAAGCTTTCCCACCTCCACACAACTGCCATTCAGTTGGAATTGAACAACTTTATATGGAGCCTCTCCCAGGCACAGGCCCTACCCTAGGTTAGAACAAACCCAGCTCAGGCCCTACCTACCTTCATGGGGCTTACAGAGCCCTGCTTCTTCTGCTGTGAATCAGAGGGTTCCTGAGCTCAAGTACCACTGAATTCCCATCGCTGAGCATTTGCCCTTGCTGTTCCCTCCACTGACAATGTTCAGCTTCCCCATCTCCACTGGTCCAGATGGGCCAGACTTTCAAATGCCATCTCCTCCATGAAGTCCTCCTCTATCTCATGCCAGCCTGCCTAGAGCATCTCCCTCCACCCACAAAAAGCAGGTGCCACTTCCCTCCCTTGGACCTCCTCATGACACTCTGTGCCATTTAGTGTCAGCTAAAATGTTACTGTTGTTTGCTAAAGCCACTGTGACCTGGGCAAGGACAGCCTCTCCAAGGCAGGGTTTCATTATCTTCAAAACAAGGAGAGAAAAATAACTAATAATAAGAGGAAAAATAGCCACCTTTTACAGAGGTCTTACTATCCATCAGAGGAATGCTTATGAACACTACCTCATTTGCTTCTCAAAATCCTAGGAGGTAAATAGGCATTGGGAACTCCACTTCACAGATGAGAGAAAAAAAAAAAAAAAGTCAGAGAGGTTGAATAATTTGTCACAGGTCCCCAGACAGCAAGCCAAAAGGCAGAGATTCTCACTCTGTAAGTCCTCCATCCTGATCCCTCTCAATCACTATTCCTTAATGCCCCACTTCCTTCAGCTTCCTACCTATCTCAGAGAGTCATTCTGAGATAATACATGAGAAATCCTTAGCATGTTGGCTGGTTTTGGGTCCTTCTGTCCCCATGGTAACCTCCTTTAAGGGAGAGCTACTGACATATGTGTATGCTTTCATCATACTAATCAACAGATAATGAAGGAAGGAATGAAATGAAAAGAATGAAGGACATCTGCTAAACTACGAAAATAAGAGAACAAAGTGTCTTACAAGTGGTTACTTCACATCCTATACACAGGATGTCACAGGACAGCATAAAATGTAGCCTCTTCTCCCTAACGTCTTTCAGACCATGCAGTCTTCACTCGGCCGAAAAGAGGAAGATGTGGGGAAGCTCAGAGTCACAGCCCCAAGTGAGCAGGGAAGACACAACACATCGCAAAGCAGCAGGTCCAGTTCTGCAGCCCTCACTAGGACAAAATCCCCCACGAGGGCAATCCCATCCAAATCCTCTTTGCCAGAGTGAAGGTCAAAGAGATTAATCCTCCAAAGGACCTGAAATTCTGGCTCACCTGTGCCACACCAAAGGACAGCCTCCTGGAAGCAAGAAGACGGGCACGGTCGTGGCATGCCACACCCTATTCTGTGCCGACTTGTCCTGGCTTCACACACACACCGCAGCTCCCACCTCAGCGCAGCCACCACCTCAGCCATGCAACTTCAGGCATGTCACTGGCCCGTCCAAGCCTCAGCATTCCCCTCCGGAAAATCCATTAAGAGCAGAGCCACCTTCACAGTGGTAGTGGGAAGAGCCAACGGATAATCCATGGAGCAGCCAATTTGTGTCAGCTATAAATGTGGGCAGGTAACAGGGGCCCAGAGGGACCTAAACACTGCAGTACTCGGTCTTTGCTTTCCCTGTGCAGTTGCGTGGCTCCATGAACTCCAAGCAGCCAGGGCACAGTTCTGTACATGGATAACTTAGGGGGCCAATTTCACTTGGAACACAAACTACCTCTTCAACAGTAAGAACTCAAAATGCAGTTGGTCTTAGAGGTAAGGGAAAGGCTTTGTGGGTAGGCTGGGGGTAGGGAGACAAAGATGGGGAAAATGCAAACAGGGAAACAGAAGAAGAGGATGTCGCCTAACCAGCTGCCGACAGGCCAAGAGCTGTGCTGGTGGCAAGCCCCAGCTGCGGAGTTGGGGCAGGGGAGCCACAGATCCTTCTGCAGACTTAGCGCTTAGTCCAGCCTATCAAGAAAAGAGACCTGAGGGTCAGTCCTGTTCCTGAGGCCGATGGCAAATATTGCCCAGCCAGAAGACCAGGCTGCCAGCAAGAGGAACATCTGCCAGGGCTGACACTCAGTTGCCTTGGCTAGTTTTAGTATTCAGAAACTGAAATGTCTCTGGTCATAAACAGTGCACACAGAAGTCTCTTCCTTTTCTAAAAATACACGTCTGCAGTTGGGCACTGAAAAGGCCATCTAGAACACAAAACAAAGCCAGCAGCCACAGATGGAGGAAAAGCATTTCCTTGATCAACAGCAAAGGGTGAGAAGTTAGCCTTTAGCCCAGAAGCTGACTCCTGTCTCTGAAACAACTTGGCACAGAGAAGCTCTCTGATTGACAGAGACTGAACCTGACTTCCACCTTGTCTGCTTTCTATTCTCACTTAACTTCTCTCAGCCTCCGTTTCTTCATCTGCGGAGTGGGACAGGGAACAGTATCTACCTGACTGGGTTCTTTAAGGACTAGAAATGACGACTGCCAAGCACCTAACACAGCTGCTGGCACAGAGCAGGCCACCAGTAAACAGTAGCTCTATTATTCCTCCCATTTCAGAGTCTGCTGCTCCCTCCCCTTTCCTCCCTCTCTCATCTCTGAAATTACCCAGCCAAGGAAGACACAGCCGGATTTTCCCTGTTCCCCTGGCAGCTTCCTTAAGAGCTGCAGCTCCTAAAGGACACTGCTGGTGCTTGTTCTGGGCAGCAACACCAGGGCTGAAACATCAGGAGGCTGCTTGTTAGTGAATGGAGCAGAGGAGCAGGAAGCAATGTCCCTATAGGCCTCACAGAAGGGCTTTTCTACACACCCCAGCCTCGGCCAAGTGTCAGCAGGGGTCAGAGGGACAATTCGGAGAGGTCCCTGAGGAAAGGAGGCTACCATCATCTAAGGGGTCGCCTTCTGGAGTTCACAGACAAAAAGCTTTGCAAGGTCGTGAACCCTGAGAAAGTGAGTGTGATTTGGATGAACATGCATTTTCTTGGGAGAGAGTCCAGAACAATCATCAGAATTCTCAACAAAGTCTGTAACACTCCCCTCAAAAGAAAGGAAAAAAAAAAAGAAAAAAGGCTTTAAAATGACCCACTCATTAAGGGAAAATAAGAATCTCTGAAAATGAATAATAGAAAACAATCTCTCATTTTTAGCTCACATGTACTTTCCCATGGGTTAGCTCACTTGGTCCCTACAATAGTGGAAGGAGACAGTTAGCAACCCCAGATGACAAAACAGGCTCAGAGGAGGCTGCCACTTACCAAGGCCCTTTAATTAGCAAATGGCAGAGCCAGGACTCTGAGGCCAGAGCTCAGGATCCTAATTACCACATCAGTGTCACCTTCTTCAGGCCAAGCTTCAGGTCTTATGAACTAGAAGGAAGGGCAACAGGGAAGTGGAGTGGGAGAAGAAACTGCTTGCCATCTTGGAATCAACAGTCTTTCCACTGCACCCATCCTGGCCCATGTCTTCACACACTGAGATTAAGAATTCTTCTAGATATTAGAAAAAATCAAGAAGCCATATAGTATATAAAAAGCTGGAGTGTGTGCTTTCAGTACCATATAGTATATAAAAAGCTGGAGTGTGTGCTTTCAGTACCAAAGACCTCATTTTCCTGGCTGGAAAAATAGAGATTATACATTACTACTCTATGCATGTCTGGCATGTTATAACCATTCAATGAATGGTAGGCATAACTTTCAATATTACAGTCTGGTGAGATAGCATATCTAGCAATCTAAAGTGGACTCTTTATGCTGATGAACCCTACACTGTTCCCTTCCATAAGACCATCTTCCTGCATCCTGAACTCCACTCAGATGCTGGTGAGAGACAGGACTCAATCTGGCTCCCAGGAGTGATCACTCTTCTCCCCCGCCCCCACCCACCCAGCTGCAAGCTCAGGAAGCCAGCAGCAGCAGCCAGCAAGACTTGGGAGCAAGCCCGGGTCCCAGAGCCAACTATTCGACGTCATCCAAGGTGCCGAGAGGTCTTGGAAACCTCCAGGGTGATTACGGGAGGTAAGGAATATTCATGGCAAGCTTCTCCAGATGCAGAAAAACAAAACAAAACAAAGTTTAAGAAGTTATCAAAGGTAGGCAGGTCCACCTCTGAGCCTCATAAGACCACGGATGCCAACTCCAGGGTTTTGGCAGACCAGGGATTGGAGGACAAAGGTTTGGGCAATTTGGACTCAAAGCTTCTTTATCCCTACAAGAAATTCATCTAACTGATGGGATTCTTTAAGGAAGGTCATTTTCATGACTTTGTCCCACTCTTCACAGCCAGAATATATATATATATATATATACACACATACACACACACACACACACACACACACACATGGCTCCAGATATAGATATAGATATATAGAATATATACACGATCGATCAAGTCTCCACAATTGGCACCTGTTACTGTTAATAGCTGTTTTATGCATTACACAATTTTACTATGTGCTTAGCCCTTTCCATGTATTATTTCATCTGACCCTCAAAATCTCATTTTGAGGAAACTTCCAACCCATTTTACAGATGGGAAATTGGCCTCAGAAAGGTTAAGTAGCCCATCCAAGGTAACAGGGTTGACAAGTGACAAAAATTTCTAACACCATTCTCTCAACTACTATGTATGTATAGATAAAACACGGGGCTCCACCCATGGGGCTTCTGGACACTTTTTCTCCTAGTCCTTCCAGAAACATATTAACTTATTCCACTCTATCATAATCCAAAAGACTACTTATGCAGAGTACTGAACCCAAGATAAACTCCACTAACTGGGGGGTCACCCATAATCAGAAATACACAAGACAAAGGCATAAATGACACAAGTTATTATCTTACACACCAGGTGAGAATATTAATAGTAAAGGAAAGGGGGATATGACCACAAATCTGTCTGACACACTCGCATGCCCAGAACATTCCACACTCCTGTGTTCAAAAATATTTTCAAGAAAAGATGCCTTCTCACAAGACAATGAAGTTCCAGAAATGTTAATGGATTATCTGTAGCACAAGGAAAGGTGACCACAGAAGTACGCAGGAAAAATATCACTTGGGGAAAAAAAAAAGCAAACCCTTAACACCCTGCAAGTGTTCTCCATTAGATTTCCCAAAGCAAGTCATGACTTTGGAACCAACCCGTTAACACAAATCAAAATAATCTGAACCAAATGTTCCCATTTAAAGACCCTTTCCCCCCTGAAGGGTTGTACAATGTTCTACAAGGGGAAATGCACTCTCACACACCAGGCCACCTCACTCCGGTAATTACCACCAGACTTGAGGCTTCAGGGGCTCTGATCAAGCCAGCAAAAGTCTACGAACCCCGAAACCGAGAGCAGAGATCACAAGGGAGGTGAGGAGAGGTAGACATAATGAATGTGGGAAATTTTGCAACAGGACCTCCCTCTGGAAATGAAACACCCTCTCCCACTTTCTCTCTCTCTCTCCCTCTGGATTTTGTTCCTAGAAGTCTTCCTTTAGCAGGATTCACACACCACACTACTCTACTTGCCTCCACCCTTTTCCTTTGGCCACCTCCTTTGCTCCTGCCAGAGTATCTGTCATTTAGCAACTACTCTCCAACAAAAATATGAAGCCAGATGAAATCAGGCTTTTGACATCTCTTGCTCCCTACACTCATGGGATAAGCTTCAGGTAGAGCCAACAAATCTACAGGTTCCGTCAGACCTGGGTTCAGATCAAGAGAAGCGCTGCAGAGGGACCTTCACTCAGTGTCACTAGGCACCCTGGAACACTCCAGCCAGGGTAACGGGTTCTTACTCAACTTCAAGGATGCGAGGACTCAATATACTACAGGAAGCACAGCCTCCCACCAGCTCTCATCTAAGCGCTCCTCAATTATACTTTAAGGATGCTGGTACTGGGGCACCTGGGTGGCTCAGTTGGTTGGGTGACTGCCTTCAGCTCAGGTCATGATCCTGGGATCGAGTCCCACATCAGGCTCCCAGCTCCATGGGATGTCTGATTCTCCCTCTGACCTCCCCTCTCACGCTCTCTCACTCTCTTTCTCTCTCAAATAAATAAATTAAATTAAATTTTTTAAAAAAAGGATGCTGGCACTGATGTTCTGCATTTGGGCCAATACATCTTCCAGTGTAGGCCACTGCTAAGCACCACAGTAACTGATCCCCCGCGATCACCTCCTCAGAGACCTTCAGTGACACCTCACCTAAAGTCAGTCCCTCCCTATCACCCAGGATTTGTTTCTTTCCTGGTTATTTTTATGTCTTATTTTGTCTCGTTAATTTTTTTTTGTCTCCCTCCATGAACACAGGAACCTGATTACAGTTTATCCTCAGCCCAGAAGCTGACCAGAGAAAGCTGACAATTACTGTTTATTGAATAGATAGGATAAGATGGTGAAAGGCAAATCACGTAGAGGCCCTTACAGAGTCTTTTAAGATTATTTATTTATTTATTTGAGAGAGAGAGAGAGAGAGAGAGAGAGAGAGAGAAAGAAAGAAAGCATGAGAGGGGAGAAGGTCAGAGGAAGAAGCAGACTTCCCTCTAAGCTGGGAGCCCGATGCGGGCCTGAGCTGAAGTCAATCGCTTAACCAACTGAGCCACTCAGGCGCTCAAGGCCTTTATAGATTCTTAAGTGGGAAGAGACATATTCTAACATTACTAACTTCCCTAAATAACCTGTTACTGATCCAGTTTTCGTATACTTACAAAATCTCTTCTTACATCTTTTCATACCTTCAGTCTTAGGGAAAATAAATGAATGACATGTGTTTACTGTGTGGAAGTAATACTTCTTTTTATGTTCCTCAATTGCCTCTATTGAACCTTTCTTCGGAGGGGAAGAGGGGGAAATAAAACTGGCAGGTAGTGCAGGTGTGACTAATCCAACTATTACTCTAGGATTTTTGTCTGCAAGCCCATGCTTACCACAGCCATTCCATGACAATTTCATTTCCACTTACAGATGGTGCACATACATGGAGACCCAAACAAGAAGGCTAAGTGAAACTCCTCAGAAGTCCTTTCTAATGACTGTTGGCCAACTAACTCGGACCACATAACACCAATGCTAACTACCACTTATCCTAGGGTTTCCCCATCTGTTTACACAGGAATCTTGTAACTATTTGAAATTCTTATCCATTGACTTGTGTACAGTCTCCCTTTTCTGAAAGAATCTAAGTTTCGTGTAAGAGGAAAACCTTGTCTGTCTTGTTCATAAGCTCCTCCAACATTTTGAGGCCCCATTAAACACCTGTCAAAAGAACTTACAGTAACTCAGCGCTTTGAGAAGTTGCCTAGACTTTTGGACAAAGAAATTTGTTCCCTCCCTTGTGGAAGAAAAAATAATCTATGGATTATTCCTTCATGATGAGGTAAGGCTTCTCCAGCCACACCCCATCATATATATATGCACATGGCTCTGGGTAAACTCAGCTCCGGTTCTACCCAAAAACTGCTTACGGTTAGCCTTTTGAGCATCTGCAAATTCATAAATCACACTAACTGTGAGAATAAAGGGATTCAGTATACTACTCAGGACCTGAAAGAGCCTATTTAGCAAGAGTAGAATCAATGCATTGGAGGAAGATTGTACTGTCCCAAGATGGTCACACTAGCACAGCCCATTCCACCTGTTCTTCTTACAATGAATGAGACACAGACACTCCATCAAGCAGTGGGGCCTCTGTCCCCCTCTCTTGAAACCTAGTGGGACACTGCAAGAGGCTCAACCAAAAGACAATGGCAGAAGTGACACTGCATGACTTCAGAAGCTGGGTCATAAGAGGTACTACAGAATCTCTCTGGCATGCACCACCCCACACCTCAAACCCTCCCACCCTCCCACCCCTCCAACTCACGCAAAGGACTTTGGAGCCCAGAGCCACCTTGTGGAGGTGAAGCCACCATGCTGGAGACGCCATATGGAGAGACCATATAAAGGGAAGACCAGCTCTTCCCACTTAAATAGCTCTTTTAGTTCTCTGAGCCCAAATACCAGACAGGGGAATGAGCAAGGATTTAGATGATCCTAACCCCCATCCCTCAAGATCCCCCAATGCCATGTGGACTCTGAGGAGTCCTGTCCACACTGCAGATCAGTCAGTAAAATCAGTATGGTTGGAAAACCATCAGGTTTGGTGTTTTTTGTTTTGGAGGCAGAGTAGCTGGCCAGCTTAAAGCATCAGTAAGAACAGCCCCTCACCTGCACTTCCATGGCCACGTCCTATGGGATGTCCATGTCCATGTACAAATGTCCTATGTCCAAGTCCTATGTACGTCCATGTACAAACTGGAAGGTGAAGTATAAGAAAACCCAAAATCTCTAGGTCAAGTAATGTCATAAAACAAGCAGAAAAGATACAAAACCACAAAGCACCTAAGTTTTACCAAGTTCTACAGGCTGAGCTTTTTGGACTTTGAAGCAGTCTGGTTCTTGGACCAGCTGCCACCTTCTCCCTTCACCGTCCACATCTTTGGCACCAACAGAGACTACAACAAAATGAGAACATTTTCCTGATGAACAAATTCTTTTTACCAGCTTGTTTACTCTCAGGAAACCTTCATTCCAGAACTTTTTTTGTTGTGAATAAGCCAGAATAAGGATTATTTACCTATGTGAGGTCTCTCTTAGGTCTGTTTCAGAAGACCTTATCAACTAAACCTGGAGGGATACTCTCATAATTTAAAAAAAAAAAAAAAAAAGAAAAAAAATTTTAAAAAAGAAAGAAATTCTTTAAATTTTAATATTTAGTGCAAGAATAATTCATATGCCTGTATCTACTATCCCACATGGGTTTCATTATCAGACAAACATGAGATTCAAAAACCAGTTGTGTCACGCGCTAGCTATGTGACCTTGGACAAGTTGACATGGGTTTATTATGTCAGTGAAACCGCTAATAACTACTCTCGAAGAGGTGTTGTAAACATTAAATGAGGTTATTGCAGCTAACACTTATAAAGGGCTTACCATATACCAAGCACTGTTCTAAGTGGCTGAAGGTGCTCAGATCAAACATAGCAGACAATGGGTACTCCTTAAGCAGTGGGTTCTATGAGCATCATTAATACTAGTGTTATTAGATGAAGATTAGTTCCCATGACGGTGGCCATAATGCCTGTGGGATGACTTTATGAATATCAACTCATTACAGCACAAGAGCAGTGAGGCTCAAATCCACAGTCAATTCCAACAACTCATCTCAAACTCCTATAAGTATAAACTCCTAAGATGCTTAAGAATCATCTGAGGAGCCTGTTAAAATGAAAATCTATGCCACACCTCCAGAGACTTTGATTTAACAGTCTGGGACAGAGTCCAAAGAAGTTGCTTTCTTAACACCTCCATCCCCTCATAGCTGATTCCAGCAAATCCTGCCCTACAGATGCTGAGGTAAATATCTGGGCTGTATCAATCAGGATGCCGTTAGCCAAGAGTCAGAGGTTCTGGATTCTAGTCTCAGATTTGCCCCTAACTAGATCTACAGCTTTGACATATTGACTGGGTCTCAGTTTCCTCATCTATAAAATGAAGGTTTCAGACTAGATAATCCCAAAGGTGCCTCCTTTTCCAGAACTGATCCTACAACATGAATACTAGACCAAATCCCTCAGGTAATCTTATTTTGTGCATTTGAAGCAAATGAACTAAGAACTGTCATTTATTAAGCCCCCACTACGTGCAAGACATTGTCTGAGACGCTTAATTCATTTCTAAAAGTCTCAAGCATCTGAAGTCTATGTAAGATGAGAAAAACACCTGGGAAAAGTTCAATAACCTGACTGAGGTGACAGAGCCAACATTGTTAAGAGCCTTCATTCCATCCTAGACTTACCTGACCCAGTACTGGTTCTGACACCATTATGCCTCTGGCCATCTCACTACAAATAGTTCATTTGCTTTGCATTTCTTTGCTTTTGTTCAATTGAGAGAGGTAATGAAAGCTCAAGCCTAAGCTCTTCAGTTCTACAAAGCACCAAAGGGCAAGAACAGGGCAAGGGGGAAAGAAGTAGGTACAGCCAGGCACTGCAAACCTGAAAAGCAGGTCTCCTTATCCCTCAAGTGAAGCTCAAGTGAGAGAGGAGGGGCACAAGAATCCGTATCACCCCTAAGTGTGAGGATTCAGATGGTCGGTGGTAGAAGAGAAAAGCAGAGAAGTAAACACAAAGCACTGAGGTTGGTCAGCAGGAGAGGGTGAAAAAACAGCATTTCGCCAAGATCTTTCCTCCCTTTCTTAATTCCTCTCAGGGGAAGAACAGAACTTTCCGACAGAGTATCCTCCACTGAGCTTAGAGATACAATGGGAAAGTTTCTCATGACGTCTACTCTTTTGTTTTCTCTTGCCAAGTAACTTAATGGGAACCTAATCCCAGGCCTGCTCGCCTCCAAACTTCATTACTTCATCTCAGGGACTCCGAGGCAAAGTGGAAAGATGATGAGGAGGACAAGTTCCAGATAATGGATTTTTTACAAAAGCTCTTTGGGTCTCCAATGTGTTCTGTAAGAGATTTAAAGGGTGTTTGAAGGACATGTGGCACGGGGTGAGTTGCACAGGGAAAAGCACAGGATTTGAAATCAGAAAACCCGGAGCTGGGATCCCAGTTCCACATGAGACACTTCCCATCTGACATGGGGCAGGCTGTACAAATGTCCTTCAGGCTTCATGTCTGTCAAACAGGGACAATAACACTGACATCACAGACCTGTTTTTTTTGGGGGTTTTTTTTTTTTTAAATAAATGAAGCAGGGTATGGTGAGATGCCTATCTGACCCCAAGGTTTTCTAAACTGACAAAGAGGTTAAGCTAGAAGTGAGCCGACAAGTCTGGTTTCTAGCTGTACAGTGTCAAACCTCTCAGAACCACGATGGGGAGAAAGAACACTGGGCCACCCTGCAGTTCTCTTCCAGTCCCCACTCTGAGTAACCCAGGGACTACCTCTCCTGGGAAAACTAATGACTTGAGGATGCATCAAAACTGCCACTGATGCCAAGGAAAACTATGCAATTATTTCAACTGATTATGTGAGAGACTCAGAAAAGAGAAAAGGTAGCCTAATGAACAAGTAAGAGCATTTAGCTCCCGCCTTATAGATGAAATCAAATTAAAATCTGCGGAGCAAAGAAAATACCTTTAAAGTTGTAAATGATTTATAGGACTGGTTTGACACACAGGAAAAAACTGTCAGGCTTTATAGAAGCCAGATCCTCTCTTCGGAGGGGATGAATGAACCCTAGATTCAGTGAGGAGTGGACACGGCAGAGAGCTCATGAAGGGAGGGAGACAGCAGCATGGCACTGCCAGGGCAGAGCCCCTGTGACTTCACTGCTGCCCAGGGTGCCTGGCTGGGACATTAAACAATAGGGGAGGGTGGAGTCTGTGGGACAGGGTCACATATCCTGCCTTCTCTAACAATCCAGACATCACGTCAAAGGACTCAAAGATTCCACTCTTGAGAGAAGCAGGAAAGGGTACTGCGGTTCTGAACTCGGATGGCAAGGTTTAAATCCTGGCTCTGCCATTAACTAGCTCTGTGAATTATTTAACTCTCTGTGCCCAGATTTCCTGATCTGCAAAATGAGTATAAAAACAGAACCAATCATAGAGGTTTTATGAAGATTATACACATTAATACAACTGAAGAAGGACAACTAGGTGGCTCAGTTGGTTGGGCGTCTGCCTTTGGCTCAGGTAGTGATCCCAGGGTCTTGGGATCAAGGCCCACATCGGGCTCTCCGCTCAGTAGGAAGCCTGCTTCTCCTTCTGCCTGCTGCTCCCCATGCTTCAGCTCTCTATCTCTCTGACAGATAAATAAATGAAATCTTTAAAAAAATACAACTGAAGAACCTTGATCACAGCAAGTGCTCAATTAAATGAAAGCTATTATTACCCACCTCTTAGCATTGGCCATCCATTATCAAGCTTTTCTGATGTACCATATGCCAACCATTCATTGCCTAATTTAGTCCCCCAAAGCCCAGGGGTCACTGAATGAAAAGCACTGAACTCTATGCCCTCCCTAAACACAGCAAAGCCTTCAATAAAGCGTTCAATAAAATAAAGGTAACCCACTCCGATTATCATTACCAAAACAAATCCAAAACACTGTTTCACTAAATTCTGAAAAGACACCTGGGTAAACAAGTCAAAGAAAATCACCGATTAAGCATCTTTTTGGTAATCTGTAAATCAAGTATTTTTGATGAGTCAGAGACTCTTCCTGTATCAAGCAGCCTAGCTGTTACCCTGATTATTTCATCTTAACACAGATTCTAGGACCAATCCAGCAGTCAAATGAATTAGGCCTCCTAAATACTCTCTTACAGTGTACTTTTAACAACACCAATTTAAGCTGCAGAATAGTTTTCATGTTGGTAAACCAACAGCTTTAAATCATTTCCTAAGATAAGCTGAGACCTGAGTTTCTTTTTCAAGAAAAAGAAAAAGATATGGCAAAGATCAAACGTAGTTCAAAAGAAAAGGTCAAGCCCTAAAAGCACTTCTATTTCTGATCCAATCCTCTTACAGCAAATGAAGATAAAAATGAATCCCCTAACTGCCCCCAGCTACTTTGCTCTGTCAAATAGCAGCGTTCACATGAGAACCAGGTGGAAAAGAGCCTCAACAGTGTAAATACAGCTGTCTTAATAATAACCTTGGACTACAGAGTACCAGTACTCTTCTAGTGATATGGTATACATTGTTTAATGGCCACATACATTAAATGCAAGCTCCTCTGCAATGTGACTTTGCCATTCTTCGAATGCAAAGGTGGAGTCTGTTTCTCCACTCCCCTACATCTGGGCTGGCCTTGTGACTTGCTTGGGCCAGCAGAATGTGGCAGAACTGATGCTGTGCAAATTGCACAGTTCAGGCTTCCAGAGGACCTGAGACTTCCACCTTTGGCCTTTTGGAATACTTTTCTAAGATAGCCTTACCACACAGAAGTCCAGGAAGAAAGACTACAGAGGGAGAAGCCCTGGTTCCAGCCCAAATCCAGCTGCATGAGCGAGCTCAGGATAGCCAAGGTAAGTCCCCAGTCAATCCAGTCGGTCCCAAGAAACACAACTGTTCACTTCAGTCTCAAACATTTGGAGTGCTTTGTTGTATAGCAAGAGATGAAGGATACCGGTACGTTAGCTGGCGTTCACTTAATTTTAAAAATTTCACTTTAAATTTATTTTATTTTAAATTTAATTTTAAAACTTAATTTTTAAAACTTCACTTAATTTAAAAAAAAAATTTTTTAAGTTTCCAGAGGCACCTGGGTGGCTCAGTCGGTTGAGTGTCCAACTCCTGGTTTCAGCTCAAGTCATGATCTCAGAGTTGTGGGATCGAGCCCCATATCGGGCTCCACACTGGGCATGGAGCCTGCTTGAGAATCTCTCTCTCCCTCTGCCCCTCCCCCCCTCTCTTTCTCTCTAAAAACAGACAAATAAAAACAAGTTTCCGAACAGTTTGAAACTTATAAAACTCTACAAGAGGCAAAATCTAGATTGCTGGAACTCAAAAGTAATAGCTATCTTCAGAGAGCAGGGATGGGGTGGATTTAAGAAGGGAGCTTTGTGGTATACTGATGGTTTTTACTTCTTGGCCTGAGCAGTGATTACATGGGTGCATTCACTTTGTGCTAATTTATCAAGTGTGCACTTCTAAACTTGCATACTTCTTCTGGATATATACTGAACATACATTTAAGATAACTTAAAATAAGCCTCTCTTGGCAAAATCTCTTTGAAAAAAAGTGTTATGTGTCTTCAGGAAATAAATCATGCTCACAATTTTCTCAGAGAAGCCTATAACATACACAAGACCAGCTCTGAAAACTAAACATCACTTGTTACATATGAGCAGGTTTCTTCCTTGCCAAAAATATGACCCATTTATGAGTCAGTCTAAAAATGGCCCCAGAATCCCAGCAAACTTTGGGATGCCTAGGCCAAGATATTTTCAAGTGCTGGTTTAAAATCTCCTTATCATTTTGGAAAGACTGTTTAAGCCACATAAAAGGAAAAGGTCCTCAGAGCGTCCATGCTCACAGATGGGTCTCCCTTCACTGATCACACCAACTCCAAGGCCCCATTTCATTCTCCTCCCACTGTCCCCGGCCCCAGCACCCAAATGCCAAGCCAAGCAGAGTCACCTGTTCACACAGAAAAGACTCAACATACGTCTGTGGTTAGCTGGATGTCCCCAAAGCCCTTAAAAATGTTTCTGTCCTTTGACTAAGGAACACCCCTTTAAGTAGTCTATTCAAAGGAAATGACTTTAAACAGAGACAAAGATTTATGTATGAAATTGCCAATCAAGTTCTTTAAACTAGTAAAAAATTAATGGAAACACTCTAAATGTTTCAAGATAGGAGATTAGATAGGGAAATTAATGCAGAGACACTTGGACATAAAACATTAAAAAAGGGAAACGAGGTTTTCTCTTTGTGGTAGAATTATGACTGTTCCTACTTCTTTGCAATTTACTGTACTTCTCAAATTTTCTCTAAGAAGCAGGTGTTTTTCACTTGTATAATCAGAGAGGGAAAAAACAAAGTAAAAAACTGGAGACAAAGTGTTAAACTGAAGATGATTAACAGTATAATCTATTTCTCTTTTGGGATCCATTTATGACTTTATCTGTTATTCACATCCCTTGCCTGAAATCATCACTTTAGCTATACACATATATTGAACATTTTACCAGACTCAATTTCCACTGAATCACAAAAATCTATCTTTCTTTCCCTGTAGGCTCTGAGCTCTTCATTATCTTTGTAAACCCAGTGTTCAACACAGTCCCTTGCTCTTAATAAGTGTTCAATACATTTTGGCTGGAAGCTGCAGAATGTCAGGGTAAGGACAAAAGGATTTACCTGACCTGCATGGCAGAAAAGGCCTCATTTCCCTGTGCGTCCCATGCCTGCCACATGAAAGATGTACAGTAAGTTACCTGTTATTTGTGTTAGTCAGCTCAGGCTGCCTTAGCAAAATACCACAGACTGGGTGGCTGCAACAACAGGTAGTCATTTCTCACAGTTCTGGAGACTTCAAGTCTGACATGAAGGGGCCAGCATGCTTGGATTCTGGGGAGAACTTTCTTCCCGGCTCTCAGGCAGCTGCCTACTTGCTGTACGTTCACACGGCCTTTCCTCTGTGCACTTGCGGAGGGAGAGGGAGAGAGCTCTGGTGTCTCCTCTTAAAGGGAAACTAATCCCATATAACCGCATCCTTATTATCTCACTTAACTTAATTACCTCCTTAAGAGCTTTATCAAATATAGTCACACTGGGGATTAAGGCCTAAACATGTAAATTTGGGGAGAGGGGGACACATTTCAGTCTGTAAAATTATTAAATGAAAACTGATAATATTTCACCTCACCAGTGGACCAAGTGAGAGGATACAAAGAATAGACTACTACCATGACTATCAGAACAACAGCATGAAAAACGTCATCCCCTGTGTCAAGTGGGGTACACCAAAGGACAGGTATAAGGCTTTGGTAGGTCTTCATAATTTGATGTACAATAAGGAGACAAGGAAGGATTTGGGCATGGAGGAGGTAGACCCAAATCTGTGTTTTGGGAGAATTTATCAGGAATCAGTAGAAGTCTGCATCCAGATGCACAAACATAGAAGGTGAGCACTACTGTTAGAAGCCATTCCAAGGGTCAGGTGAGTGCTGTGGGGACTGGTAGGAGCAACCGCTAGCATGCTAGTGGCAAAGGGAGAGAGTAAAGAGCAGATGTGAGGGGCTTCACCAGTCAGACCCACAGGAAACTGGGGTCCACCACCAACTGGATAATCAGAAACACAGAAGGAAAAAGCAGTAAAGATGCTGGTAAGGTAAAGGGAAGACGTGAAGAGAGGAGAGACACACATTCCGAGACCTGGAGATGGGAAGAGGAGGACATGCTTGCAGAAGGAAGGGGAGGGCAGTTTGCATTTGACATGGGTTTAATCTGAGCTGCCAGGAGATACCCTAGCAGAAATGCTAATCAGACAGTTGGAAAATGGGTACATGGAAGCCCAAAGAGAAATCACACCAGAGGTAGATACCTCAATATCATGCAAAGAAGTAAATAAGATAGCTAAGGAATCTTCAGTGAACTGAGCATAGAAACTCAAAGACCATCTTCTCTGGACAACAGAGAACGAGGCCAAAAAACAAAGGAAAATAAAGGCCAGAGAGGTAGAACAATAAGAGTAAAGCAGGGCCATGCATCAGAAGTGTTTCCAGGGGGGCACCTGGGTGGCTCAGTGGGTTAAAGCCTCTGCCTTCAGCTCCGGTCATGATCTCAGGGTCCTGGGATCAAGCCCCACATCATGCTATCTGCTCAGCAGGGAGCCTGCTTCCTCCTCTCTCTGCCTGCCTCTCTGCCTACTTGTGATCTCTTTCTGTCAAATGAATAAATAAAATCTTTAAAAAAAATAAAAAAATAAGTGTTTCCAGGTACAATGAAGGGCTGGGTACTAGCAAGAGGACAGAGACATCAAATACACAGAGACAGAGCATTCAGGAATGGCTCTTAACGTGATGATCAATGGGATCCTTGCCTGAGTTATTTCAATGGGGTGAGCAGTGCAAAGCAGTGAGCCGCAGAAAACGATAAAGAGACAAGACAACAGGCTGAGCATCTAGGTGTGTGCCAGGCATCATGAGAGGAATTTTGTATGGATTAACATCTTTGATCCTCACAAACACCCCTACAAAGTATGCGCTATTATAATTTGTATTCAGAGCATTTTGTGTATTAAAAAAAAAAAAGGAACGAAACGTATCTACAAGATCACATTTGCCTATCTGAAAAAACAAACCTGTCATACATATTTTTGAGGTAGCTATGGAGATTTGAGAGCAGGCATGTAGGTGGAAACAGATATCAAGGAAAATGATACAAACGACAAAGGGGTGGAGTATGGAGTGGCGTGGCTGGGTGACTCATCACAATGATCAAAATGTTTGTGATGGCAGCAAATGTATTTAACCCCCAGTGGCTTCGGGGCTTCTGTGAGTGTGTATGTCTGTCTCTGACTCCCACAGGGAGCTGTTTGGGAAAAAAACACAAAACCATGCTGGTCTAGACAATTAGCCCCTTACAAACTTGTACTATTAGTAACATTCTTTGCAAGCTGATTTTTTTTTAATACACCTGCACAGCTCTATTAATTAAAAAGTCTGAGTTCACCAGATCATTAACTGAAAACATCAAGTTTTGACTCACTCACAGGTCATCCCAACTATGAAAAAAAGACTTGATTGCTAGAGTATACGCTCACCAACATCTCAAACCTGTGGAGATTTAACACAAACAGAAAAACTGGGGATTGTGAAAATCATTCATTTCCTCTTCCTACCCTCTACCACAACTTATTCTTACCACAGAATCTTCCATCCTCACCACAGCCGCACTCAATAGCACTAATTAAAAAATACATATATCACCTTGCCTTTCTCAGCCAGATACTCAAACCATACTTGATAGTAATGAGCTGTTTTATTAGAACCATTAAAAAAAATAATAATGCTAGCAATTCAGGGCTTGGAAGGAACCGTGATAATAGCAGCTTCTCTGGATTTACAAAGCTATAAATCTGTGGAAGCTGTCTGACGTTTATTGAACATGAATAACCTCCCCACATGCTGTGATCCTGACGTTTGGCCAGAATTCTACGGAAAAGGTTTAACTTACACAGAAAGGCTTAAAAAGGTTCACCCTGGACCAATACATCCTAATACCAACCAATTGCCCCATCCTAATAGTCTCATCAGGTCAAAACCATTCATTGTTTAGCCCTCCCAAAGGTAAGGGTATAAGCCCTGAGCTTGAGTGTTGCTTCTGTCACTTCCTGTGCAACAGTGGCTCATGTTCTGAATCAATTTCATCCTATGCATGATGGGAATAAAACTATATCAGAGCCTGTAGTTGAAAATGCTAGGCCAATATGGCAGACAGCAGGGAGCAGTGGAGAAAGCCAGGCACACCTGGGCATACACTCTGGATTCACCATTACTTACTTGGCTGGGAAAGTTACTTACAACTGGGAAAGTTGATCATTCATTTACTTTAGGCTTCATCTTCCTAATTATCACATCTGATTTTAGCCCATTAGCCTCAAAGTCTTACTCTTTTAGCCAAAGATAAAGATAAATAATCATATCACAATGCATTTCACTCTCTCCCACAATGGGGATCTAAAGGGCCCTCTGCTCCGCAGATCTGTAGTTTTTTGAAGTTAATAAAAGGTGGAACTTGTCACAAACTTCTACAGAACCACTCTTTCTTGTCCCTTTGGATGGAGGAAGTGGTGGCCTCACCTCTATGATCTACTAGGAAAAAAATACCACTGAGAGCTGATGTTCATTCCTACTGATAAGGGTGTTTCAAAGAAACTTGGTGTGATCCATACATAGGGTGGACCATATCCAAACTGGGGCAGTTTTGAGAAAAGGAGAACTATTGATAATCATGGGGAAATAGCAGGTATGACCCAGGACATATGGTCCATCCTAGTCAGATCCTTTGCAGGGAAGATGGCATACAGCCTGTTTTCTCCCTTCTAAAAAGTTTCAACCAGGGAAACCTCAAGGACAGAAAGGTTACAGTAACCTCAAAGCCTCCTCCCCTCCTTATCATGACCAGTCTTTCCCTGATTCAACAAAAACACATGCCTAACCAGCACTTACTAAGCTATATATCAAACTGCGCCTTCTTCTTGATCACAGTGGCCAAATTCCAATAACACCAATGGTGGGCATCATTAGAAGCACTTAGGTAAGTAAAGCAAAAATGCAGTCATACTAGCTGGTTTGAGCTGAGGACAAGGGTCAGGCTGGTGCAGGAATGAGAGGCACCTGCTATTTGTCACAATCACCTAGCACAGCAGTCTGAGTACTGGTACAGGAGGCAAAGTCCAGATCTGGGCAACTCCAGAGAAAAGCCACGTGGAAGCTCTCCCTGAGAGTGCTGGGGGTGCTGCCAAACCCCAGAAATACAGAGACAATCCCACATACAAGTCCTTGTGAAATCAGACCATCCCTGGTCTCACAGCAACAATCTATCAATAGTCCCCTGCACATGAGGACAAAGTCTTTCTCCTTTAATCAACCCAAAGATACAGTGTTCTAGTTACAAGTAATTATCGGGAAAAACAAAGAAAACTCATAGCAAGACAAACCTTTGGGAAAAAGAATAACATGCTTGTTAATTTTCTCCTCAATGCCTTTCCTTTCCCTTTTTGTTTTCTCGACCATTTTAGAAATGATCAGGAAGGTCCCTGGTTTACCATCTATGTATTGGGCTTAATGAAAAGAGTCAACTAATCTTAATTTATAACAGGTTATAAGCCCAAGAAACTCTTGTGACAAAAAAAAACAAGCAAACATACAAGAAAAAAATTTTAATGAGTTAAAAGTAGAGTAGTACAGAGTATGGGAATAACCCTTCCACTAAAGTATATTCAGTTTCCTGCATAAGAAAGGGTGTAGATGCCAAAGAGGACAACACTTTCCATTTTTAACAGATACTTGTCTCCTGAGTATCTCTGGCATTTCACACCACCTCCCAGAGGCTCCCAGGGAATTTCCAGGCTGAGGACCCAATAGCATGACAATTCCTACCCATGAAGGAACCTCACAAAACAAAGTATCTATTCCCCCAAAAGAGGTGTGTAACTGATTCCGGAACAAGCCATCTATTAGTCCTACTTCAATCCTTGGTAGATGGGGAAAAAAGGAACAAAAACCAGGAAAAGTGATCTTGAAATTACTTGTGGTGCTGGGAAAGAGGGCTCAAACTACATTTAAGGAATAAAAGGAACATCAACATTTCCTGGATGGCAGGGTAAGTCATTAGCTGTTAAGAACTGACATTTTTTTTTTAAGATTTTATTTATTCATTTCAGGGAGAGACAGAGACAGAGACAGAGAGAGCACAAGCAGGGGGGAGAAGCAGAGGGAGAGGGAGAAACAGACTCCCCACTGAGCTAGGACCTGGACATGGGACTAGATCCTAGGACCTGAAGATCATGACCTGAGCCAAAGGCAGAAGCTTAACCATCTGAGCCACCCAGATGCCTCAAGGACTGACATTTATTGAGCATTTCCAAGTACCAGGCACTATTTGATGCACTGTATATATGCATTAAGCTAGTCCCCCCAGCAATCCTGAGAGGGAGGTCTTATTACCATCTTCACTTTGGAAATGAGAAACCTGAAGCAGTTTCCACACGTGGGTCACCAAAAACTTAAGTGACAGAGGAAGAAATGGATCCTCACATTAACATAAGAGCCCACACTGCTGACCTCTACGTTACATAGTGTTACTGCTCACCCAACTGGTGAAGGGGAAGATTAGGACTGAAACCCAGGTATTCCTAACCCTTAAACCCATGCTCTCCACAGCTACCTGAACATGATCCGCAGCCGTGCTGCCCCATCTCCACCAATACCACACCCTTCTGTCACCATAAATAATAAAGGGTATCATTTATGGAGGGCTTGCTGAGCCAGGATAAGAAAACCTTGGCTTAGAGATGTTCATTTGACTCACATCCCAAACAAGAATGTGGTGGAGCCAGGATTTAAGCCAAGTCCACTGGACTCCAGAGCTGAGCTCTCAGTCCCTCCAGGAGAACCCAGGGCTGTAGCAAGATTATGATCACAGGACCATACTGCAAACAACCACGGAGGCCAATTCCAGAGGTGGCTGTCACGAAGTCACTGACTCATTCTTCAGGTCTCACCCAGCAACTTCCTGCTTTTGATTTCACAAAAAAATAGAATAAAAACCCCAGAAGCTCAGTTTCCTTATTCACAGCAGGTGAGAAACAACCCAAAGGGAGTGAGAGGCAGTCAGTGACAATTTCAATGACCGCAGGTAACTGACACAGAGGGAAAGAAAATGAAAACCTGGAAAGTCAGATGCAAAATTATATGGTACATCAATGAAGCACATAATGACAGGCCTGAGTCATCAAGAAAAAATTGCTTTCTGCTTAAGCATCTTCTGTTTTTAAAGGCAGCAAATGCCTAACATTTAAGCCGGGTTTTCATCAAATACTTAAAATTTTCCAAGTCTTGGAATTTGAAACAGTAAGAGGCAGAAGGGCTTTGAGGAAACAGGAATAAAGGACAGTGGACTTCCCTGAGCTTCAGAGCTGAGAGGTACAGAACACTCAGCTATGAGCCAGGGACCCACGGAAATCACAGCACCACAGGAGACTGAGTGAGGTGGCAGGACTTCAGGTACCTTCCACCACCAGAATTCTGTGAGAAAAAACACAATGTGGTGGTAAGTCATGTGCTTTGGACCCAGACCATCCTAGGATTGATCCCAACCACCTCAGTGATAACTCATATCTGGTTTGCTCATGAGAATCATCCTGGTAAATGGCACACAGAGGACAATGGATAAATAGTTCTTTAATGAATGATCAAAACCATATAAGTTTGGTTACTATCTGTGAACTTCAACTTGTCAGGCTGCAAAGTAGGAATGACAATTCCTACAGCATGGAACAGTGATGAGGATTAATGAGTTGATTATGCAAAGCGCCTCCTCTAGGACCTGGATACAAGACTCACTGTGCTGTGACAGCTGGACAGCTAACCTGTAGTTATTTGGAACCTAGGAAGCAGCCCCCATTCCCAAAGGATAATGCAAACAAGAAGCCCAAATTCCTCAGCCTGTCAAATTATAAATTGCAAATTGAGCAAGTATCTGCCCCCTTCCTCTTAAAATAATCCCTAAATTCAACACTGTCTCATTGGTCATTAATACCCTTATGAGCTAGAAAGATGTTCTAAAATTTACAAATGAAGACATGGAGCATAGCACTAAGTTTCCCTGGGTTAACCAGAAATCAACCACAAAAACTGGATCTTTAGGCTCTGCTTCCTCCTCCTCATCCTCATCTCTCAGCAGCAACTACAAACTGAATACCCACAAGCATCCTGTGCAGAATTCCACAAATCCCAGGCCAGCTGACTGCAGAACAAATAGCAACATTGTCACAGACAAATTTCCAAACTGTGTTCTGAGCAGTGATTCCACCAAGGACACCTATAAATGATACTTTCTAGCCCAGGAAAAGTTTCCTCCTCTCTGATCTAGAATCTCTGAACAGAAAGACCTTTTTAAAATACTGGCTTCTAACTACTACTTTCTTTATCCTTCAGCTGGTGCTGCCAACTTCACTTCTCAAAAAAAAAGAAAAAAATGCCCTGAATGTCCCCAAAGGAATTTATTGTCCCTCTAAGGAATTACAATAGAAAAATAAGACCCTTTGAACTTTTGGTGGCCTGTGGGCAGGGGAGAGATTAAATCAAAGAAGCCGATGTTGCTCTGGGCTATGATGCCCAGGCAGTTTCCAGGAAGGGACTGTTGACTTCGGCCCCCTCCCAGGCTGGGTGCTGGCAGGGACAGCCTTCAGGCTCCTCCCTCTCAGTCTCCACATCCACATCCCTATGTCCACCTGCAGCAGGAGGAGCACTGCTTGAGACCCCAGGCCTCTCCAGCAATGGATGGACAAAGACAACCAACCACACTCTTCCTCCAGAATCACCCACTCCTCACTCCATGACAATGGAAGTATCAGTAATAACACAGATGTTATTAGTAATACAGAGCATGTACTGTGTGCTGCATAGAATTATAATAAGCACTTTAAATGTATTAGTTGATTTAAATCCTCACAACTACCCTACGAAGGACACTTTGTTATTACCAGCTATGTGATATACAAGGGAAAGGTCTTCTTTACCATTACCTCTATTGCTTAGCTGAGCATACTTCCCAAGCTTGAAGAAGAAAGGAACATGCCTCTTGTTCTGGTTGGAAGGAAGGAGAACCACATCTTTAATCCAGAAGCCAGTGAATCAATATAAATGAATGGGAAAAGAAGCTGGCCCAAGTTCACTAATTATCCCAGTATAAGGTACCAGCCCACGTTCTCCCTTCTCTCCTGGCAGTAGCATAGAGCCAAAGACTCCTAATAAACATTTGTTTAACATATGCCAGATTCCCCCCTAATTCCTAAAACATAGTTCCTATGCATTATTCTGCTTATGGCCTAGCCCTTACGGCAGCACTCTTAATGCCCTATCCCATAGTAAGGCCTCCTAGGAAAACCTTTTCTAGCCAAACGCATTGTGCTTTGAGCTCTTATTTCTTACATGCTCTGAAGCCCCACCGAGACACAGCTGTGGGACCACTCTCTGTGGGCGTCTCACCAGTTAAGCATGGTGGCAGCGGCCGTCTTGCCTCCCACCTTTGCTGGCTGTATAATCAGCCTCCTTCTAATCCTGCCAAGCTCCAAGCTGCCTGGCACCAGAGGCCAGAAGCTGCACGGGGGTAATAATTTAACAAATCACCTGTCTGGCTCTCCTGCCAGGACACCCACTCTGAAGCTTATACAGCTGCTGATGCTAGGGCTGCAGCCCCGTGGGATGTCAGCGAAACAGCAGGTACCAGAGCCTCGGGGCCCACACACTCTCCAGCTCCATCCTGCCGAAGAAAATCGAGGTGAGATGTTTGATAAGGGGGGACTCTCAGAGACTAAGCCTCGTACTCCACACCTAGCTCCTTGGGGATTTTAAAATATTGCTATTTTGCCAAATGCAGGACTAACAGCTGTGCTTAAGAAGCAACAACACAGACCCTCAGGAACCTGGATGGCAGGAACATTGCAGGACACACTGGGAAGACATGAAGAGAGAGCGAAGTGAAACGCAGCTAACATTTACAAAAAAAACACTGAAACTTCTGCAGAGTTTATGGAAACATCCAAAAACTGTGACGCGAAAGTGATTGTGGAATCTGTCCCAAAATGTATGAGTCATACTCAGCCCAGAACTACAGGAAAGTAAGGTAAATGGCCCTCAAACTATTGTAAATACAACACCTATTCACTGTGTTGCTATTTATCTGTCAACCCCTGAAAGAAATAATCTTTTTAGAGGTACAAATAGTTGTGCCCACTTTTATTTTTTTTATTATTTTTTAAAGATTTTACTTATTTATTTGACAGACAGAGATCACAAGTAGGCAGAGAAGCAGGCAGAGAGAGAGAGGAGGAGGCAGGCTTGATCCCAGGACCCTGGGATCATGACCTGAGCCGAAGGCAGAGGCTTTAACCCACTGAGCCACCCAGGCACCCCTGTGCCCACTTTTAAAAAACGAAAATTCTGCCGGGACAAGATTTATAAAAGAACAAATCCTTTCGCCCAAAGCAGTGGTAAAGGGAAGTTACCTAAAGAGAAACAGCCTTTAAGTAACCATCAGCAAGTTATGAGCTGTCCCAAACATATTACTACCATCAAATACCTGCTAACAGACACATCATGATATTCACATTAAAGACAACAGAGCATGAATTTTTAGGATAATCTAAAAAATGTTCCAAACCAGGCTCTCAGTCCTCTATCTTAAGAAGGGAAACACAGTTTGTTTTTAATCACAATACTTGCTTATGACCAACACTTTGAGACTGCTTTGTCACTAACGCCAGATAATGTCAGGGTGGCACGGCTTATTCCAAAAACTCTAGGAGCGGGGTCTAAGTTCACAGAGTCCCTACAAGGGACTAAGACGGACAATGGAGGACTGGGAACATACTCACCAGTCTGGGGCTTTATTTCTACAGCGAGAAAGAGCAAAAAGCCCTCTCCTCAGCCAACATTTTATTTCCGCATCTGTTTGTCACTTGAAAGGAGCCAAGCAGAAGCCATGGCCCATCATTCTCTGCAGGTCAGCGCCCCTCACCTGAACAGAACCGGATGCTCATGTATTCAGCACCAGCTCCAAAGTCTGCTGGCCTGGGGTCCAATCTCTGTTCCACCCTCACCAGCTGAATGACGCCAACTAAGTTCCTTGGTAAGTTTCCTCACCTGTAAAATGGGAAGAGTGATTCCACCTGCCTCATAAGGTCATTGAGATAAACAATAGAATGTACTTGAAGTGCTTAGCACAGTGCCTGTCTCATAGAAAGCACTCACTAAATGACAGCATTTCAACAAATCGGGGCTGACATCTGAACCAGAATACAAACTAGTAAATGTGGTTAAGCCACTCAGTCATTCAGCAAGTATTTGTTGACTGCTCCCCTCTGTGCCAGGCACCGTGCTAAAGGTTAGAGATAAAGCACTGAATAACGTGGGGCTCAAACTTCAACAACTCCAGTACGCTGGAGAGACAGTCATGTAACCAGTACAGTGTCCAAGGTTTCAGATGAGGACAATAAAACAGTACAAGCAGTTTATTATGTTTTAGAAATGAATCTTAATTGTGACGTGGGTCAAAATACACATATACATATATACATTTATATGTTTTTTTTTCCAGATACCCTATTATGTTCATTCCCTACACAGGAATTTAAAGTAAAAAATACTAAGATTCACCCTACCCTGATTTTGCCAACACACCCACAGACAGTTAATGTTCAATAATGGGCTTACGTCCAATAATGATGTGGAAGGACTGCCAGATCAATATGCAAAATGAAGGGGCACCTGGGTGGCTCAGTGGGTTAAAGCCTCTGCCTTCGGCTCAGGTCATGATCCCAGGGTCCTGGGATCGAGCCCCGCATCGGGCTCTCTGCTCAGCGGGGAGCCTGCTTCCCCCTGTCTCTCTGTCTGCCTCTCTGCCTACTTGTGATCTCTGTCTGTCAAATTAAAAAAAAAAAAAAAATATGCAAAATGAAGAGAGGCTTCCCTTCAGAGATGAACAGAGTCCAGTGTGTATGTCACTAGAAAACATACAATCACAAAACTAAAGATGTGGACATCCAGCTGGCTGCATTTATTAACTGTATGAGTCATCAGGCGACTCTCTGGGCAAAAATAAAACTAAACTAGGCTATTGTTAACAATTCATCAAAACAGTATAACAGAAGATGAAGAGTGACCCAACTCTGGGCAAAAGGTGAGAAGGGGAAGAAAAGGACTAGATCTTTGCTAGATCTCCAGGATATCCATGACAAGCTGAGAAGTCAACATCATTATTCCCTTAAAAACCACAGTGACACTGTTAGAAGAAATTCCTTATGGGGAATGGAGTTTGTTTAGTAGATCAATAGTTTGTCACCTACCACTATTTTCTGTAAAGATTTTTATTTATTTGTGAATGAGAGAGAGAGCACGTGCATAGCACAAGAGCATGGCGGGATGGAGTGGGGTGGGGGGGGCGCCAAAGGGAGGAGAAGCAGACTCCCCAATGAGCAAGGAGCCCAACATAGGGCTCTGGGTCTGGGATCATGACCTGAGCTGAAGGCAGATGCTTAACCAAATAAGCCACCCAGGCATCCCTTACCTACAACCTTTTATTCCCCTCAAAGTGCTGAGTCAGATGACATTTTATGGCCAACCTAAACATTCATGTGAATTAACCAATGTAAGTCAAAAAAAACACCTTTATACAAGTCTAACTCAATTTATAATCAGCTAAGCACCCAATATGCAAAGAAAAGAGATAAGAATTATTACATGCAAAGGTACCCTATTTCCTAAACAATTTGATAAGGAAATACGGCTGTTCTTAATAAAAATTCCTCCTAATACAGGGCTGGCATTAGAAATTGACTCACTCATGGAGTGGTTTACCCAGAGCATGGCTTCTCAAAGTTTAATGTTCATATAAATCTCCTGGGTATCTTATTAAACTGCCATTTCTAATTCTGTAGGTACGGGGCAGGGGGAGCCCAAGATTTCTGTAACAAACTGTCAGATGATATGGTATTACTGGCCCATAAACCATACTTTGAAAAGCAAGGACCTAGGGATGCCTGGATGGCACAGTCGGTTGAGCATCCTACTCTTGGTTTCAGTTCATGTCATGATCTCAGGATCATGAGATCGAGCCCCACATCAGTCTCCACACTCAGGATGCAGTCTGCCTAAGACTCACTCTCTCTCCCTCTGCTCCTCCCCCGCTAAAATAAATAAATAAATCTTAGAAAGGTGAAAAGCAAGGACCTATACCAGCCAGCCAAACTCCAGGGATGAACATTCTCCTCAAAGCGAGGCCATCTGTTCGGGGTTACAGACAGCTCAGAGAGTACAGTAGAAGCCAAGGGCTCCACTACTCAGAAAAATACACGTGTGCACATTAGACATAAGCACTTACACACAAAATTTCAAAATTCTACCACAAGCCATCAAAGAAGCCTCCCCACTTCTGGGAGGTGGTCCATGGATCCCAAGATAAGAACCTCTGCCTTAGCTGTCTACCAGTTACTGTGGCCAACACCAGACTAACACGGGTGGGGCAGAGGGATGCAGCCCTTGACCACTCTGACCCATGTGTGAACAATTCATCCTCTCTTGCCTTGTTTGAGGTAACCTAGTTAAGGTGTCTTCAAGATAGGGGATAACAAATGGGAAATTAAAAATATACATATTTACATATCAGGAAGCTCTTATCCTCTAGGAGTCCAAACAGTTTCCCCACCATCAGATTGAGTTCCACCTCAAGTAGCCCTCTTTCTGGCATCCTTCTTGCCCTAAGCAAAGCAGAAGCTGCCAGAATCCCACTACTACGTGGCATTGCCTTCCCAGACAATGTGATTCCCAGGCTAGACCAAGGGTGGAAAGGCTAGCCCTCTCTCTCTCAGCTCTGCTACCTATTTGGTCTCTAAGTCCATTTCCTTACCTATAAAATGTGATTAGGAACTGACCCCACTTCATAATGTTTTGGGGAAGAATAAGAAAGTGCACACAAGATGTGTCTGGCACAATTCAACTGCTTTAAAAATGTTTTATTGTTATTATGCTTTTATTGTGATCTTTATAAACATCCAGAGATCAGGACCTATTCAAAGAAAATGTTCCAGAGCGCCTCGGTGGCACCTAGGGGCCTACTCCCTAGGGTCCAAGTCCCTGTTCAGCTCAGGTCATGATCTCAGGGCCAGGGCATCAAGCCCTGCATGGGGCTCCAGGGTGAGCATGGAGTCAGCTTGGCATTCTCTCTCTCCCTCTCCCTCTGCTCATTTGCTTGTGCTCTCAAATAAACAAATAAATGTTAAAAAAAAAAATGTTCCTTTCTTTTCTCAATAGAAAAGCATAACTGCTATACTCCATCTCTGCGGCAAAGACCAGCTCCCGCTCTTCCATCACTGCACAGATACACACCAGTCATCGGAGGATCATGCTGGTGGCTGCTGCCGCCATGCACGAACATTTGTGATTGTCTTTTTTCCTTTTTTTTAAAAAATGCGTGATTATCTTTAACAACCACTGTGGTCAAACACGTCTCTCTCTACCACTGGATTTAAGGTTACCCAAAGCCTTCATCTCCAGGCTGGTATTGTTCAACACAAGCCTTGGACTTTATTAGCATCTCTAACTAACATGGCCAAACACAAACACAGAACAGCTGCTCTGTGAAAAGAGAACCACATTGCTAAGGAACCCTTAATAATTTGTGATATAAATATATCGAGCAAATTCCTGTCCACAGACCTCAAAACCTCTCAACAAAAAAAGTTTTACCAGTTTGCACAACAATCTAAGGGTGCTGGGATGGGTCACAATTGGATTCCAACTCTGTATTGTCCTGGACCTCTTTAAGAAGTGTTTCTCAAAGTATGGTCTGAGGACTATTGACGGTCACCTAAATGTCTGTGAAAAACACACATTCCTGGGCTCCATTCCAACTGCTACATCAAAATTTGGGGGTAAGGAAACTGCAATTTTAATAAATAACCCCAAGAGACTTCCAATGTGTTCCGATGCACACTAAATTTTTAAACCAAGCTAAGACCTACTCCCTAGGAAATAAAGGCAGGCAAGTAAACACACAAAATTTTGCCTACAACTTCAAAGGACTCACAAACCTCCTAAAGTCTTTCCCTAGGGATCGCAGGTAAAAACTCCTGGTCTATACATAATCAGCTTCCCAACTCAGTCATTCATATACCACCTTCCCTTATTTTTTTCCCAGATTCACACTATTTAAAATTTTTTAAACACTTGTTTTTACTTATACATAATATAAAAGGAAATGTCACATGTAATAGTTGTGAAATTGTGGGTCTGATCCTTAGTTTAAGTTTCCTAAATAAAATACATAATTATTAATACAAAAACATTTTGTTCTTGTTAACACCAAAAACCATCTCCCAAGTCACCTGTATATAAGTACACCCTCTCCCCAGGAAACACTGGTTTGTATGATCCAAAGATCTGGAACCACCAGGGGATTTTTATGAGGCACTCATGGCCTGTGATGTGTGGGGCTATCTATATGGCAAATCCCAGGTGACCTAATAACCTCATTCTACATACACCTGGCAGAGTCGACTAAGGGAAAAAGAGAGGACATCCTCTCCTGCCAGAGGGCCAGGAGACAGGACACATTTGGAAGTGACTGATCTCTCTGTGACCTGCCTGTCCTTACCAATGCTCTCCCCACCCCCTGGCCCTGGCTCCTCACTGCACAGACCAGAGATGGCATCTGGCCTATTTGGGCCAACCTGCTTCCATTCAGGGAATTTATAATTAGGGCACAGAGGAGCTTGTTAATTGATGCTGAACATTCAAACTGAGGAGTGTTAAGAACTGGGCTGGGGCAGGCGGTGGGGGAGGGGGGAGTTGTTTCTCCCTTGTGTGCATGCTGTGGCAGAAAGCTGGTCTGTGGAGGCAAGTGACAGGAGACACGAAAAGCCCCAGAGAGAAAGTACGCTCAACCCAGCTTCTGATTTCCCAATTCCTGATTCCAGGCCAGCTGCACTTCCTGGCCGCAGGGTCCATGGGACATCCCAGCATCCCAGAAATTAATTTCTTCTCTTAGCTTCAGCTGGTTTGAACAGGCAGCTACTTCTTGCTACTAAATTGCTGCCAAACTGAGACTCCTTATGTTGCACCTCCCTGGCCCAGGTGAACGGGCGGAGCTGAAGGCAGGCCAGGGCCAGAATGGACCCCCATTCAGACATATCCAGAGAAGTGGGGGGCTGGAGGTTTACCCCAGGGATAGGAAAAGAGGCTCTAATGAGAGTTCCCTCCACACCACCTGGTGAAAGGAGCCACAAGAAGGAGCTGGCATAAGGGCACATGGAGCTCTACCCCTTGGCTGATGTTAGGACCCAGATTAAGAATGATGACACACAGCTAACATTTACTGAGTATATTAGCATATGAACTAGGCTCTTCACAATTATGATTTCATTTATTCTTTCTGAGAGTCCAACGAAGGTGGTAATGTCATTTTTCCAACTTTATACATGAGGAAAATGAGACTCAGAAAAATTAAGGGATTGCTAAAGCCACACAGCTAATAAATGTGGGATCCAAACTCCAGAGTCTAAGTTCCTAGGCATCATGTTACCTTCCTTTACGAAATAATATTAAAAGATAGCCCAGAGACACCAAATAGAGCTAGTGTCCGAGTGACAACAAAAGGCACAGCCACCAAAGGATCCTCCCTACAGCAGCCCTGCCTCCTGTGCCAGTCCCATACCCCCAGACAGCAATACCACACCTACAGGCGCAGCACTAAGAAAATAAGGGTGCATAAAGGTAAGAATCTGAGAGAAGGTGTGTCACCTGGCTAGGATGTGGCTTGGCTGGACTGAACAAGACCCAGGGGAGCCCCGCCTTGGTCCAGGTCCCAGAAGGTAAAGCAGAGTGATTTTTTTTTTTTTTTAAAGCAGTAACTGGTATATGGCATTCCTGTTTGTGGTCCCACATAGGATGGAAGGGACTACATGCTCCCAGGCCAGGCAAATCTAAGGAAACCTGCCACAAGCTGTACTAACAGAACTCCTACCAAACACTGGAACAGAAACCACATTCCCAGACTTGGGACTGGATGACACATTAAGGGTGAGAAAATAGAACCTTAATTATAATCCCAGAAGCCATTCTGATACCTCTTTTATTCACATCTTAGTTCTCTTTTCTTCCAAAGATTTTATTTATTCATGAGAGAGAGAGAGTACAAGCAAGGGAACAGGGGAAGCAGCCTCCCCACCTGAGCAAGAAGCCAAACTTGGGGCTTGATCCCAGGACCCCAAGATCATGACCTGAGCTGAAGGCAGATGCTTAAGCAACTGAGCCATCCAGGTGCCCCTATTTATATCTTATTTCTAAAACCGGAACCTCAGAACATACAACTAACCTTTCAAAGATTCAGAAATCAATTACAACCAAAACTGATTCCACAAACTCCAAGTAGATCCAAAGTCTAGGGAGGAAATTTAAACAAAGCACCTGAACTTTTCAAAGTTACTACGGTTGATTTTCCTACAAAAACAATGCTGATGTACCCACCTGCCACCATCTTTGCAAGAGGGGCAAACAGTGCAATGTGATAAGGATGAATGAAAAGACCATTCTGGGCAAGGCATGGAGTCAGGCACTGAAGCTGCACCAATCTGTCCATACCACCTCATGACAGCGGTGGCCACTTACTGTCTGCCCAGGGGTGGAGACGCAGTCTGCGGTCAGGGAACAGTAGTGACAAAGGTGGCAGGCCAAAAAGACAACATGTCCAAGGTCCTCTTAGCCTTTCCTGCTATAGCAGGAAAACCCACCTTAGGAACCAAGGCTTTCAACGCACCATCCTTTCTGGGTCCCTCTCCTGAATCTCTGACTATTCTCCACGAGGCTCCCTGCTTCTTCCTCTTACCCTCAGGGGGAGATGGTCCTCCAAGTTCTCCCCAAATCCCTTGCTATAGACTAAATGTGTCTTCTTCACAATTCACATACTGAAACCCTATTCCCAAATCTGATGGTTTGAGGAGGTGGGGCCTTTTGGAAGTCAGCAGGATTAGATGAAGTCATGGAGTTAGAGCCCTCATGATAGGATTAGCATCTTTGTAAGAGTCAGCAGAGAGCTTTGTTCCTCTCTCTGTAGTCTGCCACAGAAAGATACAATAAGAAGGATAACAGTCTGCAATCTGGAAGAGAACCCTCACCAGAACTTGACCATGCCATGGGGCACCTGGGTGGCTCAGTCAGTTGAGTGTCTGCCTTCAGCTCAGGTCACGATCTCAGTGTCCTAGAATCAAGCCCTGCAATAGGCTCTCCACTCAGGAGCGAGTCTGCTTCTCCCTCTCTCTCTGGGATCTCTCTCACTCTCTCTTTCTCAAATAAATAAATGTAATCTTAAAAAGAAAAAAAAAAAAAAAAAAACTTGACCATCCTGGCACCCTGTTCTTGAACTCAGCCTCTAGAACTGTGAGAAATAAATGTCTGGTTTGTTGTTGTTTTTAAAGATTTTATTTATTTATTTGAGGTAGGGAGGAGCAGAGAGAAGAGGGAAAAGCAAACGCCATGCTGAGCAGAGAGCCCAATGTAGGACTTGATCCCACAACTCTGAGATCATGACCTGAGTCAAAATCAAGAGTCAGATGATTAACCAACAAAGCCAACCAGATACCCTAAATGTATACTCTTTTAAGCCAGCCAGTCTACGGCACTTTGTTACAGCAGCCTAGAGAGACTTAAGACAGCCTTCTTTCCTCCCTTCACTTCAACAATAACTCAACAAAGGTGAAACTCATTTTCTCTCCCTTGCCATCTCCACTCCTGCTTTTCCAGCCACCTGCTGAGCTTCATACCTCCATGCTGTGCTGACACCCTTGTCTTGCTCCCTCCCCTCCCACCTGTTTCTCCATCTGAATTCCTTATTTCTGGCACAGGGAGGAGAACATCACCTGAATCCCAATACTTGCCAGGCACCCTAGTGGGTGCTTTCCACATTTCCATGGACAGTTGGCTACAGCTTCTATGCTGCAGAATGAAAAAAAATCAGTGTCCTATAGAGGAACCAGGAAGGCCAGCCAGAAGAGTGAAGCTAGGATGAGTCTGAAGTATGAGTAGTAAAAAGGGGAAGCTGCAAAAAAAGGTTTCAGGTCCAGGGATAGTCTGTGCCAAGGCCCTGTCGTGGGCAAGAGAGAAAGGCCAGTATGACTGCAGAATGCAAAGGAAGGACAGGAAGGATGCAAGAAGGTGATAGGACATCTAAATAAATGTGTGGAGTAAATACGAATGCATGATCCTCACTTAATTACCATACTATTTTTTTAGCCAATAAAACTAACCAATATTTAATATTTAATATCCAATATTAGCAGAATACCAAATAAAATTTTAAAAAAATTCTTTCTTATTTGAAAGAATTATCCTGCCTACATGTGAGCCTCGTTTTCAAAAAAAGGTTAAAATAAGCTCACCTGGCTAGAAATGGAAAAGCAAATAAGGTTGGACCACGACAAAACTCATGTAAATCCATGTAACTCCAAAGTAATACAGTGCTTTTTATTCTTAATTAGAAGTTAGCCACCAGCCTGGGGAAACAGCTTGGGGATCATCCTGCATGGGTAATACAGAGACTAGCAAACGGCTAACTACTGTTGAGCACTGACTCAGGGTGTTACATGCATTATCTCTTGATCTTCGCAACACCTCCTGAGGCAGGTACCAAAATTATTCACCTTTTACATATAAGGAAACTGAAGTTCAGAGAGGTTAATAATTGGTCCAAGGTCACATGGGTGTTGCACAGTCGAGCCAGGAATCTGAACCAGGTCAGTGGGACTCCAGAGCCTATACCCTTAACCACCACACTACTCTGCCTCACAAACTAGCTATAACGTCAGCACTTCTGGACTCCTACTTGTTTTTTTACCACCCCTGATGTACCATATATTTAAGCTACTAAACAATGACAATGCAAAAAAGAAAATAATCTCTGAAGGAATGCAATCAAACTTCTGGTGTCAGCTCCCTTTCTATTCTACATCTCCTTAAAACATCCCCTCTTCCCCCAATTTTAATAAAAAGAAGTTTTCCAGTTCATTGCAATACTTAATAACCTGAGAGAACAGGAATTAGAAACTGATGAATCTTCTCAGACTACATCTCGGCCAAAGTCAACAGAGTCCAAACCCCTCTTATAGGCAGTCACTGTTTATAGTACTTCTAACCGGAAGGAAGTCAGTTGGGGAGCAGGGGGTGGTTCAGATTACTGGAAAGCTCCAGCCATGGTTTTCCCAACTCTTGACAAAGTTCTGAGTCTTGTCCAATGGACGATATTATCCTTTCCAATCAACAAATCCTTCCCCAAACTGTTGTGGAAGTAGCCAGAACACAACGTAAATGATCAAAGCTTACCTACTTTGGATAGTGGGTGTCCACCCACTTGAGGCCTGGTCAACCCTCCTGAGGATCAGCAGAGGTGACCTAGCCTGAAGCTGGCTCACCTCGAGTTCTTCCTAAAACTCTCAAAGACCCATTGGAGCAACTCAAGACTTACATAAAGAGTGTACTTTAGAACTGCCTTCCTGAATCACACTGTTATGGGGTGAACTGTATCCCCCTAAAATTCGTAAGTTGAAGCCCCAATCCCAATACCTCAGAATATGACTGTATTTGGAGACGGGGCCCTTAAAGAGGTAATTAAGGTAAACTGAGGTCATATGGGTGGGCCCTAATCCAATATAACTAGTGCCCTTATAAAAACAGACTAGGATTCAATGATGGAGGGAAAACCATGTGAAATTCTAGGGAGAAGACAATCATCTACAAGCCAAGGAAAGAAGCCTCAGAAGAAAGCAACCCTGCAGATATCTTAATCTCAGACATCTAACTTCAAGAACTAAGAGAAAAGAAATTTCTGTCATTTAAGCCACCCAGTCTGGGCTATGTCGTAAGGGCCACCCTAGCAAACCAAGACATGCTACTATACATACCGTTCAAATAACTGTCCCATTACTCGAAGGGTATAGGCCAGCTGGGTTTCCCTTCCGAAGCAGTGGTCCATACAGCATGGCCACAGGGCACAAAAGTCACTATCAGGCAGGGTACTGAGTCTATGGAGACTTCTGCCACTAGGACAGGGCAAAACCTTATGTTTGTGTGGTTAATTACAGAGAGGATGCATTCAAATTTTCCTTTTAGAAATGTACAGAATTAAAATACAGCCAAAGCCCTTCATAAACAAGTGCCAACGCCCAACACCAGTATCTCTGTTTTACACCAACCATGGTATTGTGGGCTTCTCCCATATGCAGCAATAAAGCTTCGCGTTAAAGAGCGCAGGGCTGGGCCAGGTTTTCTGCCCAAACCTTCTTCATACTACAGGAGTAAGGAGGTGGTATTGAGGGAAAGTGGGAGAGAGGGGAGCAGGAGAGAGAGAGAGGACAAAATGTCATCCAGGGCCTGAGAATGTCAACTCATCATAGCAGCTAGGTGATGAGCAAGCTTGTTTCAGGGGGTGACCAGGGGATTTTAGAGTCCTATGATCAGGTGAGGAGGCTCCAAGCCAAGCTGGGGCATTTTAGAGGCCGTGGGGTTTTAAGAATTAATTAAAGGCTAATGAATCGTTCAACACTACATCAAAAACTAATGATGTACTATATGTTGGATAGTTTAACATAATTACGAAAAGAATTACTAAAAGTCTAAGCAATAAGGAGGTAAAATTTCGGTTGGATGTTGTTGAAGATAAAGCAAAAGTGGGCTCAAAGCCTGGTACCACACTGGGCACCTGAACAACATAATTAAGCAGCTAGCATTTATTAAGCAATTGCCAAGCCAGGCACTAGGCTAATACTAATAAGCAGACTTAATATACACCAACTCACTGAAACCTCACAATAACCAGAGGAGGGACAGCCATCATTACTCCCATTAAGCACATGAAAACCCAGAAGCTCTGCAAAACATGCCCCCCCCCTCCCGTTTTGTTAACTAGTATATCCCTAGAACCTACAACACTGGCTGGCACATAAAAAGCACACAATGTTTATTTGTTGAATAAGTGAAGAAAGGGATTACTTGTCAATGTCACAGAAGAAGCAGGCTAGGAATGTGAACTTGGCTGTTGGTGCCAGCTTCTGCTCTGCCACACAAGATGGAGCTAACCTGCTAAGAAGTTCAGGAAACATCCCCTGGCATGTGGACAGCTTGGTCAACTGCACAGTTCAGTGTCTGCACCTTCTGTTCCTTAGCACTGGCAATGTTACTCTGCACCCAGAGTTCAGAGCAAAGTTCATCAAAGGGCCAGCGCCACATATGCGTGGACAAAGGGGCAGGCAAACATGTTCCCTTCCCTCATAGCTGTGACACTCCCCATGGGCTCACACACACCAACTTACGTTATCATCTAGTGACTCACTTTAGTGCAGGAAGGGGAGATGGGAGGGCAAGTTACTGGGCAGGAGATTTATTCCTCAGGCTCTCCAGGAACATGCTGGGGAAGCTGGTACAATGTACAAAAGAACTTCCCAAAGTGTGGCAAGCATACAACCTTGTGGTGTACAAAATCATTTTAGGTGGCACGTAAATAAACATTAGAGTTGATAGATTGATTTTTATGATTACCTTCTATTTCGAGCAAATTATATGGGTGCTTTATTTATGACCAAGTTATGAAATACTCCTTTAAAACAAAGAGTGTCCTTTCAAAAAGACTAAGTACTCCCATTTAAAGAAATATATTAGGTAAGCAATAGAATAGGTGTTACATCTATGTGACAGAAAATCATGATGGAAATACGTGAGTGACTAAAGGTTGGGAAATATGGTTTCCTGGAACTTTCTTGGGTTCTCTATGTCAAATTCCCCCATCCCTGCAACTCGCTCATCCACCCAACTAACTACACCATAGTTCAAAAGAAAGAGAATTTACAGACACTAAATTCTAAATTTTGCATCAAAATTCTTTAATAAATGAAATGACTATACAATGAGGGAGAGACCTAAAGAGACAGCAATAAGAGATTAAGAGGGACCAAAAAGAGTAAGAACAGACACAAGATACAAAAGGCATGTTGATTAATACATGACAAAGTTAACAACAGGGCTTGACCCAGGGCTGAAGTCCTGCCCTCTGCCTGGAGAGAGCTGTAACACAGAGCTCCCTTTGATACTACCCTAAATTCCACACTGATTCTTTCGGCTATTATTTTATGGCATGGTAGCTTAGCTCAGCCCTGTCCAAAGAACTCTACCGGTCTCTGGGACCTGTTCCAACAACAACACACAATGAGGCTTTCTCTCTCTGATAAAGCCAGGAACCCCTCCCTCTGTCATCTGCTCCCCTGTACCTCCCAAACAAAAGTGAAGTTCCATTCTGTGAAGAATTCAGCCAGCCAACTGCTGCCTTCTCCTCACCTTCCCTGTTGGAGACAATCAAGTTTCATGTTGGCTGTGGGTCTGAGGGTGAAATGAGCTCCAAAGACATAACCAAGGAGTCTGATCAACTCCAGGGGACAGAAGAAGGCGTTCATGCCGTAGAAGGAAAAGCTGAAAGGGCAGTAATGATACCACAACTGGTACCGATCCAGTGTAAACTCATGACAGTAGGGACTTGTCTTACTCATGCTGTATTCCAGAACCAAATGCAATCAATGTCTGGTGCTCAGCAGATGCACAGTATCAGATACTGAATGGATAGATAGATGAATATTAAAGAATGAATGAATGAATGAATGGACAGCTCCAGCAGAGCTGGAAGGAGTAAGCCAAGAAGGAGGACTCTACATTTCCATCTTTCTCCTTGAGAACTAGCAACTGCATAATCAGGAGACCCCAAAGGAGTAATTTTCCCTTTTCACAGCCACCTATGGTAGGTGGTAGATTAAAAGCAGGACTTCTGGATCCAGAGTCATCTGGGCTCATAAGAGAATGCAGCAAAATGAATGTTACTTTGACTTCCTCCAGCACATGTTCAGACAGCCCAACCGGTCTTGATCTCTAGTGTCTGGAATAAGGAAGAAAAGAGCGATTCTGGGAATGATAATGACTTGCACCAACTGCCTCGACCTCTCCTGGGAAGTTCAAAGCCCTCTACATCCTGACTTCTCTCAAGGGGCTTTTATTTACAGTATACAATTTTTTCCCTTTCTTTTCCTCTTTCTCTTTGCTTATCTGAATCTTCTAACCATTCTACAATGAATACAGATAACTAGAGTAATAAAAATGTCTAACACAGACTGATAAAACACGCAAATAAGGCCATTCAAAAAGGACACTGAGCACACATTTTATCGAGTTCCATTTTAACACTTCTACACTACAAAATTTAACGCTGTCATTTCATACAATTGTATTCAACTAAGTCCTTTGAAATGTTGTAAATTTCTGGTAAAAGTCAAGGCTCATGACTTAAAAACAGAAGACCCGGTCATACAAGCACGTATCTAAAAAAAAGGGCCAACTAACTGATGGGCAAGGTGCCAGAGAATTAAACAAGTACAAGGACACAAGCTGAGTAAGTCATGTGCCACATATGGATATGACATATGTTCTGAGTTCATCCATGGTAAGAAAAGCAGCTCCTCAACTCTCTTCCAGTGCTAGAAACTTCCAGCAGTGCATAAGAGTCAGGGTACCCTCCACATTGATGAAAGAAATTTTCTTTCTTCATGGGGCTGGTTGGTCCATCTTGGAGGTCAACCCTGGTCCCACACAAATGGACAATGCTAGATGTAGCTCAACTACCAGCTAAGAGGGGCCTCTGTTTCTGCCCAGTGCCCAGATCTCACTGTCAATGGCCAGTCTGTTCCACAAAGTGGTAAGAAGGAAATGAGCTGGGCTAGCAATCAAAAGACCTGATTTCTAGGTCTGATTCTAGCCAAATACTGCACAACTCAACCGCTGCATGCCTCCGTGACTCCATTTTACCAAAACTTAGTAATGCCAGCCATATTTCACTTTTTGCTGAGTATAAAACTAAGGTAAATGTTAAATTGGAGAAGGGGGTGGTTGGAAAGGAAGAATAGGGAAGGGAGAGAGTTTTTCAGTACCAGTAAGCATAATGATACAGCTACATGAATGGGATTTCACCACCTCAAACCATAGCCGAAGTTAAGCAAATACAAGAGAGGCAATTGTTGTTCGGTCCAATGTTGTCCTACAATACATTCTTAAACTTAAAGGAGAAATGAAAAGAACCTTCAAATTTCTAATTTCCAATCTACCTTCTTCATGAGAAAATGGCAAAGCATTTAAAATACGGCCTGTGAGAACTGAGCGAAGATAACATAAAAATAGCCCCCATTTCCCAAGGGCAGGCAAGGGGGGGGGCCACCTGCACAAGATCCAGCAGAACCCTCTGGCCCACAGGCACCAATGAGCAGGAGGACTGGTGCTTACATCCCATCCTCAGCCCCAGGAGCCAGGGGTTGCAACTCGGGTATGAACTTGGAAGATTCTGGGGATGTATCAACAAAAGGGGTGAAGAGGTCAGCCAGGGCAAAGACTTCCCAAGGCTGAATAATAGAATCGTCTGTACACAGAGGGGCAGCAAATAAAGCATGTTAGACACACCAGAGCTGTGTGGAATGCCTCAGGCAGGCCTTGCTAAGCACATCCCACAGAATCCATCCTCGACTTCTTTTGCATACACAAGACCTCCGCAGGGAAGGTGAATCCAAAGTGCTGGGCCTCTGGAAATGAAATCTGGGGTAGGAAGTGCTGATCTGAGAGGCTTGGGTTTAAAAAAAAAAAAAAAACAGGTTGAGATTGAATCCCAGCTTGTCCCCTTACTAGCAGTAAGCTCCACATCTCTCATCCAGTGGCAACTTAAGTGAACAAGTTACTAAACATTCCTGACCCTAAATTGCTTCACACAAAAAATGGAATAACCGTATCTCTCTAACACAATTGTTGCTAGGGTCAGATTACATCATGCCTGAAAGCACTTGGCCCAGTATTCGGCTCAATGCACTTCACTCCTATTAATGTCATGCATGGCATCATCACTATTGTTACTACTAATTGGGGAAATGGTTATGTGTACTTCAAGATCACATTACAGAAAAATTCCACTCCCTAAACCCCATGCTAGAGAATGGGCACTCTGGAGCAGAACTGAGGCCTCCCTCCACGCTCAGGACCAGGTGCCGTCCTGCACCACACCTCTCACCACAGTACTGTGTGCAGAACCTCAGGCCTCTGCACAGCACCCAAAGAAAATAACCACTTACCTTGAACAGAATCAAATGTTGGTTAGCTCAAACATGTATAAGAAATCCAACGTGAGCTTGATTCTGGCTTCCTCACACTACCAAAGCAACTGATACTGGCATGTGCCCAACAAATGCATCTATTTAGAGAGTCAGATGTCTAAGTAAGTTAACAGGGTTGCGTGCTTGTGAGGGTCTTTCCTTGATTTTTACTAACCTTTTAAGTAGGTCTCATCCAGGCCTCACTGCAGTTGTCTACCCTCCACAATTACAGAGGAAAACCAGGAAGGAGGCAAAACACAAGGGCCACCATGGATTCCAACAGCCTCCTTCCCAAAACTTTCTCTGGAGCAGTGGTTTCCAGATTTGGGAATCTAAACAACCAACTTAAACTAAACACAGACACAGACACACAGAGACACAGACACACACAAGAATTTATTTGCCACTATTTTATTCTGGTAAGCACAATCATTCAAAAACTGTCTTTCGTGGGGCACCTGGGTGCCTCAGTCAGTTGAGTGGCCGACTCCTGATTTCAGCTCCGGTCATGATCTTGGGGTTGTGGGATTTGAGGCCCACATGAGGCTCTGTGCCTGGCAGGGGAGTCTGGTTGAATATTCTCTCTCTCTCCCTCTCCCCCTCCCCATCACTTGCATATTCTCTTCTCTAAAATAAATGAATAAATCTTTTTTTTAAATATATTTCCCTATCACTTAATATAACAAACAAGTCTTACCTATTCCAAAATAGTAAGAAAGATATACTCTCAGAATAAGATACAGACCTCTGCTTTAGATAAATTTAGCTTTATGAAACACTCATTACTTATACTGTCTATATTTTTCTCAGCAGAAACTGAGACTCAGCATTTGAGAACTGATGCTCTTGAAGGAGGCATCACTACTTTCCTGTTAAGGACTATCAGTGTTGGAAGATTACAAAATGGTATTCCAATATCTGGGTCCATGAACAACAATGGGAAGAGAGAAGCCTTTTGACCACGCTGCCAAATATGAAAAGAGAAGTAGCATTAGCCTTCATGGGCATCAGGATCTCTGTGGCTAACGCCAGCTGCCCCTCTTCACTCTCACAGTTGAAAATCTGCCTCACTACCCTTGCTGGGTCCTGGTACTTTAACTCTAGGTCATCACTGCCTAGCTGACAAACCCAAACCTCATTTCTACTTTTAAGCCTTTGTATAAAGCCATTCTTCACTCTCTTTTCTCAAATATCTGCTTAAATTAAACATAAATTTGCCACATGACCCCACAATTTCACTCCAAATTACCTAAGAGAAATGAAAATATATATCCACAAAAAACTTGTATAGAAAATTCACAGTATTGATGTACATAACAGCCAAAGAGTAGAAATGACACAAATATGTGTTAACTGATGAAGAGAAACACAAAATGTAGTGTATCTATACAATGGAATACCACTCAGCAACAGAAAGGAAGGAACTAGTGACACACGCTACATGGAAGAACCTGAAAAATAGTAGGCTAAGTGAAAGAAGCCAGACACAGAAGCCCACATGTTGCATGATTCCATTTCTATGAAATACCCAGAAATGGCCAGCATACAGAAAATAGATCAGTAGTTATCTAAGGGTGAGAGGAGAATTTACTACCAAGAGGGAGGAGGAAAATTTTTTATCATAAAAAGTAGATGGGGGGGAGACTGCTAAAAATGATGCTTAATATAAGGTTTGGCAGAATTTTGTGAGCTTCTATTCAATGAGTGAGCTATTGAGTGAGTGGGTGAGTAAACAAGTGAAGAAATGAAAACTAATTTCCCAGAAGCATCTCTGATAAGCCTTAAACTAGGTCCACATATCTCATTCACCCCAGCCAGTCTCAGTAAGTCATGTGTAACTAGCAAGTCGCATATAATAATGGCGAGTTGAGTTGTCTGTATGTGTGTGTGTGTGATTGTACATCTGTATACCACATAATTCTTTGGACTAGGTTGAACTCTCTATGCAACTATCATTTTTGCAGGTCAAAAGAATTGGTAAAATATTGGTAATTTCATGTGATTCAACCTATACATGCAATTTTTGATGCAAGAGAAAGGACAGAACAGAGGCTTTTAAATCAGACCAACCTGTGTGTGATTCCAGGCTTCAGTCCATTATTTTAAGCTTCAATTTCCTAACGTGGAAAATGGGGATAATCATAGGATCTTGCTAATGGAGCTGCTGTGAGGATTACTGTAACAATACATGGAAAGCACCTATCAGTGTTGAGCACTTCCTTTGTGACTCTGTTTCACTAAACTACTGCAATTATTGATACATGCTGATCCTATCTCTCTATGAAACTACACATTCCTCAGTTATCAAGGAGCAGAATTTTCATTCCTTTGGTATTCATGTGTTCCCTAGATTTGCATACAAGGGGTGCTCATTGCTGGAGTTCTGCACAGGTTAAGGCTTCTGAAAGGCTACTGAAGCCTGAGAACACAGTTCCCACCTGTGGAGCCCCAAGGTGAAAAGTGAACGTCACAGCCAGACATTTTAGATTCCATTCCCATCCTCCTCCTCAGCACAACCTCAGCAATACTATGAAGTAGAAAAAGTGCCATCACAGAGATTTTCTTATGCTTATTTCTCAACAAAGATTTTTGGCTGCTATGCAACCAGTGTTTTGGTACATGATGGGGCTACTCACAAAAGGCCAGGTTTCTCCTAGCAACAACAAAGGATGAGGTTATGGGAGAAATGGGGGAAAAAAAAAAAAAAGTCATATCCCTACACCGTATTAGAAATCCCTTGCCTCACTTGTAGTAATCATAAAGGTAGCCAAAAGATTTCAAACAGGAAACAACAGGGTTATACTAGGGTTGCCAGAATTCACAAATAAAAATAAAAGACAACCAGTTGAAGTTAAAGTAACCAACAAATATTTGGGGGCTGACTTACACTACCAAATTTTTGTTTTTTATCTGAAATTCAAATTGAACTGGGCATCCTGTATTACACTGGTAACTCTAGGTTAAATTGGTCCCACAGATACCTAATTTATTTCCCTAACATAAGGCAATGCATTTTCAATTCAATTAACTATTCATGCATTTTCTCACACACACACACACGCCCTCCGTATAGGCCAGAAAGATAGAGTTCCCAAATTCAATGACTCCATCTCTGAAGCTGGTTTAAGGGTGTACACCAGCTACCGTTTACTGAGGTTGTGCCAGTTCAGTACTTTACATGCTCTATTAGCTCACTGAATCCTCAAAGCAGCCTTAGGAAGCAGGCCCATGTACTATTACCTCTATCTTACAGGTGAGGGACTGAGGCTTAGAGAAGGAAGAGTCAAACTCAAGTTTAGGTCTCCCAATTTGAACCTAAAAGTAAAGTCTAGGAACATTTTCACCTGTGTTAGACTCAGTCTACTGTCTCCTCAGGTGTCCCTGAGATCATTCTAAATTTCCAGGACACTGGCATGTGAATTACAGCTCAACAAAGCTAACAAAATGTTTTTCCAATACCTACTTATTAATAAAACAGAGAAACTTCAATCCACAAAGCACTCTAAAGGGCCTTCAGTTAAGGACAAAAATTCCTTTTTCTCTCTTCCACCCAGCTCCAGACCTTAGCAATTTCACTTCACAGGAGACTTTCTACTAAAACTAAGGTCAGAAAAAACAAAAGGTGACCAAACTTTAAATGTGTTAAATCTTCCTATTTGGCTATACCTCTACTAAAGGATGTTCTGAAAATGAGACTACAAGAATCAAAAGAAATCTGAAAAATGGGAACTTCAATACATTCACGTATATCCTTCTTAGCAGTGATAATGGGACTGGGCTACGAACGACAAAACTGTAGTCATTTCTATAAAAAAAGAAAATTTCCTGGATGTTTGTTGTGAACAAATGCCTCATTCCTATAGAAGATAACATAAAACAGTTTTTCTCAATGCTCATCACCTCTGGAGCTGCCAGGGATTTAAGAAAGAACAGATCCTCCTTGATGTCCATTTTTTCAGTCCAATTTTATCCACTTCCCACAAGGTGACTGAATCTAACCCACATCTACTCTTATCTCAGCAGATAGAAGGCAAATGCGTATATGGACACTCTTACCAATGGCTGGCATTACAGATGAATAGGAATGGCATGGATTGAATTCATTTTTAAAGAATGCAATGTTTCCCTGAGAGGTTGGAACACTCTAGCCACAAGAGTTCATGACAAGACATTTTTATCCCTCTTCTCTGTAAGGAAAACAGTTGGATATGGTGACATTCTTCAAACAAAAGAGTAGCCAAAAGCAGAGGGAAATCTTCACCGTATTTGCCTTTGGAAGGCAATATATCTCCTTGGTAACAGTTCTAAAAAAGAAAAGGGCGGGGGGGGGGGGGGTGGCTGGGAACCCTGTACTGAATCTTACACCTTAGCCAGCAGCATCGAAAATATGCTATGATTCAGGCAAGGTACTGAATCATAGTACCTTATGATTATGTTTTTTGTTTTCTTTTTGTTGGTTTTAACAAAAAGGGGCAACTAATATCTTTCTAAATGGATCTCATGGGTTTCTTCACCTATAAAATGGAGATGGTGCCAACAGTGATACTATCACTACCTTATAAGGCTGTTTCGAGAATTCAATGAGAGTGTATACAGGATTTACAAAAGGTCTGGCACATAGAGTGTCATCAGCAGATATTAATTATGACCATCACTGTTCCCCAGGGCAGCACTGGAATCACTGATAAAACTTCAAGATGACAGGAGGTAGAACTGGATGACATGTAAAACACAATTTAAAAGGTTTCTATGGAAATTCCATAGCTCAAGACCAAAGAAAAGAATCAAAGCAATGTCCTGAAAATTATCTTTAAAAGAAAGAAAAAGCAATTAGCCCTGCACTCCAACCAACTAAACCACACAGTCACCCATCTTGCAATCAAAGATGCCTCACACAGGAAGCGGTCCCTACAGTGAGCTGATGATTGAATCCTACATACAAACACACACTCTCTGCCCAGAGCTCCATCGGAGACCCAGCGTTCCTCCTCAAGAGAGGATCAGAGCCATATAAGATGGAGGTCTGGACACTTGCTTAGACTGGAACAAGAAATGAACCAGCATCATTTCCATCTCTCTCTGCCATAGCCCCCACTTTCCTCCCACACAGATGCGAAGACCCCTCAGCTTGCAAAGAGACACCAACTAGGAAGGTCAAAACACATGAGAACACAATGCTGGGTTCCTGAGAAGAGTCCTGGAAAGTCAGGAAATTACTAAGCTGACACCACAAGCAAGTCTAGGAATGAAGCACAAAATAAACGATTAGAAAAGAAAAAGAGCTTGGCCTTCTGATGGCAGTTTAAAGGAAGAGAAGCCCAAAATAAAGAGAGAGGGAGGGAGAAGGGGAGGGAACGGACTCCAATGAGTCACAGAGAACAGACGTGAATAAGTAGTGCAACCTCCCAGCTCTGCACCCCAACCTTTAAGTTAGTATGAATGTATTCATCCTTCATCTATTTAGTCTGGATTTTCTAGAGTTATTTATTCTGTACCCACTGTTCTCTGAATCACTGTAGCAAACAATGGGGAGATAAGCACAATCCCCCTCAGAGCTCGCATTCAAGGGTAATAGGAAGATAACAAGGTACCACCTTTAGATGTGCCCCAGTGGACCAAGCCATCTCGTTTAACACTGTACATCCCACAGCTCAACCCAGTGAATTCAAGCAAGGGAACATGCAGCTGTGAAGCCGATTATAAATGTGCTCCTGTGGCTCATGTCACTCCCTACAGCGCATGGAACAGATCCTGCTGAGGATTTCACAGGTACAAAGAATCACTACCTCAGCCTCAAAGAATCACTACCAGGACTGCTGAAAGATGGGGGAAGGTGTGCCTGCCCAATATATTACAAATTAAGACATTTCTCCTTATGACCATGTATGGAGTGGTTATTATGTTCCAGTCACTACACAGACAACTTAGATATATATTTTTTTAAAGGGTTTATTTATCCATTTGACAGACAGAGATCACAAGGAGACAGAGCAGCAGGCAGAGAGTGAGAGGGAAGTAGGCTCCCCGCTGAGCAGAGAGCCCAATGCAGAGAGCCCGATGCGAGGCTCGATCCCAGGACCCTGAGATCATGACCTGAGCTGAAGGCAGAGGTTTTAACCCATTGAGCCACCCAGGCAATTTAGGATATAGTCACATGTCTATCAAGGTCAGAATTTAAGTGGACCTTATAGTCGAAGTTGTAATAAGTTATAAGAGAGTTCCAAAATGCAGACAAGAAATCTCCAAAGTGGGAGCGGGGGTGGGGAGGGGCAATTAACAGATGCCTCTAAAAAACCCACAGTTGCTACTTCTGACAGTAGTCACTGCTTAAAGAGTGACAGAGCAGGAAAGGTGACCAAACTAATGAGATGTGTTGGATTTTCTGCCAAACATATTCAAGGCATCTCTTCAACGCATTCCAGTTTGGGAAGAAATAGAATGACCTAAACAGGGCAGCTGACATACCCAGGAAGCTGTCAAAGGCTGCTGGGCTTCAAGAAGCAAATGCACACCAGCAATGGCCCGGTGGGTAAAGAAGCCTGGGTTGTAACCAGACCTGGGTTTCTTTTCTCTTACAGCCCTCAACCAGGCAATTCCTTCCTTTGGGGTTTAGTTTCTGCTTTTATAAAACTGCAAGAACAAGAGAAAAAGGAGAAGCAAGGGGGGAGGGAGAGGGACATATGACCATTCACTGAGGGTGTACACATGAACAGCAGCCTCCAAACCCAGCTTTAGATGACAAGAGTTGTTCCTGGCGGAAACTCTTAGCTCATCCCCTTCCTCCTACACACCAAGTACACTTTCACCATCACCACCCTTCCAAGCAGAGTAGTTTCTGAAAAACACCTCTTGTGCAATCTACAACTTCCTAAAATGATGCACAACATTCCACTTGAGGGAACAATTAGAAAACAATATCCAACAATGCACCAACCAAACCCCCTATTTCCTCGATGCTGGCCCCAGCTATGTGCCAGAATGGTTGGGCAATGGACCAAGAGGCAACAGCAAAAGGTCACTACACTGGGAAGCCAGGGGCAGCTTCCACAGGAAATAACACTTGAGCTGAGACTAGAAGGAGGAATAGCAAGTGGAAGGAAGGTGGAGGAGTGCTGCATCAGAGGGAACTATGTGTGCCAAAGCTCAGGGTGGGAGGCACGTGAGCATCAAAAGGGGTGAAAAAGAGGCCTGATGGCTGGAAAATGCAAAGATGGTATGAGATGAGGCTGGAAAGGCAAATGGGCAGGACCATCATACACGGGTACAATGGGGGGCCAGGAGGGGTTCTAAGCAGTAAATGATAGAAAGAAGCAACCTGTATCCACCCCCCCAAAGTGGCCCATTATCTACTAAATAGAATTCAAGCCTCTGCCAAAGCTTCCAGAAACATCCATGAGTCATCTTTGACGGACTGCCTCTCAACACTCAACACAACTATTCACCTCACTACCTGCTTGAAAAATGAACGAAGCCGTTGGCAGCATTTATGAGTCTTGCAGACCACCATTCTATCTAATTATTAAAAACACTTACTGGTTTAATACTGCTTTTCCGTGACGCCTAAAATAAGTCCTTTAATCACTATGTATCCCAACTTTTCCCATGTACAAAACAGGAACCCTAGCATTTATCCCTACCCACTCCCCCACAAGTATGCATTAGGGATTAGGGAAATGATGTTTTCAATGCTGTTTGAGGTGTATCTGTGTTGTTTGGTTCATTAAATTTTTATTATGTCACCATGCTGCTCAAAAAGCTTAGAGTGGCTTCCCAGTACCCAGTGAAGAAAGACAGACTCTTTCTTCACTGTGGCACCCAAGCCTTCCACAATCTAATCCCCCAAACCCTAGCATTCTTATTGCAGAGCTGCTCCAGCCAACCCAGACTAGCTACAGTTTGAGCAAACTCGGCCCTCTCCTGTCTCCACATTTTAGGTAGTGAGATTTCCAGTGAAACTGGAACCCTGTTGCCAATCCCTCCCTAAGTCCAGACCCACTATGTGTTGAGACCTAAAGTATAGGTAGGCAGTGGCCAAACAAAGGGGGATAGGGAAGGCACCAAGGACACCAGGTGGAAGGAACAGAAATAGTCAGTGGACTGAAGCTGGGAAACCCATCATTCCTTCGAGAAAGGGAAACAAATCAGAAAGACTGAAACACAGTGCCTAGACAGAGTCTGCAGGACTCAGAAACCCTATTCAGACAAGAGACCTTATCTTAAAAGGGCTGATGGAAAGGTGTTTTGAAAGCAACCATACTAGAATATTGAGAACTGTTTTAGGGAAGGCAGAGCATGCCTCTGAAAACTTTTTCTGAAACCCTCTTTCAATCCACTTTGCCCACCAATGAAATTCAAACCTTTTAGGAAATATCTGTGGCAATTTTAATAGCAGTACATCGTTTCTTTTAACCAGAGATTATAATCATAGAACTACAGACCTAGTAGGAACTTTAGCAATCATTTACTCTAACCCCTTATTTTAAAGATAAGAAAACTACAGAGCTCAGAGATTAAATGATTTGCTCAAAGACAGATGCAATTTGTGGCACAGTCAATATTCAAACCCAAGTCCCATGACTTCTAGGCCAGAAAGAATAGGATGTAGTTAATATTCCAATATAGGAATCAAAGCATTCATTCAATGAGTATTTATTTATGTACCAGATGCCATTCTAAGCACTGGGAATACATAAGAGCAAAGACAAATACCTTGCCCTTATAGAGTTTTCATTCTAGCAAGGAGAAAGGAGAAATAGAAGGAGAAACAGACAAAAAGAAACCATGGTAAACAAATTATATAGTATGTTAGAATGAGAAAAGTACTACAAATAAAACTAGAATGAAAAACTGGGATGGGAGAAGGGTTGTCAGGGGAGGCCTCACTGAGAAAGTGACAACAGAGCAAAGACCTGAACAAGGTACCTGCTTGCAGGACAAAACACACCTGAGAAGTGATATGATTTCTATCCATTCCATCATAATTTGCCTGTACAAATTACAGCAGCAGGGCAGAGATTTAGGGGAAAAATTTAGTCCTTTTCCAAATATTTCAATCTATCCACCAAGTTCAACGAACAAAAATCCACAATTCCAGGGGCACCTGGGTGGCTCAATGGGTTGAGCCTCTGTTCGGCTCAGGTCATGATCCCAGGGTCCTGGGATTGAGCCCCACATCGGGCTCTCTGCTCAGTGGGGAGCCTGCTTCTCCCTCTCTCTCTGCCTACTTGTGATCTCTCTTTCTCTGTCCAATAAATAAATAAAATCTAAAAAAAAAAAAAATCCACAATTCTGACATTTTTTTCTGATAAAGCAGGAAAAAACAATTCTCCTTTTGCCTTTAATAAGAGGCCTTGATAGGCTGATAAACTGGAATATAGTAAAAAAGCAGACATGAAGGGAATTTTCAGGCTGGAAGCAGAACAAATACATATTCTGCATTTTTTAAGATAATATTTATTCAGTTAAGAGAGAGAGACAGAGACAGAGAAGACACAAGCAAGGGGAGAGGCAGAGGGAGAAGCAGGCTTCCCACTGAGCTAGGAGCCCGATGCGGAACTCGATCCCAGGACCTTGGGATCGTGACCTGAGCCAAAGGCAGACGCTTAACCATCTGAGCCACCCAGGTGCCCCCATATTCTGCATTTTTATAATGAACCAAGCCAATTTATTTCGGTTACTGCCAAATATGGATTACAATGTGGGACACTTCCTGAACACACCAGAAATGAAACTGAGACTGGCATCAAGTTCCCAAAACCTGATGAAGAGTTGCCCAAAACAGAGAAAAAGAAGGCATCAAAAGAGGAAGAACGATGGAAATTACAAAGACTCTGAAAGCTCAGCCACATTTCCCCAAGAATATGCTCTGCAGTAGTAAAGGACCAACATCATGATTCCAAAGAGCTGGTATTTTCTCAGCAATCCTTACAATAACCCCATGAAGTGAGTACATTGCTTGGACCCACTCCGTAGAAGAGAAAATTGGGGCAAGTGAGTCTCTGAGAGCTTAAAATGCCCAGAGTTCATGAACCATCCAGACAAGACTAGAACCCAGGAACCTGCACTGGGACTCGGCTAACTGTGGTCCTTGGCTTGTTTTTGTATGACCTATGAGCTAAGAATGGTTTTTACATTATCAGTGGGTTGTAAAAACCAAGGCAAAAAAGAAGCATCTGCAACACAGACCCTATGTGGCCTGCAAAACCTAAAATATTTACTGTCTAGCCCTTTACAGAAGTTTGCCAAGCCCTGTAGTCTAATCCGCTATACTAGACATGGGCAGAATCAAAATAAGGTCTACCGGATGTAGTCTCCCAAACCCTCAGTATTATAAGATGAAAGAGTCAGGCTCTGGAAGACCGCAAACTAGCTTTCACACTGGTCAGGCTGTAAGACAACCAATCGTCGGCTCGGGAATCAACAGATCTGTTGCATTACCTAATAGTTCTCATACAACGCTCTGCGTTTATTTTTTATAGTTTGTGCCTGCAGAGGTGGTGTCATCTCACCCTGACACCCACCTGATGCCCCACTCCCTGTTCACTAGGCACCTGACTCCCAAACACTATTCTCAGGCTGCCCAGTCTGCCCAATTCTGGTGGGCCCCGAGGCTTCAAAACTCTCTTTTGTTTGTTCCTCTCCAAATGTGAATTTCCAGGGTAACTTTATTAAAACATACTCTGAAAAAAAAAAGAAAAGGAAAGAAAAAACCATGATAGCCCACATTAACTTATCCAAATGTGGAGAAGAACCATGAGGCTTTTGGGAGGCAGAACCCTTTCTCTTCCTTGGATGACCCTGTTCAATTTGCTCAGACTAGTATGGAGGAATTTTGTTGCCTTGGCCGCCTGGCAGCTATCCCCCCTTCTTCTGTATTTATAGCACCCTAATATTCCTCTGGGAAAGCATCCCTCCCAGACTTTCAGAACATTTATTTTGTATGCTGTTGACTCCACTCTGGGTTCAGGCCAGGCAAGCTTCAAGGATTATCTCAAGGACGAGCATATGACTCAACAAGAAGCCAATGAGAACCACGCTCGGGGCTTCAGTTCAAACTCTTGGCCTCAAGTCATCTTGCCAACCCGAGGGAAGAGGCCATCTGAGAATGGCACCAGCCTAAAGGAAAGCAGAATCGAAAGATGTAGGGATACCAGGGTCCTGCAGACATGGTGTGAGCCACAGGACTCGGGCCAGTTTGAAGTCAGAACATCCTTGGGCTTTCCAGCTACATATCAAAATAAATTCCCTTTCTGCTTTAAGCAGCTAGGATCGGGTCTTCCCTCCTTCATGCCAGAAAGCAGCCTGTCTGGCACAGAGCAGAGGCACTGTGTCTACAAAGTACTTTACTAAAACCAACTCAAAGGATGGCATTAAGATAAGCTGCATTCATGATTGGCAGAGTGCTTCACCAAGACTCCGTGTCCGTGCTGATGCCAAATGGAGTTTACCTCTCTTCCCCCCAAGTAATCAGTGGACATGGGGCTCTCTGACAGATGCCAGGGCCTTCTACTGTAACATCGTTATCTGATTAGAGCTGCACTGGTAAGAATTAAATAGGTAAAGCTCTCACAATCAATATTTCCAATTAGTACACTTTTTCTCTTCCTATCCAAAACTAGTAAGCCTCAAGCCCACTAAGTGAAGAGACCACAGAGGGAAAAAAAGCAAAGGAGATTTAGAGCCAGTGGAGGAGTTCTCTTGCTTCTATTATGTCCAGGGTTGCCTGGCAACTGGCCTCAGCCTGGTCATTCCAGTGGAGAAGCAGAGGAACAAAAGTGAGACCTCCAGGTCTTGCAGCATGTCCTGTTTATGGCCCCATGACTCCAGGGCAGGGGTGGGCTCTTGCTGTTCTACAAAGCTAGCAGCAAACAGCCGAGAGAGCACCTGCTGTCTTCAGGGGCTCTCCCATGGGCTTTTGCCTCTCCCACACTGGTCAAAGTTCCTTTAACTTCTACCCTCAGTAAATGTAAGCTGTAGATGTTCCCCCGAAACAGATTAAAAATACTTTCAAAAACAACTTGATAGGAAAACAGAGTAAAGGTTCTGACACAGAAAGAACTTTAGTTTTATTATTTAAAGACTTTTTTTTATTTATTTGACAGATAGAGAGCAGGAGAGCACAAGCAAGGGGAGAGGCAGAGGGAGAGGGAGAAGCAGGCCCCCCACTGAGCAAGGAGCCTGCCCTGGGGCTCGATCCCAGGATCCTGGGATCATGACCCGAGCAGAAGGCAGATGTTAACCAACTGAGACACCCAGGCATCCCAATTTTATTATTTATTTAAAACGTAGAAACTACCAAGGAGTGAAAGGGACGGTGCCCAGTCAGGAAAACACCACAGGCCAGCTGGTGTTTGAGGTGGAGGATTTTCAGAATTTTCTTGAATCCTCCAGGATCCTTCTCATTCCACTGCCACCTCCAAGAATTCCAGCACTGAAAGCACAGCCACGGGGCTCTCTGCCTCTAGGTCATGAGCTAATTTCCTACAACTGAGAAGTCCACAGGGATGGAGATTTCTGCATTCGGCAACATATTTTAGTAGTAACTGTGGTACCAGATCCCTAAATGGCCTGTACACAGCAGGAGAAGGAGGAAAAGATGTGGGTCAATGAATCTCTAGTGCTTGCATGTCGCCAAAGGGGTCATCTGCGTGTACAAAGATAGCTGTGATGCTGTTCCTTCTCTCTCTCTGCCCACTCTTAAATTAAACTTCTAAGAATGACTGGCTTTCTGGAGAACACAGAGAGCCTGAGACACAGATAAGAGACTGACTCTCAGACTTAAATTCTATTTAGCAAGACTCCAGTCCTAAAAGTTAAGACACTGTATGGGAAGCATTGTCTTTTATTGGCTGAATTCCTGTTAAGACCCATTTATCCACATGGAACTACTCAAATAAACTGATATTAAATCTTGTAAAAAGTCACTACAGTGTTGCAGAAAAACCTTCTACAGAAATTATGCCTTGGGGGTATCCACTGGAAAAACAAGAGATGTGGTTCCAGAACGAACACACTGTCAGCATACAGTACACAGAGAGGCCTATAATGTGAACAAATGTGGGAGAATTGTTTTTAATCTATTTAGAGGAAAATGAAAAGTAAGTCTTTTGTAATTAATTCTGAGGCTTATAATGGGTACCTTCCCACTCATACCACTGTCAATAAAATAGTTATTGAAACTTAATACCTTCAAATGAGAGAGTATGGAGCAGATATACTCTGAGTAAAAAATCTCTCTTTTTAAAGAAAAAAATAAGTAAATAGCCTTGTTGATTTAAGAGCTATAAATCCATTTCTTCTAGGTGTGAAGATTAGGAAAGGAATCAATTGATAAAGGTTAACTAGCCAAGCCAAGGAGATGGGGACCTCCTGCTCGGTGCTACTTATGACAGAGATTTAGAAACTTTAGATTTTTCTTCCCTTTCTTCCATTCGAGAAAGTAAAAACATAGAGAAAGAGATCCAACAAAAAGAGCACAGGCGGAGGGATGAGAAGCAAGGAGGAAGCTGGTAACAGCATTAATCAACTCTTAGTTCTGATGCTTGATTTTTTTTTTAAACCCCATTTCTTGAGCAACACAAAAGGAAGACTGGGTCACGATCCAATTAGAGCAGTCACACATGATCTGTCCAAGGTGAAATCTTTAAAACAAATCTAAAGAGAGCCAAGGGAGGGGTGCCTGGGTGGCTCAGGGGTTGAAGCCTCTGCCTTCGGCTCAGGTCATGATCCCAGGGTCCTGGGATCGAGCCCCGCGTCGGGCTCCCTGCTCAGCACGGAGCCTGCTTCCCTTCCTCTCTCTCTCTGCCTGCCTCTCTGCCTACTTGTGATCTCTGTCTGTCAAATAAGTAAATAAAATCTTAAAAAAAAAAAAAAAAAGAGAGAGAGCCAAGGGATGCTTGAGGCTGTGAACACTCAGAGGCACTTTGAGAATACAAGGCAAGTGGTCAAGCTGGACTCTTTGAAGGCACATTTGATATTATTTACTCAACTTCCACCAGGGAATTCAGAGGGTACAAAGTACTTTCACAACTAAAACAGGAAATGGCATAAAGCAGGGAAAGAAGGAATGGCTACTTAAGATGTTAGATCAGTCCTTTAGGTGGTCAAAGGACTTCTCTGAGGGGACCTGAAGATGAGAAGAAGCAGATGACCACATAGATACATAAAGATCTGAAGCAAAGACACTCCAAAGGAACAGTAATGGAAAATCCTATGGCTGGAAAGTGCTCAGTGTGTAAGATGAATCTGAGACCAGAGAAGCTTAAGCACAGAGATGAGACTGACAAGGTAGGCAGAAGCCTGACCACACATAAAGCCACGGTTAATGAGTTAAAATTATATTCTGAGTGATGGGGCACCTGGGTGGCTCAGTCAGTTAAGCATCTGCATTTGGATCAGGTCATGATCTCAGGGTCTTGGGAATGAGCCCCGTGTCAGGCTCCTGGCTCAGTGGGGAATTTGCTTCTCCTTCTCCCTCTGCCCCTTCCCCCTGCTCATGTATCTACTCTCTCTCTCTCTCAAATAAATAAAATAAATCTTTCTAAAAAATTATATTCTGAGTGACATGGGAAGCCACTGGGAAATTTGGGATAAGAGTGACTTGATAAGGTTTATGTGTTTTAAAACCTCAGTCTGCCTGCCATATGGGGATAGACTTTATCTCGCCAAACTCACTAAGGTTCTGGGTGGTCATGACTACAGTGAGTAAAAAAGGTTTTGCCCATGGAAACAGAAAGGAAAAAAATAAGTTCCAGCAAAGAGTCTCTCCATCAGGTGATAGCTTACAATTTTCAAAAACCATGGTCATCAAGTATTAGCCCAGAACATAAGGTCATTCAGCACCTCAGAGAAGCATTCTCTGATGACATAATCTACACTTACTTCCACCCACCACTATCCATCACTGTCAGTCTCATTTTATGTCCATCCTGGTGCTTTTATTTAAGAGTATCCAGTCAGTTTGTTTACTTGTGCAGTTTATATTTTAGAGGGCAGACAAATTAAACAAGAGTCAGAACTTTGTCTTGTTTGGAGCTACGCTCCCAGTACCCACAACAATGCCCTAGTACACAGATGGTGTCCACTAAATATTTGTTGACTGAGCTAATGAAGATAGGATCGTATCTGTACTGCTACTTGAAAGAAACAAAATATCCTACCAGTCCCCAACTCTGGATTCTTTTCTAGGACAAATGGCTTCTCCTGGGTTGTGAGAACTAAAATGACTTCAGAAATTCAGCAGACGTAAGGAGAGAGAAGAGTTCCCTTGACCTGGATCCCAAGATAACACAGTCTACATATGGCCTTGGGATGCTCATGCCATTATTTTCCTCAGAACTGGCCAAGCGTTCGAGTTTGCTGAGAGGTACCAATTTTGGAATAAAGTGGGGGCAACAAACCCTTAAAGGAGGGAACAGGCCTAAATCATGACCAGAGGATGGAGCTCACCTTCCTCCAAATCAACGTTTACACAAAAGACAACTTTTATATAAACAGTACTGCAAGAGATATTTACGTTAGAGTCAAAGAAGAACTCACTGTTAGAAGTAACTTAGGTGCCTGCTCAAGAAACTGATGGTGTGCACCTCTGGGTGGTGAGGCTGGGGTTGGGATGAAAGAGGTCCCTATGGGATGTGTCACTTTCATAATGGCCTTCGACAAGACAGGCCTGAAGAAAATACAGAATGTTGTGATTGACAAGTTTGAAAACCAAGACATCTGGACTAAGATCAATACAATACTGGCCAGAGTACAAGCTTCAGTCTAATTTCTAGAGGTAAGTGCTAGTATGTTTCACTTCCAGTGAGAAAGCCAGAGACTATGCAAAGACAGCACCAAGACAATTTTTTAAATTTCCATATGGGTCCTATCTTACAAAAGGTGAAATAATTAGTCATTAGAGTAGCTGGCTGCTGTGATTTTGTGCCAGATGCTTTACCTCATTTAACCCTTATGATGGTCTCAACTGAGGACTAATATCCCCATTTTATAAATGAGGAAACAGAAGATTCAAGGGATGAGGCTCAGGTTCCATAATCAGCAGTTCAGCACCAGTTAAGAGTAAAAGGGCTGGCAATGGACCAACGTTCCAATCCTGGCTGCAACAATTTGAGTTCATTTGACTTGCCATGCCTCAGTCTTCTGGTCTGTAAGTGGGGATAGTATAGTAGTACATTTCTCATGAGACTGTTGTGAAGGTTCAATGAAATCAAGTTGGTAAAACATGTAACAAAAGGGTATGACACACAATAAATAGTTAAATGGTGGTAGCTATACCATTACTATTACTGTGGTTCAGATAAATTTAACATCATGTTTTCAACATATGAGACTCTTCTTCATTCTCTGGCACTCTGAGAAGACGTCTACTCTTTGTCCCCAAGGTTCTGCTCTGCCAGCAGGAGAAAGAGGTGAGCAACCAGAGAGAGTTAGAGCTGCATCTTAAAGAGATGGAAAGAAACAGAAGAGCTGCCTATGTAAATTTATCTTATGGAGATAATTACAGTATGTCTCTAAGGACAACCGTTACAGACTAGTCAACAATCATGAATACAAAAAAAAAAAAAAAAAGAAAGAGAAAAACACCTTACTGTCCAAAAGTGAGTCACCAGTTAAGTAAATCTTGACACAGCATCCCTGGAACATTGTGTAGCCACTAAAAACAATCTCAGAAAGCAGTTAATGATACGGAAAGATGATCGTGACCTATTGAGTAGAACAGGTTATAGAACCAAAATGACTATCTCTAATCAGCACTATTGGTGTAATTTGCATTTTCTTCTTTACCTCATCTGTAATTTCTAAATTTTCACTGGAGAGCATGTATTGCACCTATAAAATAAGAAAAAAAAAGTCTGACTTTGGATTGCTTGACTTTTTTCTTTTCAAATGACTAACCTATGTCACCGGAAAGAACAGGAAATATATATCTCAGAAAATGGGAGAGGAGCACCCTGATATTTTGCTGTTAATGGCTTTGCGAACTAAGAAGTGGCAGCTCAATGGAGGGAAATGTAATAAGCCATGTTATCCAGGTCTCACTGAAATTTGTTCAAAATATATTATCCTGGAGATTCTAGATGGAATACCTGGCAAAGACTCCGATATCACACCCAGGTCTCTGACCTATCCCAAATAGGTTTCTAGGTCCCTAATTGGCATTATAAATACATAATTATATCTGGAGCTGTTCAACTAACCCAAATAACATGTTCTCATTCAGTGTCCCCAAATTTGTCTTCTTGAAATATAGATCACTGACCTACTTTGTTAAAGACAACTTTAATAGCATCCTCTACCCTAATGATAAAAAAGGGAACTTGAGGCTTGTATCAGGTGCCATTAGAGAAGCAGAAAATAAGCACCTAAATGCTCCCTGTCAATGCGGCTGTCAACCAGTGAGCAGGACGTTCTGTACCCACCCTGGCTCTGAGCTTGTCCTTTTACCTCTGAAACCTAACACAGGATGTGTAACAGGAAAGGAGACCCCAGAGAGTTCCCCCACCCAAAATGGGACCACTCCCAGCCCACACTTCCTGGTTCTATAGATTCTCAATCACCTTAAATCTGGTGATCTCTTGAGCTATAATTCCAAAACTCCCCAAATCATTTTCAGGTCATCCTTACTTACAAAGGCTTTGTTTTTCCCATTATAAAGAGATGGGAGATCAGTCTTTGGCTCTTTAGCAAGGCCACCCCAGGACTGGGGGGGAGTGGGGGGTAGAGAGCAGGCAGTCAAAGAATGAGAGGGAGAAAGGGAAGGGAAATGAAAAGGAAGGAAGCAAATGAGAGAAAGAGAAAACAGAGATGGTGAAGAACGAGTTACCTACATTTGGGCTGAAATTTCTTAGAATACAAGGTCTTTGGTAACTAAGAAGGACTTTCATGTTAAAAGCTTCAACACCCCAAACCAGCATCATTTCAGCACGTAAGAAAATTACTTATCAATAGCTTTATCAATAGATAAAGGGATAAAACTCTCCAAATACAACTATCCAAATCAGAATATTATTGGAATTTTTTCCTCTATAGGTACATAAGTTCCTCTCTTCTGCTCAAAACAATGCACCTACCTACAACTGGATGTTGGGTTCTTCCTTCCCACTCTCACCAGGAAACTGCTCTCTCCAAAGCAAGAGCAGAACCGAGAGAGAGAGGTATGATAAAAGAAGTCTTAAACCAGAGACCTGCATGCACTCATTAGCCCTGCTGCACCAGCAAGTCTGTCTGAAGGAGAATAGAGAGAAACTGAGTGCCAGATCCAAACATCCTGGCATTGAAATCACAGCATTCCTGGGATATGCAAACTGTCTGGATACACCAAAGGAAAAGGATATATGGCTTAACAAGCTCAAGAAACAAAGCTGACAGGACAGCACCACACTTTAAAATCCTAAGGAAGTGGCAGCTTAGGGCCAGGGGGATGGGAAGAATGGGGGAATAATGGTTAAGGAGTGCACGGTTTCTTTGGGTGGAAGATGAAATGTTCTAAACTAATTGTGGAAATGGATGAAAAATTCCGTGAATATACTGAAGCCATGAACTGTACACTGTAAATAAGTGAATTTTGTGGTATGTGAATTACATCTCAACAAAGCTGTTTAAAGAAACCCCAAGAAAGGACCTCCAAGGTCTCCACCCACCATTGCCTCACCCTATGCTGGCACATTTGGGGAGTTCGGTAATATGACTGCTTGAGGTGTCACATTAAGAGACATGACTCATCCTTCTCCTGCCTAACATTTCACAAGTTTCTCATTTCAGATAACCATCAAAAAACATTTCATTCTTCTTTCTTAAAGAGACTCAGTTCTCCAGATTCAAGGGGATGGGGAAGATTAAATCCCAACATTCTGAACCCAGACTTATGAAAATAAGCCAATTTTAAGTTATCTTCAGCTGGTGATCATCTTCATGCTTGAACTCTGTGCTGCTCCAAGCACAAAACCCCAAGCCCTGTTGTTGTCTTTTCATTGCAGTATAGTGTGAAGTTATGCTGGCCAGAAGAGCTGGGGGAGATGAAAAGGAAGCCAAAGTCTTATCCCAAAAGACACTAAGGCCAAAAGCTCTCGGTTCCACTCCAATTTTCTATGCAATGGAGCAGAGCTTCCCTGCTGAGGAGCTGATTATAAGCATGCTGGCTACGTAAAGAGGAAACAGGATTTCTTTCCAGAGAGAGAACCATCTTGTTGTTCTAAACAGAGCTAGCAACATGGTAGCTCAGTGACCTTGCATGGTGAGCTCAAGGCGGCTTCAATCAGAAGGCCGGGAGACTTCAGCAGGGAAGGCTGTAGCCCTAAGGCCTGGCCTGTAAACCAGAGGCAGCCGGTGCAGCAGGGAAAGTGCAAGGCTGCAGGTGTGGAGGCATCCATCCCCAGTGCCTGCCTCAATATTATCCACAGCAGGAGTTGTGAGGCTGGTGAGCTGCTGGATAAGCAGCCCAGGTAGGCTGTATGTCAAACATCTCAATGCACTAGGCAGATACAAATGCAAGAAAGCCCTGCCTGTGGAAAAGCAGCCCAGAGAATTTCTTAAGAAGCAAACAACAGGGGGAAAGTAGCACAGAGCTCCTCCCAGTGACACCCAGAGGTCTCACCAGCAGTGGCCATGGGGTGCTCTTTCACCTAGCCCCCTCAGACTGCAGAGAACCAGCTAAGATTAGAACACAGATAAGGAGGAAGTTGTTGCCAGAAATGAGTTGCTCCAGGGCACCTTTGAGACAGGAGAAGGAGAGAGCAGCTCTCTGGGTTTGCACCTCCCCCTCCCCTCCCAGAGTCCTCAAACCAGTCTCCCTCCTAATCTCCCCCAGACACTGAGTCCCCTGGAGCTGTGCAATAGCTCAGCCAGCTCATTATGCTTCCTGAATGTTTTTGAAGAAAAAAATGTGCAACATAATTACAGGCTCTGACCCCAAATGACTTTAACCCTGACAAGAGCACCCAAGACTCACTGTGGGAAAAACGTTTGCCCTGTGATTGCTGGTGAACATAACGTTTCCTTTCAGGAGCTTCCCCACCCGCCCCAATGCTACAGAAGGGTCTGGACTCACAGGCCAAGCTCATGGAACAACTAGATCCCAGGCACGGAGCCACATGCTGAGATGTTGTGAAGGCATTAGAACTTGTACCTTTTCAAACCATTCCTCGACCTATCATAATGGCTCCTTCCAGAAACCGGAGAGGTTCCAGCATGAGGGTAGCTGGCACAGTTTTGTGCATTAAAGGGGGACAGAGGATTTGAGACAACTTTATGTAAAATCTCTTCCAGCCAATTCCAAGGACCCCCTCCATGCAAATCACTTGGGGGCCTTGCAAGGAATGCAGATTTCGAGACCTTGCTCTAGAGCACACATAAAACAGTCTCCTGGGGGGAGACCAGGAATCCTCAGTTAAGGGAATTCTTACCACATTCATGTTTAAGAACCACCATCTTAGAACATGGATAATCTGTAGAAATGTCCGGAATGGCACATTCCAATTACAGGACACTTACCATGTGCAAGCTTACTCTGCTAAACACAATACCTACAATTATCCCATTTATTCCTCACAATATTAAAAGGTGGATACTTACCACCCTTATATTTGGGCTTTCTGCAGTTTCACTTCCAATGTCAAATCCAAAGGACTTTGGGCAACCCCTCACCCAAAGTAGCCAAAATGAAACACCTTGTCATCAAAGCAAAAGTCTCCCACTCTCTTCAACCCAAAGTCTCTCCCACTCTCTTCAACCCACCTGTCTACTAAATGTTGCTATTCTCCTTGATTTTGGCCTCCACTCTCTTCTCCCACTGCAAGCCAGTGGTTCTCCACCTTTGCTGCAGAGTAGAATCACCAGGAAAGCTTTGAAAATTCCCCAGGCTCAGGGCACCTGGTGGTTCAGTCAGTTAAGCACCCCACTCTTGGTTTCAACTCAGGTCTCCATCTCATGACACTGAGATGGAGACCTGAATCAGGCTCAGTGGGGAGTCTGCTTGAAGATTCTCTCCCTCTGTTCCTTCCCCGACTCGTGCACTCTCTCCTTCCCTCTCTCTAATAAATAAATCTTAAAAAAAAAAAAAAATCCCTATGCTCACATTGCAACCCAGACAAATTATATCAGAATCTCCTGGGATGAGTCCCAGCTCCTCAGACAATTTCAATGAGCAGCTAAGGCTGAGAACCATTGCCTGGGTTTCTAATAGCACCCGGTGAGATGCAAATCTACATCATAACCTGCCAATCTCTTTCCAGAACATCAGACCTCTGCTTCCCACTGCTTGTAGGTGCTTCCACCTACATATTCCATGGGAACAATTCAGCAAGGATAAACCTTACTTAGCCCCATACCCCCTATCACACACCACATTTCTCCCGTGGTACAGAGTTCAACCATACCCCAAGACCTAAGATAGAAACTGGAGACACCCTGGCCTCCTCCTTCCTCGGTCTGCTGTTGACTACATGTTCTTTTCGCCCACACCAGCATGTCTCCTCAGAAAAATGTCATGGGATCTTACATTCTCCTCCATAATCTATCAGTGTTTGTGTGAATATTCAAATAATTATTCCATTGAGTGAACCAGATTTTCAGCAAAGCGTACTCTCTGTCACTTGCTTTGTATACTCCCTGGCACACTGCCACCTCCCCCAACACCCGTACCTAGTCTGAGAAACACATCCTTACCTCCCCTCCCCTTCCTTCCAGGCACCATGACCAGATGGTATCCATTTTCTCACACATTTCTGCCTTGGGACAGTGTTAAACAGATTAAAGTTCAAATCACTGGTACAATATGGGGGTATTTTAGGTGATACAATGACAAATACTTTTCAATTTAATGATTATGATTTAATGGTTACATGAACATATTTTAGGAAAAAAATACTGCCAATTACATCAAACCTGTAATTTTGGAATGCTATAAAGTTCCCTTTTGAAATGAATGTACTTTTTAATAAGGAGACATTTTCAAAGTAAATAAACAGTAGTAAAGGTGGGACAAAACTAACAGAGGTGGTTTTAAATGACTTATCACTAGGAACCCTGCCTCTGTGGACTTGATAAGCCTTCACCTGCCTTTCCTGAGTTTTGTTCCTTTTTCCACGACACTTTCAAACTTCTACTGGTTCTGTGGACCGTCGGTACTTCCCTGCCCAGGATGCTGAGCACCTGGAAGACAATGACTGTGGCCACCCTGTCCCAGAAACTCTACCACTAGAAACCTTCCATCCCAACATGAGCTGTCACAGGCAGTGAAGTAAAGACCACACGGGACAGGTGGCACTATCCTACCCTCCACTGAGGAAAGTGCTAAGCATTGTAGGAGAGGCAACCACAAGAGAGATGTTGGATAAAACACCCGGTTCCCTCACCCCTCCCCAGAAATTCCATTGCCCAGAAAAGCTTTGCTGACAGACAAGGTGTGCCTTCTGGCCCAAAGTCCTTGCAATTGCCCTCCTTTAACACCTGCCAAACTTCCTGAATAATGCACGTGCTGTGCAAAGATAAAAATTCAACAGTAACCTCACTAGTAATGCCAACAAGTTCTCTGGGGCCCTACATTCAAGAAATTCCTAGTACAGCTATGTCTCGTTTTAGGGAGAGATTTTGTTGTGGCTTTTAATCCCAGAATCAACACTATGCACAGATTAGGGAGTAAGAAATGGAAAACAACTCTAAGCATTGTTTAATGACAGAGGCTACTGGGGCACCTGGGTGGCTCAGTGGGTTAAAGCCTCTGCCTTCGGCTCCAGTCATGATCCCAGGGTTCTGGGATCGAGCCCCCATCGGGCTCTCTGCTCGCTTCGGGGAGCCTGCTTCCCCCCCTCTCTCTCTGCCTACTTGTGATCTCTGTCTTCAAATAAATAAATAAAATCTTTAAAAAATAATAATAATAATTACAGAGGTTACTTAGTAAGTAATAAACTAGTGACTTTCCTTCCTACACTAAAATCATGATTTATAAAGTCGACTTCACTCAGAACTTTCCAGAAACACTCCTATGGGATGTTTATCAAAATAAAAACTGTACATACCCTTTAACCCAACAGGTCCATTTCTAGGATTCATCCTACAGGTCTACTTACTCAAGTGCCCATGACAAGTACCAAGATGTTCTGGTAATAGTAAAAGGCTGGAAATCATCTAAACATCTATTATTAGGGGACTGGTTAAGTGAACTACGTCCTATCCATTCAATGGAGTACAATGTAATGCTAAAAATGAGTAGCTCTATATGTACCAATGTACAATAAGATCTAAAATACATTAAAACTTTGCAATAAGCAAATTATGCAAAACAGTGCATATGGCAGGCTACCGAAAAATATATAAATATGTATTCACTGGCACATGCATAAATTTTATCTGAAAAATTCACAAGAAATGGTAAAATGTTGCCTCCAGTACAAGAACTTGGGATCAGGAGGCAGGATGAATTGGGAGGGACATTCGCATTCCTTTTTGCCCCTACTTAGATAAACCTTTTTAAAAAGAAAAAGAGGTATGAATTAAAGCAAAAATGTCTTTCTAATTTTAGTTTATCGCTCAATTAATAATCATTTTCTATACCTGACCCAAAGTGCCATAACAAATACTCAGTAAAGACTCTGTTAAGATTTTAGTTCTAGGGCGCCTGGGTGGCTCAGCGGTTAAAGCCTCTGCCTTCGGCTCAGGTCATGGTCCCAGGGTCCTGGGATCGAGCCCCACATCGGGCTCTCTGCTCAGTGGAGAGCCTGCTTCCTCCTCTCTCTCTGCCTGCCTCTCTGCCTACTTGTGATCTCTCTCTCTCTCAAATAAATAAATAAAATCTTTAAAAAAAAAAAAAAAAAAAAAAAAAAAAGATTTTAGTTCTATGTGCCTGACAGTTTCCATGGCATAGAAACTGCCTCAAGCTAACTCAGTCAGCCTGGAAATCTACCTAAAGTCTCACAGGAGGAGCCAGTTCATAGATTGAAAGTGTTGAAATTAGCCTAGAGTAAACGGTAAGAGCACATCTGATAGCGAGATCATATAAGCTTTGAAATCTACCTGTAATGTCTTTACAAACCATGTAAAATGGGGTTTATTTTGGCTTTTCCTTTGTGGCAGCAGCAGGAGTCAAAAGTACAGCTACTGGCTTGGCCCAGAGAAGCCAGCTAGTTAACAAGGACTGGTCCAGAATTCCCAAGCCCTTAAAACCTTTGTCCATCTGGCAAAGAAAATGCACACACACAGAGACCACTCTAACCTCAGGAATCTCCTTTTTCTAAATATAGTAGACAACTGCCCAGCCTCCAAGCTCACCCTCTGAAGCATTCTGTGCCTTCCAACCAAGGTGAAATGAGCCAGATGTAAACATGCTGTGACAGCTTCTGGCCCACACTGCCAAGCTGCTTTCCTCAATATTTCCTCTATTTCTCCACTCTGGGTATCTATAGAAATGTGTAAATCCCAGTGATTCAAGTTTGTAAACATTCCTCTGGCCACTAATGCTGTTTTTCTCACCCTAGTAAATGTGATTTCCTTCTTGGTCCCTGATATTTGAGCTTGGACTAGCCTATTAAATACAGGCAAAGCCCCATCCCATCTCTCATTTCATCCCTAAGAACCTAGAGCTCAGAAAACATACTGGACAGGTCCAAAGCTAATTAGGACACAGCCAATTAATTGCACTCTCAGTCTCTCTCTTCCAATCCCTCTCTCTCTTTCCCTTTCCCTCTCCCTCTCTCTCTCTCTCTCTTTCTCTCTCTCTCTCTCTCACACACACACACACACACACACACACACATACACACACACTTCTTCTTTTTAATCCTATGCCCTGGTTCTTTTAGAATCCATGTCAGTGGCTAACAGAAAGACCTCTTCTGTTTTGGGTTTGTGTTTTTTTTTTAAGATTTTATTTATTTATTTGAGAGAGAAAGCACAAGCAGGGGGAGCAGCAGGCAGAGGAAGAGGGAGAAGCAGGCTCCCGGATGAGCCTGACATGGGGCTCAATCCCAAGAATCAGGACCCGAGTCAAAGGCAGAGGCTTGATCGACTAAGCCACCCAGGTGCCCCATGGGCCTGTTAAGGATGCTTTTGATTTAAGCAAAAGGTGAAGCTTCAGAAACATAACCTAACATACTCAAAACAGCACAAGACAAATATAAACGGATGCAAGGACCTAAACAACAGATGACAAAGAGATTGTAAAACTTGGAGGTTGGCAACAATTCCCTATCGAGGAAACTTCCAGGAATATTCAAGAATCCTGGGAATCTTTTCTCCCATGGAAATACCGGAGCTTACACACAATGGTAGATGTGCAAATGATCCCTGAAGTACTTTCTCTAATAGTGAAATACTGAGACAATCTAAATATCTTTCAAGAGAAGAGTAGGTAAATAAGCTATGGTATATCCACAGCAGAACTCTCTGCAGTCATTTAAAAAAAAAAAAAATGTACTATGGGACTCCTGGCTGGTTCAGTTGGTAGAACATGTTGAGTCCTGATTTAGGGTCATGAGTTCAAGCCTCATGTTTGGTATGGTGCCTACTTTAATTTAAAAAAAAAAAAAAAGAAAGAATGTACTATACACAGATACTGACATGGAAGAGTTCTAAACCATAGTATTAACCAGAAAAGCAAAAGAATAATTCATATAGTATAATGCCATTTATGAATAAAAAACTAAATATGCACAGAAAAAAAAATTGGCAGTTGGTTAAGTCAGGAAAGTGGGTTCTTTTTTTTTTTTTTAAGATTTTATTTATTTATTTATTTATTTATTTGACAGACAGAGACCACAAGTAGGCAGAGAGGCAGGCAGAGAGAGGAAGGGAAGCAAGCTCCCCACTGAACAGAGAGCCCGATGCGGGGCTCGATCCCAGGACCCTGGGATCATGACCTGAGCCGAAGGCAGAGGCTTTAACCCACTGAGCCACCCAGGTGCCCCAGGAAAGTGGGTTCTTTACTCTGTATATTTCCATACTCTTTGATGTTCTTAGGAGAATGTATTAATGAACAAACTGTGTACTTTTTTTCATCTTTATACTATAAGCTTAGGTCATTCATCCGTTCATATTGTTAATCCCCCTCCCAAACTTCACGATCCCCAAGTTGTCCTCATTTCAAAAAATAGCACCATTATTCACATAACTGCTCTAGCCAAAACATTTGAATCATTCTTGACTTGACTCTTTTCTCTCATAGCCTAAATCCTATTAAACAGTAAATCCTGTGGGCTCTACTTCAAAATACCACCATCTCCAGTGCTGCCACCCTAGCCCCAGGTGTCACTACCTCTTACCTCCTCTGTTCCAACAGCTCCAAACTGGTCTCCTTGCCTCCATTCTTGCCCCCACTGTATCTATTCTCCACAGCAGCCTGACGATCTCTCAAAAACACAACCAGGATTACACCACAACCTCCCATGGCTTCCCATCACACTTAGAATGAAACACCAAGTCCTTTCTGGGACTCACACCATGGCCTGCCTCCTGGACTTACTCCCGGTTCCTTTGCCATCACTGTTCCTCCAAACATACTGGCCTCCCTGCTGGTCTTCAACACCTCCTGCACACTCCCACCTAATGACTTCTGCACCTATGACTGCCACCCCAAAAACCATTATTCTAGGTCTTGGAGGACATAGTAAGAGCAGAGCAGGGCTCCATATCTGTTAAATGTAAGTCTTCCTTTCACAGCAAAAAAATATATCATTTGAAACACACTGGGTTATCATTTTAGAAAACAAAACTAAGGTCAGTCAGAAATTTAACTTTGTTAACCACTTTGTTATTAGCTTCATACTAGAATCTCTCCCTTGGCTAGCTTTTTAAAATGCAATGGCCTTGACAGGATAACAAAGTCACCTTCATGAGTTCCTTTCCCCAACAGCTCAGTGGTGATTACTATTCCTCCCTGGCCCATTCTCATTTCATCAATTCATGGGGCTTGTGATCATTACTTAGTATGTGATTATTAACATCAGTATGACCAGAATTAGGAAATCCAGTCTGGGGCTTCTGCCCAGCGGGATGCTGTCGGCATTACGAAAGCAGAAATCTGAAATTCAGTCTCCTAAGAACCACCATCCTAAGCCCTGGCATCCTATAAGAAATCTGAAATTCAGTCTCCTAAGAACCACCATCCTAAGCCCTGGCATCCTGTAACTGAGCAGTCAAATACATCTGAAGATATAGCAAATAGAAGCAAAAAAAATAAATCCCCAAATGAGGACAAATGGAGAAACTATACTGAATGCTGTTCATTTAATCATCAAAAGTTTTATGGGACAAAATAAAGGGAAAAATCCCAGACATAAAACACTGTCCAGGGGCCCCTGGGTGGTTCAGTGGGTTTAAAGCCTCTGCCTTCAGCTCAGGTCATGATCTCAGGGTCCTGGGATCGAGCCCTGCATCGGGCTCTCTGCTCAGCAGGGAGCCTGCTTCCTCCTCTCTCTCTGCCTGCCTCTCTGCCTACTTGTGATCTCTGTCAAATAAATAAATAAAATCTTTAAAAACAAAAAACACTGTCCAACAAAAAACATCTAAATAGACATCTCAGCAAAAAAAATGTACCAGTGGTCAATAAGCACATGAAAATATGCTCATCATCATTAGTGAACAGGGAAATGAACATTTAAACCAAGATTAACCACTTCACAACCACTAGGATGGCTGCAATAAAAAAGTCAGACAATGACAAGCACTGGTGATAATGTAGAGAAATTGGAACCCTTGTACAAAGCTAATGGGAATTTAAAAGGATGTTCCTGCTGTGGAAAACAGTTTGGCAGGTTTTAAAAAAAAAATTAAACTTAAGTTTACCATAGAATCTAGCAATTCTACTCCTACAAAAGAAATGAAATAAGAAATGAAAACCTATGTCCACACAAAGACATGTACACAAATCTTCATTACAGCATTATCCATAAGAGCCAAAAATGAGAACCCAAATGTCCATCAAATGGTGAATGGATAAAGAAAGTATGATTTACAAAATGGAATACTCTTCAACAATAAAAAGGAATAAACCACTGACACATGCTACAGCATGGATTAATCTAAAAACACTCTACTAACTGAAAGAAGCCAGATGCACAAGAACACATATAGTATGATTCCATTCAGCCTAAATTTTCACAGAAGAAAAGTCTACAGAGACAGGAAAAAGTAGATTAGTGGTTGTCTGAGGCTTAAGGTAAGAATAAAAAGTGCCTTTTTGGGGTGACAGAAATGTTCTAAAACTGGAAAGGACTGGTAGTAGTAAACTAACTATAAATTAATGAATTATACACTTAAAACTGGTGAATTTTCTAATTCAACAAAGCTTTTAAAACAAAAACAATTACCCCAAAACAGGCTGACCTACAACAAATGGCTATTTTAAAAGGAATAACCAGAGGGGTGCCTGAGTGGCACAGTCAGTTAAGCCTCTGACTCTTGGTTTCTGCTCAGGTCATGATCTTAGGGTTGTGAGATCAAGCCCCTGTTGGGCTCTACGCTCAATGTGGAGTCTGCTTGAGATTCTCTCTCCCTCTCCCTGTCCCTCCTGCTTGTGCTCCCTCGCTCTCTCTAAAATAAATGAATAAATATTTAAAGAAAGAAATAATCATTGGGGTGCCTGGGTGGCTCAGTGGGTTAAAGCCTCTGCTTTCGGCTCAGGTCATGATCCCAGAGTCCTGGGATTGCGCCCCGCATCGGATTCTCTGCTCAGTGGGTAGCCTGCTTCCCTTCTCCTTCTCTGCCTGCCTCTCTGCCTACTTGTGATCTCTGTCAAATAAATAAATAAAAAATCTTAAAAAAAAGAGAGAAAGAAAGAAAGAAATAACCATAAACATCATGTTCATGACAGGCACTCACGATAAACTGACAGGTCAATTCCAACTCTTAGTGATCATTCGGGGGGGGGGGGCGGCGGGTGGGGAATGAAGAGCAAAAAAAGAGCTTTTTATGATTTAAAGGAGAAAGAATAGTCTTTTTAATTATAGTTGTTGGTAAGGAAGCCCAACAAATAAGATATTCAACCATAAAAAGGAATGAAATTCTGGCACATGCTACAACATGGATGAACCTTGAAGACATTATGCTAAGTGAAATAAACCAGACACCAAAGGACAAATACTGTATCATTCCACTAATATAAGGTAATCAGAGTGGTCAAATTCATAGAAAAAGAAAGTAAAACAGAGGCTACTAGGCACTGGAGGAAGGGGAAAATAAGAGTTATTGCTTAATGGGTATAAAGTTTCAGTTCGGGATAATGAAAAAGTTCTGGGAAGCAATAGCACTGCTGGTTATACAACACTGTGAATTTACTGAACACCCAGGAAGTGCGCACCTACAGAAAATTAAAGTGGTAAATTTTGTGTCATCTGTACTTCATGACAAAAAAAACAAACAAACAACAACAAAAAAAACCTCAACAAAAAAGAATCAAACAACCCAATTAAAAAATGGGCAAAAGACCTGAACAGATACCTCACCAAAGATGATACACAACGGGCAAATAATACACATGAAGAGATGCTCCACATTGTGTTATTAGGGAACCATAAATTTAAAAAACAATGAGACAACCCTACATGCCTGTTATGGCTAAATCCAAAACACTGACAACACCAAATTCTGGTGAGGACACAGAGCAACAGGAGCTCTCCTTATTCACTACTGGGAAGGCAAAATGGTCCAACACCTTGAAAGACAGTTTAGCAGTTTCTTTCTTTCTTTTTTTTTTTTAAGATTTTATTTAGTTGAGAGATAGCACACACGCACAAGAGAAAGAAAGAGAGAGAGAGAGAGAACGTGAGCATGCATGAGCGGACAGGAGGGGCAGAGGGAGACGGAGAAGCAGCCTCTCCACTGAGCTGGGAGCCCTATGCAGGATTCAATCCCATGACCCTGAGATCATGACCCAAGCTGAAGGCAGATGCTTAAATGTCACCCAGGTGCCCCAGTATAGCAGTTTCTTACAAAACTGGACACACTCTTACCATATGATCCAGCAGTTGTGTTCCCAGGTATTTCAACTCAAATGAGTTGAAAACTTATGTCCACATATAAACCTACAGACAAATGTGTGTATCAGCTTTATTCATAACAGCCCAAATTTGGAAGCAACCAAGATGCCCTTCAATAAATAAATGGATACATTCATATGGTACATCCAGGCAAAGGAATATTTGCCAATGATAAAAAGAAATGAGCAATCAAGCCACAAAAAGACATGAAGGAATCTTAAATGCATATTGCTAAATGAAAGAAGCCAATCTGAAAAGGCTAAACACCCTATGATTCCAAGCACAATATATGACATTTTGGAAAAGGCAAAACTAGGGAAACAGTAAAAAGAGCAGTGGCTGCCAAGAATAGGGGCATAGGAATGAGTAAGTGAACAAAGGGGATTTTTAGGGCAGTGGAACTATTCTGTATGATGTTGCAATGGCCAATACACATTAGTAAACATTTATCAAAACATACAGAATATATAACACAAAGAGTGAACCCTAATGTGAGCCACGGAGATCAGTTAATATCACTATATAACTGCTGTACCAAATGCACCACACTAATGCAAGATTTCAGTAATATGGGAAATAGAGGGGCACCGGGGTGGCTCAGCCAGTTAAGCATCTGCCTTTGGCTCCAGGCATAACCTGGGATGCACTCCTGCTTCGAGCTCCCTGCTCAGTGTCGAGTCTGCTTCTCCCCTCTCCCCTGCCCCTGCCCCTGCCCCTGCTCATGCTCTCTTGCTCTCTCTCTCAAATATATAAACTCTTAAAAAAAAATAATGGGGAAATAGAGAAGAATAGGTATGTGGGGTTATATGGGAACGCACTATACTTTCCATTGAATTGTTCTATAAACCTAAAACTGCCATAAAAATACAGTCTCTCAATTATAAGAGGGACCTTAAACCTTTGTCAGTAGGTTGAGAACTATAGATAAGATGCAATTTATTCAACCCAGTAGAGAACAGAATGGATTAACGTGGAAGAACTTTTTTTTACAGTCAATGTTATATAAAAACTACAAAATTATATTTGGATATAATTTATTGTTGTTTATATTTGTATGAGTAATATTCCAAATGTCAATATTACAAATTACCACCATTTACAAATATTCAGGAAATGCCTTCTTTTTTCATTTGCAAGGTGCTAAAGCAAAGCAAAGGAACTGGGAAAACCTCTTGGCTACCTAACTCCATATCCATTTGTCCTATTGGGATTTTGTAAGTAATATAATTATTCCTAAACAAAGCAGGTTGGCAATGAACATCCTCTGGGAGGCCATTCGAATGAAGGGCTCATCTCACTAATGCAAAAAGCCTATGCCAAATCTCAAGAACTACAAAAGTGTGACATGATTTCAAGCATACAACTCTAACAAAAAGTAATAAATTCAAAACAGAAAAAATAATAATAAAGCATGCAACTCCCGATGTTGATTTTTGTTTTTTTTTACTCGTTTTAACGAGCAAAGAGGATAAACCATTCATCTTACATCAAATCAGACCAGGGAACAGGTTTCTGGCCTTCCTGTTTGATGCTTTATTACCCAGCTAAAAGAGAATCACTTCCAGTTATAAAATAAATAAGTCATAGGAGGTAATGTACAGCATATTGACTATAGTTAATAATAATGTAGCATATGTTTGAAAGTTGCTGAGAGTGGATCTTAAAAGTTCTCATCATAAGAAAAAAAATTGTAACGTATGGGAGAGATGTTAACTAGAATATTGTGGTGATCATTCACAACATCTACAAATTCAGAATCATGTTGTACCCCTGAAACTAATACAAAGTTATATATCAATGATATCTCAATTTAAATTTTTTTAATTAAAAAAAGAAATTAATGCTATAAAAGTATTTTAAAAATTATTTTAAAAAAGAATCACTGATAATCACTCAGTGCATATCCAAAGGGAAACTCTACTGTTACATAAAACTAAGAGATAGCCAGACACCCTCATTTGCCATTCTATCCTATCTTTAATCCTATGATGGAAAGGAACACAAAACTCCAAAGCACAATACAAAATACTAGCTATTCTTTGCCTACTCAGGTCTCAGAGTCTGAAAAACCAGTGGGACAATATTTTTACTTAACCTAGCACCTGCTGCATGCTTCTCCTTTCTAGGGTGTAGATCTATGAAGAATTTGCATCTTCACTACCAGTGTAGTTACTGAAGGCAAAGAAGAGACATGTTCAAGAGAAGGCCCTACTGTCTATTGCCAGGTTCAAAACCTGGTTACACAACTTCCTAGCTATGTGAACTTAGATAAGTTACTCAACTCTTAAGATGCAGAAAAGTAAGAGGATTCATCTCACAGGATGGTGATAAGGATGAATGAGACAATGTAGACACTTGGCAAAGTGACATGTACTTGCTAACTGCCCTAAAAAACTGCCATAAAAATATAGTCTCTTAATTATAAGAGGGACCTTATAAACAAAAAAGGGACCTAATTATAAGTGGGACCTAATAAACACATCATCTCCAAAAATTCTCATAAATATTACAGGCTCAACAACAGAAATATAAATGCATTTGCTTCATTTTGTATGTCACCCATCAGGATAAGACCCCAAAGTAAGGCATTATGGAGCAGCACATACCCTGCCCAAGTTGACTGAAAGTTCACAGACGGAAAGGGCTAGATTCTTAATTTTATCTTGGTCTCCTCTGTATCCATCACAGTACCATGAACCAAAACAAATCTACTCCCTGCCCATGGATTTGAAACACAAAGGCATACCTGGGTTTCTCCCAGCCCTGGGACACTGTTCCATCTTTGGGATCTCACCCCTAGTTAAACCCCCTGGAAAAAAGCAGTTTTTGGATTCAAAGTTCTACCTGAAATTCCAATGATGAACCATGAGAGACTGTAGACTCTGAAAAACAAACAGGATTTTGGAGGTAAGAAGGGTGGGGGTTGGGTGAGCCTGGTGGTGGGTATTAAGGAGGGCATGTATTGCATGGAGCACTGGGTGTGGCGCATAAACAATGAATCTTGGAACACTGAAAAAATAAAATTAAATTTAAAAAAAAAATTCTATTCCTAAAGTTGGTCACCACTACCTAGGAGGAAACTACTAAAATTGTACCTGTGATGTTCGAAATAGGCAAATCCATAAAGACTGAAAATACACTAGTGGTTGACAAGGGCTGGGGATAGAGGCAGGGGGAGCTGGAGAAAATGGGGAATGACTGCCAGTGGGAATTGAATTTCCCACTGGGGTGGTGATGAGAATGTCCCAAGTGAACATTTGGGGTGATGAAAATGTTTCGAGACTGCGGGGATTACTGTACAATTCTATGAATGTACTAAAAACCTCTGAATTTGATTCTATAAGTGAGTAAACTATATGGTAGGGTGAATTACACCTTAAAAGAATTGATATTTTTAAATTTTGAATTTTCACCCCAACCCTCCCACCTTAGACAAGAGAATAAGGGTATTCATTCTATCTCAGAAAGCAGACGCCAAATATACAGCAACAAATCCATAAGACAACTCTCAAGATAGAAAGAAAGAGTTCCTGAAATCCCATACCACTCCTCAAAACCAACAGCCTAATTCACTTTCACTTCTGTCAAACCACATTTGGTTTGCCACAGGGTCCATGAGACCAGCCATGAAGTCCAAAGCATTCTGCGAGGTTTTTCTGCAAGGCAAGAGAGAGGCAGCCAGCCCTGCCACTGAAGGGGTATGTTAATATATCAAGAAGGTTGAAAGTTTAAGTTACCAAAATGTTATTAGGAACAGGAAGTATGTTGGAAGACTTACTTTTTTTTTTCTTTTTAATTTGTGGAACTTTTTTGTCATAACCACATTATACAAACAGGATTACCAGGATTCTTCCCACCAGTGGTTAATACAGACGCAACTGTGTAAATTATGAAGAAGGCATAAGCCTAATTCCCTGCACCCAAACCAAAAAATATACCTCTACTCTTACTAACTTTTGCTCTGAGTCTTGACAACCTTGAATCCTGGAAGATGATTATAGTTACCAGCAAGTGAGCAGTGCTATGCACCAGGGTCCAAGCTAAGTGCTTCTTTACAACCAATGATTCGTTTAGTCCTCACAACACAAGATCAGGGTGGCTACTACCATTTTACATAGGAGGAGCTCAGGTTCAGTGATTTGTCAAGAGTCAACTAGTAAGTGATGGGGTTAAGCTTTGAACTAAAGAAATGTTAAAACTTAACTCCACAAGTCTGAATTTCATTTGAAGCTTCTATCACCTCTACAGAAAAATAGAAAGTCTTGAACATACAAAATCCTCCCAACTGAAACACTGATTCATCAGGGTACAGAACAATCCTGGGCATACGAGCACCCACAGAAAAGACCTGGATAAAACAGGACAGAAAAAAACTGACAAAGAGTTACCAAGGCAGGTCACAAATATTCTACTGTTTCTCTTCTATGCATCCACAGCAGAGTCTTAGACTCCAGGCAAAAACTTGAAGGGGGTTATTTATCAGACGCTCAAGGGGATTCAAGAGACAACTGACCTCAACAACAGTTTTACTTCAGGGTTAAGTGCGCAGACTTTGGCATCAGACAACCTGGGTTTAAATACACCTAACTGCTTTGTCACCTTGGGCAGGTTACTGACCTCTCTGATCTTCAGTTTCTTCATGCATAAAATAAAAGTAGTAATAACAATGATCCAGCTGAACTTTGGCAATCCCAAAAGGCTAATTTTATTGCCTCAAATTAACACACGAAGGAAACCCAAAACCAAAGTTCTGTGAATACTAATTATAAAATAAAACCATAAAATTTTATAGCTGGCTAAGACTATAAATCATCTAAACCAGGGTTATTTATATAATTACATATTTATTTTGTGTAATTAGTTTTAAAAACACTGACTTTACATTTTCAGTAGTAAGAAAGAGGAACAGAAGAAAAAAATAGTACACAAATCTTAAGATAGTAATACACACTGTAGCAAGCACCTAATGATAATGGAATGCCTGAAATCTGGGAAAGAGTGATAGATCAACTCCACCCTTTCCCCTGAAGAGGTCACACATTACCTATTCAAGTAAAGTTGCAAAGAGCATAGTTAATACATACAACTGGATATACAGAGATTACAACAATAAGTTCCTTACTAGTCTTTCCCCCAAGTTACAGGGCTGCTCCATTCCATTAGACAACTTAAATAACTCTTAAGCCCTATTGCTGCATTATTTCTTCCTACCCAAGGAATTCTTACCCCTGGCAAAAAAAAAAGAGTAGCAACAAATAAATTTCCAGTCATACAAACACACCCTACGCATACTCAAGACAGACATACTAGTGCAGTTTCCAAAATCTAGCAGGCTTGGTCCAGAGGGTCCTTTCTGGGTAAGCAGGATGGGAAAGGATTAAGAGCTCTGTATTAGCAGGAACTCCAACTCAGGCTCAGACCATGCAAGGGTTCAAAACTAGGCCCCACTGCTGGAGCTGTGTGGCTCTGGACTAGTGACTCCACCAAGCCTATGTTCTCATTTGTAAAATGAATAATATGAGATAATTCACCGGCAAGGGGTCAGTCTCTGTAACCACAGGGGAACAGAATACTCACTGCTCCATGGTCAGGGCCCAGGGCAGCACCTAGCACACAGCAGACACTCCATAAGTTTGCTGAATGAAGCAGAAGCCCACTTAAACTCAGCCTGAGATTCAGTCAAAATTCGTGGGCCCAATCTATGAGGGAGCTCCTAACTTACTCCAAACCCAGGGTGGAGTGTTCCCTGAACCAAGGAATGTCACAGAGAAAGAAAGAGTTATTCATAGGCTTCAGTTCATCAGAGACCCTGCCTCTGAGGAACCTCCTCACACCACAATTTCATGTGTATTTCACCCCAAAAAACTGGCAATTGCTGTCTTGGGGTTCCATTAACTCCCTTTTCATTTCTAGAGGCAACAGGATCACAAAAATGACATCTCAGGCACTTGATTTCTGGAAGTCTCCTTTCAAGAGGCCTGGGAAGAATTTTCACAGGTAGGACCCCACACAGTCAGGGCAACCTGTCTTAGCTGAAAGGTATGGCCTATTAAGAAATTCATCACACAGACAGGCAAAGTAAAGTCAAAGACAATTCCGCTATCTATCTTCCTTCACGTCATTCCTGATTCTCAAAACTAAAAGATGAACCGAACTATTTTTAAACGGGCAGATTGACAAGGCACCAAAAACGACCTCACAATCCAAGGAGCTCATCCCTAGAACACTCTTGTTTGCCCAGGACAAACTCTCTGGCTCTGCAAAAGTCAAGAGAAAATCATACAGAGAATGCAAATCTCATTTCTTCGCCCCGCTCCGCACCCCCCCCCCACCAAAAAGAAATAAGTAAAAATGGTTTTACAAAAGGCTCCAGAATCTTGAAGGATGAGCTTAAACTTCTGCTTTCTGAGTGAGGCCAGAGGACATTCCCTTAAAACCTTTGAGTTTTCAAGGATAATGGGAGAGGTAAAAAGGAGAGCGAGGGAGCGGGAGAGGGAGAGAGTCAGGATATGTTCGTTCTATTTTTAAACCCTCGCCCACGGTTTAGAGTAAAGGAACACTCTGATGCTGTACTCCCACCGCTGTCACCTTCTGCTAAACCCAAGAATCACAACCTGCACACGTACACGGCCCTGGGTCACCGGCTGCCGCTACCGCCCGGAACCGCGAGCTAACCAACCATTCCATCCAGCCCTTCCTTGGCAGCGCCGGTGCCTTTCGGAGAACCCGGCGGCCCCGGGCGGACTGGCGGACTGAGAGCGAAGCAATCCCGAGCCGCCTTCTCCTGAGGGGAGGTAGCGCCCCCTTGGCAGGGCACGTTCTGCTTCCCCGGCTGGGTACCCAGGGGTGAGCGAGTGTTCACCCAAGGGAGCCGGCGTGGTGGACGCGACGGCATTTCCCAACCGGGTGCGGCGCGCCAGGCACAGGCGTCCGGCTCCTGGGACACCTGTGTGCCGCGCACACCCAGCCGCCGCGCCCCAGAGCCCCGCTCGCCCTCGATCACCTCCCGGCCAGCCCAGAACACCAACGGCCGGGGGGCCGGTGCCCTTCCTCGTCGACTGCTGCTGGCTCGCCCATCCTAAGAACCCTTCTCGCCCCACTGTAAGCATCTACAGCCGGCCCTCAGTGCACCCAGGGCGGAACGGCAGCCGCCGGCGCGCGGACGCCCAGGGCCGAGAGCCGCCCGACGGCCCTGACGAGTCAGGGCCCCGTCCCCGCCGGACTCGGGACACTCACTCTTGAGCGCGCTGATGAGTGACTTCCCGTCCTTGATGAGCTCCTTGATGAATTTGTTGGTCTTGTCCAGCTCAGCTTCGTGAGACTTGAGCGTCTCTCGGAAGTGCGGGCTGTCGAGGCAGCAGTCGCTGAATTCAAGCGCGGGGAGCCCCATAGTGCTCGCGTCGCCCAGCCGGGGGGCGCGCCTCCCCCAGCGCCCGGGAGGCCCGCAGCCCCAAGCACGCACGCGGCGGGACCCCGACCGGGACCCCCCACGCCCGCCGGCTCCACAGGTGTGGCGCCGGCTCGCCCTCCGCGCGGTGTCCGCCGGCGCGCACGACTCCCGACCGGAGTGGGTACCCGGCTGAGGGGCGGCTGCTCCGGCGGCGCGCCACTGAGCGGCCGGCGGGCAGGAAACGCAGCGACGGACCCGCAGCGGTGCCGGGAAGCGAGCTAGCAGGCGAGCGAGTGCAGCCGCCGCCTCCCCGCCTCCTTCTCCTGATAGCTCTCCAGCAGCCTCGAGCGCCCTCTCACAGCAGCCTCAGCAGCCCCGCCGGCGTCCGGGCCGCTCGAACCTGCTAGCGGTGACCTAATCCCAGCCGGACCAATCAGCACGCCCGCCTCAGCCCGACCCCCCTGCCTCCCGGGGACTCCCGGCCCTTCCGTGGCCTTGATCCAATCAGCGGGGCATGGAGGCGGGGCATGGAGCAAGGGGCGGGTCCACGCCACCGCCTAGGTCCGCAACACAAGCTCCGCCCCCTCCCGCCCGCACGGTGTTGCAGACCCGGTGCTAAAGGGGAGATCGCTGCAGTGCATGGGCCTTTCCCACTCCGGATCTTGTTGACTTACTGTGGCCCGAATTCGAACCCGAGGTGGTGCTTCTGCAGGTCTGGGGAACAGAGGACCCTAAATATGCCTAGCATGAAAAAGCTGGGAATTGGGGTTGCAGTTCCCCTCAGCCCGCCCTGCAACGGCTGGGCAATCGAGCTTTCACTCAAAATGCAGCTCCCTACCCAGGGAGAACCTCGAGCGCACCGAACCACCATGTCAACTCTAAACACACGCTCCTTATTCCAGTCAAGCAGAAAATATTTGCATCTTTGAATTACCAGCTTCTCTTGCCTGCAGTCTTCTCGCCCCCCACAGCCTGTCCCCCTCGTGGCCACTCCTGCTCAAAATCCGCCCATGGCTGCCCCCAGCTGAAGGATCTAACATCCTTAGGAGAATTTCAGCCGCCTGTTGTTTTCCTGCTGGGCATCTAGCACAATTTTACATAATTACGTCCTGCCTGTTGTCCTTCGATACATTTGAGCTTCCCGAGGGCACAGACCACTGCAGTTTTCTTGTCCGCTGCTGCATTCCCAACACCTAGACCAGCGGCTTGCATTCAATAACAAAAATTTAGAGCTTACCACGTACTATGAGTGATATTCGTACTCCGGTGACTGACAAATATGTGTGGAAGAAATGAATAAATCTTTCCCCACCTCCCACCCCGAGGGCGCTGCCCTGTTGTCCCTCTTCCACCACTGGAATCAAACCAAGCAGCTCACTTTACTGCACTTGTCACGCTGGTTCCCACAGTGCCTAGTGCTGAACTGTGAACTCCTGGAGGATAAGGACTGTCCCTGAGTGAATTTTTGTATGTCCAGGAACTAGCGGCTCTCCTTCAGTTAAGGTTTTCCTGTTTGTTTTTTTTTTAAATAGGTCTGCTGTGTGCAGGAGCTAAACTAGATGATACGGATACTAAGATGAGGAACAGAATGAACTTAACTGCTGCGGGTCGGTGGGAGAGACGGGGGAAAAGCAATAGCGCTGCGTGGTGAGACAGGAGAAGTCCTCAGTGCTGGGGAACACGGGGAAAAATTGCCAACCCAGGAGCCAGAGAAGACATCTATGTTGAGAAATAAATTGATTGGTTTATTGAATGCAGAAAGGAATGAATGAGTGTGATCTGTTTGGTGTTGTAGCTACAAATTTAGACTTGAGAGCAGGCCCAAACAGCTATGGGATAGATAATGAAAACCCTGAAAATAGTTGCTCCTCACTTGCCAAGGATGAGAAAGATCTACTTAATGCTGTATTTTGAGCACTTAAAAGGTAGGTGTTCTGGTTCTCTATGGATACGTAAGAAATCACACTGGAACTTAACGGTCTAAAACAACAATCTTTCTATTTTCTCTCATAATTTCTGTGGGTCAGGAATCAGGGGGAGAATTTAGCTGGGTGGTTCCATCTTAGAGTGTCTCCTCTGTTCTCAGTCAGATGGTGACAGGCATTGGAGCAAGGGTGGTTGGCTGAGTTGCTCCCTCTCCTTGGATAGGCCCAGGGCTTCTCCACATGCTCTGTGTGTGCCTGACTTTGGACTTCCTCACTGCATGGCAGTCTCAGGACTCTAGTGTGAATGCCCCATCTCACAAGGGGAAAGCTGCACCACCCTTTATGGCCTAGCCTTAGAAGTCACAATTTTCTACCACTGTCAATAATGAGCAAGTCACAATCTCTCACAGATTCAAAGGGAAGGGAATGAGACTATGCCTCTAGGTGGGGAAGTGACAGAACGGGAGATACTGTTATAGCCATGTCTGAAAAAAACAATCTGCCACAGTGGGTCTGGTACATGATATTCAACAAATGTTAAATGAATGAAACAAAATGGGGGCCACAATGATTGATCTTCTCCTATTGCAGAATATTGGGCAACTATGTATAAAGTAAAATAAATTTATTAATAATAGTAATATTAGCTATCATTTGTCAAGTGCTTAGTTTGTGCCAGACAACATGCTAAATTATTTATATGCATTTAATATGTACCTGGTAATATTGGTACTATGATAATCTCTATTTTTCAGATGAGGAATTGAGATCCAGAATTGTAACTTAAACCAGGTTACCTAGCTGAGAGGAGTGTGTGACACAATATATACATACACCTTAATATGCCCATTTGCAGACAAATATGTGTGGATAACATTTCATTTCTTATTAATTTAATCAAAAATTTCCAAAAACACCTCCCACACTTCAGGCAACATTATCAGAAAAAGATAATTAGAATACAGTAGTATTGAGTACAAAACTGGCACATGGAAGGTACAGTTCTTTCTCTCTTCCCAGAAAATAAGCTCCATAAAGTTTTTTGGATTTTGTGTTGTCTGCTGCTATAGCCCCAGCTCAGAACAGCAATGGATACTTCAGAGCCGCACAATGCCAATAGAAGGGACACAGGTTTAATAAGGAAGAAACAGCAACATGTGTGACAATATAGGCCGTAGCTATGAAGGCAAATAAAACAAAAATCACTTTCATAGGAAATATAGAAATAATTTAGGCAAAATAACTTGGTCTAAATTCTTTGGAAGATGTCTGAATTCTTTCCAATTAGTCAAACAATTACTCTAAATAATTTTACTTTCAATATCAGTATAGTCTGAATCCGTAACTTCTGACTTCAGTTGCCAATTTATTTTACACCTGCCATACACTGACCTTCCACTTAGAAAACTGGAGAGCATTCTCATAGATGTTCTCTCTGAGCCCACATAAGCAGAGGTGAGCAGAGGCCACTCATTCATGGCTCCTGAACACAAACTGAAGAACAGGGCTGGTCCACAATGAAGGTTCTTAGGTCCTCATGCATCTAAAGACCAGAAATAGATGTACCTCTGGGTACTTGGATGATGATGTCAGCACAAGATTTCTCTCTATCCCATGAGCTGACCTTCCTCTATGATGCCTTCATTCTCAGTTGCTCTCTGCTCCTCCAAACTTATATCAAGCAATATTAGCAGTAACAGTGGGGTCCCCCCCCCCAACCCCAGCAAGAATTATAGCAGAAATTACAAGACTGAAAACAGGGTTAAACAGTCCCACTCCTAAAACGTAAAGCACTGGGGAGGAGTTGTTTCCCCCAAAGGACAAACAAAGAGCTGTGAACAGGAAAAGAGGGAATTAATGCTGAATAGGCAGAAGCAATAATAAGCAGTATATCTGACCAGTCTCCCAACCTTCTCAAAAGGAATGCTCCTTCTGCTACATTTCCATAGTTTTGTAATCCTAGTTAGCATGTATTCGTTCTTTTTTACATTTGCTACCACATGTTGCTTTTACATAGTGACTT